>NC_090440.1:1325997329-1326309579 GCF_031143425.1 Pleurodeles waltl | reverse complement strand
GAACTTGATCCAGTTGCTTTTGGGGCGCAAAAACAGTGGCCCTGGGAGGAGTTAGCAAAGCTCCATTCACTTCAATGGCTGGAGATGTAGCAGGCCGATGCGGACAAAGAGGGAGTGGGTGGCAACAATTTGTTGATTGCGCAGAGAAGCAGGCTGTGGGAGACTGCAGGGCACTGTTCTCCTGGCAGTAACACCTGTTTAGTTGTGCATTTGGTTTCACTTTGAAAAAAACATTATGGAGCTGACCATGACAGAGTACTCCTTATCTCGACTGTACAGGCCCAAGACAGGGAAGTAAACAGCTGTGGACAACAATTGCCTAGTGAACAAAGAGGTAAGTGTGCAGTTAAGATTCTGCTTCTATCATGGACATCATCACCTAACCCCAACCTTTAGCATTTACAGTGGGGTGGGGTTTTTGATTAGCCTCTTCTGTCTGCACCTCGGCAGGCAAAGGCTCATAATTAACTTAGAAGAGTGAGTGAAAGGAAGGATTGGTGGATGGATGGATGAAATGGTTGATGGATAGATGAATGTATGAATGAGTGAAAGAATGGATGTAAGAATGGAAGAGTGAAAGGCAGGGAGGGTGTATGAATGAAACGGAGGGTGGATGGATGGATGGATGGATGGATGCATTGGATGGCTGGGTTGATAGATGATGAGAGAAAGCAGTGATGGATGGTAGAGTGAGTGAAAGGGTGGATGGATAGATTGATGGATGGGTGGGTGAGTGAGTGGAAGGCTAAATAGATGGACGAAAGGATGGGTGGATTCAGTGAAAGAATGGATGGATGAGTAAAAGCATGTATGTAAAAATGGATGAGTGAAACAGTGGATGATGAGTGAAAGGCAGGGTAGGTGGATATCCGGATGAAAGGATGGACAAATGGATGAGTGAAAGGGTGAATAGATGGATGGATGATGAATAGATAGCTAGATGGATGAGTGAGTGAAAGGCTGGATGGCTGAGTGAAAAGGTAAATGGAGGGGTGTATGAATGGATGGATCCATGGTTGGGATGAAGGGTGGATGGATGGGTGTAAGGTGGATGACTGTGGATAGTTGGATGAACCAAAGGGAGGATGATGGATGGATGGAGTGAAAGGATGGATAGATGGAGCAAAGGAGTGGATGGATGAGCGAAAGGATGGATGCATGATTGAATGGATGGATGAAAGGGGGATGGATAAGTGAAAGGATGGATGATTGAGTGGATGGAATGGTTTGATGGATAGATGTCCCTGGACTAGTAGCTGCTTTCCTTTATCAGCTACACTGCTACACTATACCCTCCTTGTTTTATGGTCCATTTTTATTGTATCAGGAGTAAATAATTCTTCACTCTTGATATGATAAAAATAAAATGCAGACCTACTTCGGGTCCAGCAACAAACTGAGACAGCTAGTGTCATTGTTTGATTTCTGACACAGGTGCATGAAGGTGCCTGTCTCAGCCATCAGAGATACTGTTCAGAGCTGGTGAAATCCCTGCTCTGTGAGCGTGTATGTGATTATATGTGTGTCAGTTAAAGTGAGAGAGAGCCAGTAAAGGAATGAGTCACAGTGAGTGAGAATAAGTGTCATTAAGGACCAGTATGTGTGAGAATGAATGTGAGCGAGTCAGGGAGAATGACAGTGAGTGGAACTGAGTGTTACTGTGTGTGAGACGGAGTCACCGTAAGGCTAATTCAGAATGAGTGAGAATGAGTGAGACAGAGTGGGCCAGAATAGAATGAGTGAGACTGCGTGAATTAGTGAGACCAAGTGAAACTGAGTGAGTCAGAGTGAGACAGTAAACTTAGTGCAAGAAAGTTAAAGAGAACCCTTCAAGAAAAAATTGTGGAATTCGAGCCAAAGATTACGCCTCACCACTTGTAAAGGTCACCAGCCGCCACTGTTTCCAACCTCACAAAGTCAAGAGGTAATTCCTTCCCCTTCACACATTGGAAGTGGGGTTACCCCAGGCCTTTGCAGGAGGAAATTTCTCACCATTTACGGGGTGAGAAGGACTGTGACCGTTCACTTACACGTGAGGTAAATCACACCTTAATCTGCTCACTTCCCATCTTGCATGGGCTTTAATAATTAAGTAATTGTACGCAGCAGTGGCATACAATTAAGCAACAGAATATGATTTTACATATCTTAGGTACTATTTATATCTGCCAAATATTTAACAGATGAAATTGAGTGATTTTACGTCATAGACATCATTCATCTACGAAATGCCTTTCTGAACCTGGTTCAATTAGTGCAGTGCACCTGGCAATTAAAAATATTATTTAATTTACTAATGTATTGTGATTGAAAATTAATAGAAATATTTCTGCCCTTTTCTGTTTGGAACTTTTTTTAGAGTTTGATATTTTATGTGTGCTACCTTTTGAAATACTGGTGCTTAATGTCCTACACACGTGTTTCTACTTTTTTTGTTTACGTCACAGGCTGACATTGGAGCGTTTTTACACATTCATAAGTAAAATGCAGGTTACAACCGTCTCTGCAATAAAATCGGTGAGAGAACGATGCAAAGCTGGAAACCGATTTTGTGACACAGACCATGTTTTGTGGAATACAGTTTGTAGAAAAGTAATTAATCCTAGCACAAGAAAATCCATTAAAACATCGAAAATACTAATAAAAGTCCAGAAAATGACATCATTTATATGTGGGTCTAAGTCATTCAAAGCAATCCCAGATCCTGCTGTTGGTAGTATTGAAAAGAAAATTACCCACTGTGTGAAAAGATTGTCCATTTCCACGTTGCCACAGGCAGCTATATGTCAAATCAGGCTGAACTGTTAAGTAAACAAATGGATTATAAACCTCCCAATGGGAGGATATATATTGCGCAATTTACCTGCATGGAGTCTGGGTCTCAATTTCATTCTCATCACTTATCTCCCACCACCCCTCAATCTTCCATTTTGTAGATTTGAGAATTTGGGCCTCAGAAACCTTTTCGATGCATTAATTTCCACAAAACGAGAGGCGCATAGCTGCACAGTCCCTTTACTAACCCACTGTTGTAATAAAACAGTACAAATTGGGACTTTGATTTGTACTGGCTTGTGTAAAAAATGTAAACTGTAGATATCTTTTATAGGTTTCAGTGTGAATCAGGCTCAGGAGTCGGTGTATTTTGATTGATGGAATGTTGGTAAAGGTTCAGGTGCTGCTCACCTTGGTCTTTCTTATGTGATTGATCTCAATAGTGGCACAACAACTTCACAAAGTTCAAAATGGGCTTCGATCCAGCGTACAGTTGTACAAATGGACCCTACATTTGACTCTATATCAACAACCACTAATGAGTTAAAGAAAACAATAACTACTAGAGACAGGTTAAGAGTTCCAACTGTGTCCTGGTAGAAATCCGGGCACTTGGTACACAATCTTCTACTAGATCCTGCAATATGTACTCCAGAAACCCCAAAGAACTGCTCCTTCTGCATACCACCAGATGCAACCTGAGGTCGAGCTCAATCACCCACAACAAGCCCAGCCCAACAAAACACCACATCGGACCACCAGCATTATTGTTCCTTGCCATTAGAAACCATTGAGCCCATAACTAAAGAAGGAAGCCAGTCTCCACTATCTTAAAATAGCTTCGTTGATTATTGCCTCTCAATGAGTTTGCAGTGTTAGCCTTTAAAAAAGGAACTACATGTTCCCCCAACCCACCATGAGAAGGCCCACATACACTCCTCCCTGTCATTAATGTGCGGGCTTGATAACAAGTATTATTTGAAGATTTCTGAGGGCTCTGCACAGCTATCAACAGTATGCAGTCGCTATGAAAAAAAGAAAGAAAAATACATGCTATGCACACCGCTGCATGTAAAACTAAACTGCAACGTTGAGGAAAGTGGTCTTAGGTTTTTCATGGTAATCGTTAAGTCAAATAATATCTATTTTAAGATAAAGTGTGGGTGCCCAACAGTTAGTTATTTACTGGAAACCTGTTATTCTTGGCTTTGAGAAGCCACTTCGAGGCAGTTGCTGAGGCAGTTACTATTCTACACTATTCTCATTACCATTATCTTCATTATCCCACACTACTTTGTAGCAGTTGTTTGTCATTATTTTGTAAGGGTATCTAACTACAGTAGCAAGTTTCACAAGAAATTATAAGCCAGGTTCCTACAGTTAACCAATTGATTATTTATTACTCTTTGTATATTTGTACCTGTATTTTCATCTTACTGAGTAACAGGACATTTGCTATAAACAGCAGCAAGCTAAATCTACAAAGTTCAATGCTGATTTGAGAATGTATTTATTTATTTACTTGTTCATTTATTTTTTAGTTTATATATGTGTGAAGAAGATGGCAGGTATGATGGTTGTTAAGCGCTAAGACTAACAATTCAATACATACATTTGATATATTAATATTTGTATATACCTTGCTAATTTAAGGCAGTAGACATACTGGTGAGAAAAGAAATGTAATGCGAAATGTGGTCAGAATATTGCAAGCCATAATTGTGTTCTTGTGGAAGAAGGTAAGCTTCAAGAGTAGTCTTGAATATGTTATGCTATGTTAAACTATTTATAGAGCATACGTACAGCATAAGGTTTCATGGCGCTAATATGAGGCACGATGAGGCTGCACATCAAATCGATACAGGTTGTAGTGAAAAACCCTAATGGAATGAGGGAGCCGAACCTCAATCCTACACAGAGAGGTTTGAATAGCACAATCGACTACTTGAGGATGAATTACAGGAAAGAATTACAGGGGAAATCACTGATGGCTTTAAATGCAAGGTCAACAGCAGGTACTGGGCTTGGGGAATAATATAAGGTCTAAACTGTAGAGTTTAGATTTGTATCCCGTCGGGAGAAAGACTACAAGGGAAGGCTTACCAGTAAGCTAAGGCAGTAGTCAAATTTTGTAAGGGACAAGTGCATAATGATTGCTGTACCTATGATGATGGCAATGTTATGATGGGCCCTGCATTTACCCAATTCTTGATTCCTGAACGACGCTTCTATTGCAGTTAGAAAAACTTCTATCCTCATGGTGGGTTAGAAAAACATGCTTAAGTTTCAGGCAGAAGGGTGTAGGGTTAGAGAATTGGTGGAATACCCAGCATTTGGAAGCTGTGGAGGAGACTTGAAAATATAGTTCCTCATTTCACATGAGATCGACGAGAAGGAATGGTGAGAGATCCCGTAGTAGACATAGACATGAGTTAGTCAGTTTATTTCGCCTGGAGGTGACGGGTGAGCGTTAGAAACAAAGAAAAGCTTTGGGTATTATCAACTAACAGATGATAGAGAATTCAAATTGTTTGTAGGCTTCAAACTGCTCACTTGTCTGGGCGTTGTAACATTTACAAAACAGTGTTCTCATTTTGTTTTTAGAGAGTGGACACATAAAGTGATTCAGAGCTTTGGGTAGAAAGTGGACAGGGTGAATTTAAAAGAATGGTATTACAGGTCAAATGTTGCCTAATGTTAAACTAGCCAAGAAATTTGGAGTTTAATAAGTGTGCAAAGCTACTATGAATCCAGGTCATCATTACGGTTAAGGATTCTGAAGAATGCTTCTAATAGTGACTGGGGACTTAGTTGTAGGAGCTGCGGAGGAGCCCGTTTCTGACTCACCGATGACGGCATGAGCGGTATTTACATATGCGTACTGATGAGTCAAAGGATCATATCTGCACAGGCAATGATCACGCACACTTCAGGGTTGCCCACTGGGTACATACCATACAACGTATGGATCTTTTATGTTGTTTTTCTTATATCACAAAAATGTTTCCACGAAAGTAACCTTTTATCTAAAATACACATGCTTCAGTAATCAAGCACACCAGATATTTCCAATGTTTAGGCCTTCAAGTACTTCTCGTACTAATTCAAGAACGTGTACGACAACCCCCAAGGTAGTATTCCCAGGTTCAAAGATCCATTTTGGCATTTCTGTGCATTAAGAAGTTTTGAATACATAATTTCACCTATTTTCCAGTGATCAATAAACTGTACGCGTCCTCTTGCATTGATTGCTTTTTCTTCAAAATATATGTTCCCTTTTCCCAACACAGAGGTTTATTCCAATACTTTCAACGTGCGTGCTCTCTAGTTAGTTACATTAGTCATCTACGTTTTCTGCTGCCCTCCCAATAGCTGGTGGGTGGGATGCATATTGCTGAGCAATGGGGCAAACAGAAAAGTAAAATGAATGGAAAACTACAACTATAAATTCAGGGTGAGAGGTGGCAGGTGGAGGAGCTGTCCTGCACTGACAGAGAAGCTGCAACACAGCCATGCATTCATGAGTATGTCAGACCTCCTTTCAGAGGGCCAATGGGCATGCAGGGGATATTGGGCCCATCTGTGGTGGTTGAGACCTTTTACTTCTAATTGCCATGGGCTGGTCTTACTATGGATAGGGCTCAGATGTCCAAGTAACCCTTTTACACATGACTTGCAGTGGTAGCTGTGGTCGAGCAGTCAAACCTCCTTCAGGGGATGTAGCTACATGTCAGTGGACCTGACTCATAACTCAAAGTGCAAACAGTACATATAGTGAATCAATGTCCAGCCAAATACTTGCTTTTATAGGAAATAGTAGTATTTTAGTTTGAATTCTATGTATGCAAAAAAGATGCAGCATTCAAATGCAATAACACAAATCCCCCTTGAGATCGGGGTTCAAGTAGTTGGCAGATGAAACCCTGTCTGACACTGCTTTGTGTTCAGGGTTATTCTTCATCCACTGGAAACTATTAGGCCACACTTGAGAGTTCTCCCTTCTGACTTTTTAGAAACCTAGTCAAAAGTGTCTACGGTTCCACAGCACCATTTGCAGCAAGCTCCCCTGAAGCCCAATTGGCCCAGTTCTTGTCTTACTCACTCTCATAGCACAGAAGAGTTCAGCCTTTAAACATTAAATTGAGAGTCATATTCAGTTTGGAGGTCAGGCTGCTAGAGGCCCACATGGCAGCACACAGGAGAGCAGGCTCTCTTTCCAGAGCAGCCCTGCCAGAGGTCTCTTATACGTCCAAGCAGCTCCATGTTCAAGAAGATGCAGTATCTTCAGCTCATGACGGGAGGCAGCAAGGACCTGGTGTCATCCACGGTGTTTCCGGCAGTCCTCTGTGGTGTGTCAGGGGCAGTTCCCTCGTAGCGTGGGTCCACCCAGCAAGTCACAGTCTCAATCTCTCCTTTTGGCAGCAGCCTACATCTTTTGGGAACGTTGGTACTGTCAGCCCCTCCTGGCATTTGTGGATCCTGTGGTACAGTAGTGATCTGGGCACAGACTCTTCCAGCTTCAGCACCCCGACCTAGGCAGTCAAAAACCTTGGCACTATACTTTAACACTGGTCACCACAGAGTGGCAATGTGGGTGTAACAAGACCCACATGGCACTAAACACATGGCCCAGGCACATGGCTCAGTCTACATCAGGCCTTTCCTGACATGTAGGGTCACTAAAAGCAATTCTGCACACTGGTGATGACCCGATTGGTGTTTAGCAGAATCCTCAAACCTCACACAGTGAGCCCTCACAATGGGACACACCACTGGATCTGGCTCCCTCCAATGCACTCCTCTTCCTCACAGGGCCCACTGGTCTTTGCAAGTTGGCAGGAGCTGGTGCTCCATGCTCCAAGGTGGGTGGTCTTAGTTTCCCTTGGTGATAACTCTTCACCCATCAGAGAGCCCTTCAGCCCTGGTCACAACTAGAAGTCTTGCAAACAGCCCATCTGGCTACTTGGCAGGTGACAAATGTTTCGGGACTCAACCTCCCCTTCTTATAGTCCTTTTCCAGTCACCAAATGTGATTTAGGGTCAGGTTCTTTGAAGGTTTATGTTAGGGTTTTTTTTTCTTTGGAGGAGGTCATTTCTCCTTTTCATCTTCCTTCATGAAAGAGGTCGGCCAAAGCAGGCATGACTCTGAAGCTAATCGTCAACAACATAATTCATGGGAATGATCTGGAATTACACCTGGATGTCAGCCACAGTGATGTGTGCATCAAAGGGTTAAGCTCAGACCTCCAACCCTGCTCTTTATGATACTTTTACCAGTCTTAGCTACTTTCCTGAGATGTGTCCCGGCCTCTTCCTTGTGATCTATCACAGAATCAAAGTGCAGTCTTTGAAATGTAAAGGAAGTCCCTTCCTTCCACCTAGTGGGTCCCCACCCAGCTCACAGGAATGCAACAATACACAAATCTATCCAGGGGGATTCCTGTTCCCCTCATGTTTTTACCAGGCAGGCGTGGGCTTCCAAAAAGGAAGCCAGGGTCCTCCATAGAATGTAACATTGAAGGCACACTCACTCAGGGTACAGTCATAGAACACTGTTTAGCACCAATACATCTATGGATTTTACTCTTACATGTACATATGCCTCTGAGCGCATTGAACAGTACCAAAGCTTTTCTATCTTAAACTAGGATGTGCTCCTTCAAAATACACGCACTGCTAGTGTTGCTCAAATGTGAATGTACCTTGAAAAAACAAAAGACAAGAGGTGTTTGGCAAAACAGGAACAGTTCTTTAATTAAACATTAGTGCTGGGAGAGCAGTTACGGAACCGGGGTCAACCCCACTAGTTGTCTCACTGTCCAGAGCACTATGAATCTCCCTGTCACTCGAGTACGTTCAATGGAACCAGTGGGAGTGCATGTTCTTTGAGCCACAGGGGTTCAATGGGCTGAATATGACGGACAGGGGGACGTAATTCAGGGAGCTGTAGCACTGGATTGGGGTGTCGCTGGGATTGCCTGAGCCTGTTCATCTGACATGCCTAGGTCTAACAGTTCAGTGGGGGCCTGTTAGAAATGGGGTCTCTAGTTGGCAGAGGGTTTGCACCCTGTCCAAGTAGAGATCCTCACTCTAGTCAGGAAAAGGGAGATACCCGCTCAGATAACCCCTGTTCACCACCTTGGTAGCTTGGCACGAGCAGTCAGGCTTGTCTCAGATGCAATGTGTCAAGCATTTTCACATAGCACACAGTAATAAGTGATAAAACTACAAAAGAACACCACACCAGTTTTAGAAAAATAGCTAATACTTATCTGTGTAAAACAATACCAAAACAATAAGAATGCAACATACAGTAATAAACATATGAATTTTGTAAGTTTTATCTTAAAAATACAGTTCCTTGAAGTCGATAGCTCCACCTGGGGCTATCCCGGCGTCGTGATCAACAAAACCAACAGTGCAGGCCAGCCGTGCCATCGCGGTTCAGCTACGGTGTTGGGAAGACACGCAAACAGTACATTGGATTTGCAGGGCATTGTGATCCTCGCGGTGAGCTCCGGAGAGCGGTATCGCTGGCGTCGTGGTGTCGGTTCCGGAGTCAGTGCGGGAGTTGTCGGGCCCTTGAAGTCACACGCATTGCAGATCGAATTCCGAGCTGATGAAGTCAGGAGCGCTGGCGTGGATGGCGTCAGGGCTGCGGTGCGAAGCAGGATGGTGTGACGTGCGGTGTCCAGAGGTCACGGTGCAGGCAGCGGCTTGGTGACAGAATCCAGTGGAGTCGGTGAGACCAGGGCTGCGGTGTTAAGCGGGGCCGTGTGACACGGTGTCACCAGGTCACAGTGCAGGCAGCGTCTTTGTTGTTGCTGAAGCGCTGTTGTCCGTAGGCCTAAGCCAGTGGTGCGGGAGGGGACGGTGCAGGATACCTGGTGATGACACTGGAGACGATGATCCTGCCATCAGTGGACCGGGGATGCAGTGTGGGATGGTGCTTCGTGCTCCTCATGAGCAGTGTCCCCTGCCACAATGCAGCCAGCGGCGTCGTAGTCAGCAGGAGCGGCAGCATCGGGGATGCCCAGGCTGTACTGTGACAGGCGATGCCGGAGTGCGGGGCCCACAGGTCACGGTGTGAGCTGTGGCCTGGTGAAGTCGTCCGATGGCAACGTTGGTGAGACCAGGGTCACTGTGCGAAGCGGGGAAATGTGACTCTGTGCCTGATCAACCTCTTGGTAGCTTGGCATGAGCAGTCAGGCTTATCTCAGAAGCAATGTGTAAAGCATTTGCACGTAACACACAGTAATAAATTAAAACACTACAAAAGGACACCACACCAGTTTTAGAAAAATAGTCAATATTTATCTATATAAAACAAGACCAAAAAACGATAAAAATTCAACATACAATAATAAATATATGAATTCTGCAAGATTTACTCAAAAATACAGTTCCCTGAAGTCAATTGCTCCACCTGGGACTATCAAGGCATCCTGATCAACAAAACCAACAGTTTAGGCCAACCGCAGTGTCGTGGGCCAGCAACGGTGTCGGGAAGACCCGCAAATAGTACCTTTGGAATTGCAGGGCATCGTGATCCTTGCGGTGAGGTCCAGAGAGTGGCATCAAGGTGTCCGTTCCGGAGTCGGTTCCGGAGTCATCAGGCCCTTGAAGTCACATGCCTTGCGGATCGAACTCCGGGCTCTTGAAGTCAGGAGTGCTGGCGTTCGTGGCATTGGGGCTGCGGTACGAAACGGGATGATGCGACGTGTGGTGCCCACAGGTCATGGTGCAGGCAGCGGCTCGGTGACGGCATCCAGCGGCATCAGTGAGACCAGGGCTGTTGTGTGAATCAGGGCAGTGCGACGTACGGTGTCAAGGTGCAGGCATTAGCGTTGTTGTTGTGGAAGCGCTGTCGTCGGTAGGCCCAAGCCAGCTGTGGGGGACGGGGCTTTGTGTACCTCACGAGCAGTGTCCACAGGCCATGGTGCAGGCAGCGGTGCCAGTGTCAGCAGAAGCGTCATTGTCAGGGCTGCCCAGGCTGCAGTGTGAGCAGGCGATGCCCGAGTGCAGGACCCACAGCTCGCTGTGCGTGCAGCAGCTCGGTGAAGTCATCCAATGACGGTGTCGGTGAGACAAGGGTCGCGGTGCAAAATGGGGCAATGTGACTTTATGCGGCGTTGGAAGGTCACGGTGCAGGCCAGCGGCGTCAGAGTGGTTTCTCCTCTTGAGCAGCACAAAACACACAGTTCCCAGTGCTGCAGGTCAGGAACCTGAAGTCTTTGGTGTCCCTGAGACAAGCTCTACTCCAAGTCCTTGGAAAACTCTCTCAAGCAGGACACACAGCAAAGTTCACCCAAGACAGGAAAGGGACAGTACTCCTCCTCCAGGTCTTCAGCTCTTCTCCTTGGCAGAGGTTCCTCTTGATTCCAGAATTATAAAAAAATTCTGGGGTTTTGGGTCTTTTTCTTATACCCTGTTCTGCCTTTAAAGTTGGCAAACTTCAAAGCAAAGTCTTGAGTGTTTGCAAGATCCCTTCTTGTCCAGGCCAGGCCGCAGATGCACACCAGAGGGTTGGAGACTGCATTGAATGAGGCCAGGCACAGTCCTTTCAGGTGTAAGCAACCACACTTCTCTCCACTCTAGCTCAGATGGCCCATCCGGATATGCAGGCTACACCCCATTCCCCTTTGTGTTGCTGTCTAGAGGGAATTCACAAGAGCCCAACTGTCAAACGAACCCAAACGGGGAATCCACAAACACGCAGAGTCACAGAATGGTTTAAGCAAGAAAAGGCCTACTTTCAAAAAGTGGCATTTTCAAACTCACAATCTTAAAACCAACTTCATTAAAATATGTATTTTTCAATTGTGAGTTCAGAGACCCCAAACTCCATATTTCTATCTGCCCTCAAAGGGAATCTGCGCTTTAAAGTTATTTAAAGGCAGCCCCCATGTTAACCTGTGAGGGAGATAGGCCTTGCAACAGTGAAACCAGAGTTTGGCAGTATTTCACTGTTAGGACATGTATAACACACCAGTACATGTCCTACCTTTTAAATACACTGCACCCTGCCCATGGGGCTACCTTGGGCCTACCTTAGGGGTGCCTTACATGTACCAAAAGGGAAGGTTTGTGTGCCCACTTGCCAGGTCAAATTGTCACTTTAAAACTGCACACACAGACAACGCGGCAGCAGGTCTGAGCCACGTTTACAGGGCTGCTTATGTGGGTGGCACAATTAGTGCTGCAGGCCCACTTGTAGCATTTGATTTACAAGACCTTGGCAGGTCTGGTGCACTTTACTAGGGACTTACCAATAAATGAAATATGCCAATTATGAATAAACCAATCAACAGTACAATTTACCTAGGGAACACTTGCACTTTAGCACTGATCAGCAGTGATAAAGTGCGCAGAGACAATAAACCAGCAAAAAACAGAGTCCAGTTAACCATAAAAACAGAAGGTCAGAAGACAAAAAGACAGGGGAGACACGCCAAAAAGCTGCCAGGTCTAACAGTGAGCAGTTGTCATTCAGTCATAATTAAGGTCCTGATAACAAATAAAGGTGGACTTCGACCTTGCGTGGACACAATGTGGACCAGCTGGCAACTTGTCCAGATGTCCAGCCTGAGGGGTGCATAATCACTGTGTGTTACTGTGTGTACTATGTTCCGATTGGTTGTGTGTTCCTAACTTCATGTGGAATCTGACTTTAAGGTGTTTTGGAATGCTTGCACCCCTCCCACCATGTGTGTTTTATGGGGGCCGATCTCCTGGGACAATTGTGGTGTTGCTGTGTATCTGTCATCTGAGTTTCCTGTTTGCACGTTTGCCAGGTACATACAGCCCCACCTGTGACCTGTGAGTCAGTAATCTCAGGCTTAGGTCTCAGAGCCTGACTGACCATGTATCCTGGGGCAGGGTTGAAGGAGTTTTCATTTCGGGTGGATTAGCTAATAGTGATGTTTTTTGTTGGTATATGTGATTGTGTCATGGAGCACCCCACCATCGACTTTCCCAATATTGACACTAGCACACACACTCACTACGTGCATGCTGCATAACTCTTCACCCTTGATGCATTGTACTTACCACAAACACACTTATACTCATCATATGCTATGCACAGCACTACATCTCTCATGTAACGTATTCTTCTCAGGCATCCATACACCCAGCACAAGTTCTAACCACACATGTACTGCACAGCAGTGCTCCATCCTTGTACTGTACCCCTCCCAGGCACACATACAACTAACACTGCCACTATTTCTGCACTATGCAGCACCCAACACCTAATGATATCGGTTAAGGGTGAGTTAAGCGCACATCAGAGTAACTTTTAAAAGATGATCGTGTAGGCCTCACTCCAGTGACACAGGGTAAAAAGGTCCTGTTCACTACTATTGATCACTACATGGTATTCTGCCACCACTGCACTTATACTGCCTTACTCCTGGTGAAGACAGTAGCCTTCCCCAACTTTGAAGGTAGCACTTTGGGTGCCCTTCCTGGTCCAACAAGACCACAATCCATTAAACAAGCTTATGTCATGATGCACACGCAAGACCTATGTTTGCCTATAACACAAAATCAGCATTAGGGATTGAGACAACAGTGCAGTTGGGCACTCAGGGCAGAGGTATGCATCTTACAGTGCAGAAGTTTTTTCCATCCCAACAAAGTATAATAGAATTATGAAATAAATATTCCCATATGTACATAAAGGGGGTCATTACAACCCTGGCAGTCGGTGATAAAGCGGCGGCCAACCCGCCAACAGGCTGGCGGTCAAAAAAATGGAATTCTGACCCTGGCGGGAACCGCCAACACAGCCCGCCACTTTAACACTCCGACCTCCACGGCGGAACAGACAAACAGCGCGGCGGTCACCGCCAACAGGCAGGCGGCAGACAATGTACCGCCCACAGTATCACAACTCACCAATCTGCCACCTTTTCCGGGGCGGGAGCCCCGCCGATAAAAACACGGCGGAAACAGACTACGAACGGGAAAACGCTCACCTCTATACACTCCACGAGGACGGAGGACAGCATGGAACCCGAATTAAACATCCTACCAGCTCTTGTCTACCTGCTCATCTACCACGAGTACGAACTCCGGCGCAGAAGACAACGGTGAGTACTGCACCTACGACACAGGGGAGGGGGAGGACGAAAGGTTACGGGCACACACATAGGCCCCCCCCCCCAACTATCAACATACCAATGCAGAGCAACAACTGAGTGACACCCCCCAAACCCTCCTGAAAAATGCAAAGACATAATAAAATTTTAAATTACATTTATGTATAAATTAGGTTCATTGAAGTCATGGAAAATTATCGTTATGAAATATCAAAGCAAAAATCATGAACAGTGCGAAAACTATGTACAAAGTCAATAAGTCCTGCTCAGTGTGTCAAATATCCACAGTCCGTGGGCCAATGTCTACCAAACACATGGGCAAAGCCCACACAGGAGACCTGAGTCCGTTGGAGAGAACACTGCTGGGGCATCAGATGACAAAACTACAGGCACCTCAGGGGGAAGGGAAGGGGGGCACCTCAGCCACAGGAGTCCACGACGCCAGAACCACGAAGGGGCCACCATGCCCACTGTGCCATCCTGGGGAGTGCAAAGCCACAGTCCATCAGGTGGATTACAGACTCCACTGGTCATGGAGGAGGCAGGGTGCCCAGAGTGCAGCGTGAACACTAGCTCGACACAGAACCGGCACTGTCAATGGGCCAGTAGAGCTTGACAGGAAGGGCCCAGCGGAGCGGTGCTTGACAGGAAGGGCCCAGCGGAGCGGTGTTTGACAGGAAGGGCCCAGCAGAGCGGTGCTTGAGACGGCGGGGCCCAGTGGAGCGGTGCTTGAGATGAAGGGCCCAGCGGAGCGGTGCTTGACAGGAAGGGCCCAGCGGAGCGGTGCTTGAGATGAAGGGCCCAGCGGAGCGGTTCTTGACAGGAAGGGCCCAGCGGAGCGGTGCTTGAGACGGCAGGGCCCAGCGGAGCGGTGCTTGAGACGGCGGGGCCCAGCGGAGCGGTGCTTGACAGGAAGGGCCCAGCGGAGCGGTGCTTGAGACGGCGGGGCCCTGTTCAGCGGTGCCTTTCTTGTCTATCAAGGGAGCCAGACCTGGCCACGACTCCCTGCTTATTCGCCCTCCGAACGTGCAGTTGCTGGTCCCTCCTGTGACGGAGTCCTGGGCCCGTGGGTGTCCTCCGTCACACCCGGGATTGGGCTTGTGGGGCCCTCCTGGTCCGCTCCCCTGCTGGCTGACTTCTCCGCCCTGCTGCCCTTGCCCTCCTTCGATGAGGCTCTCTGGCCCTTGCCTGCCCTTGATGTTGTGGCAGGTGACGGGCCACGACTTTGCTCCTTGGGGGCAGCCGTGTCAGCCTTCTCACGGCGGGCCTTGGTTTTACGGGTTCTCTTTCCAGGGGGGGGGCTGGCTGTTCCCTTGCTGCTGGCCGATGTATCTGTGCTGGGAAAGGGTGGACTCCAAAACCCGTGCACAATGGTCAGACTTGATGCAGGGCTGGTGGTGGCTGAGGTGCTCTTAGGACTCTTACCAGATAATGGGGGTGGGTCAGTGACTGGAACGAGCTCAAGGTTGGAAAGGAACTGCACTTGGGAAGGACAGGGATGGGTAGGTGTAGTGGGTATGGGAGTGGAGGAAGAGGATGTGGTTGTAGGAGAGTCAAGTGTGCTGTCTTTGGGTGCAGGTGCTTGTGACGGAGGCTGTGGTGAGGTGGATGGCTGTTGGGTGGGTGGCTGCCTGCGTTTGTGTGTTTTGGAAGAGGGGGTGACAGACACAGTGGGAGAGGACACAGGGGACGTGTAAATGGCAGTGGGGGTGGTGACTGCACGTGTGCGGACTGTACTGGAGGGTGTGCTGGTGATGGAAGTACTGGCTGATGGTGGTGTGCATGCAGGTGTGAGTGGAGACGTCACAGGGAGGGGGGAGGGAGACGAGGAGGAGGGGGACACAGAGGTGGTAGTGACTGTTGCCATGGCTGCATCTGGATGTTGCTTGGGTGAATGCTTGTGGGATCTGTGGTGTTTATGTCTGGATGAGCTGCCCTTGGGTGTTGAGGTGTGTGCAGGCTGGTCTGATGGTGTGGATGGGATAGGCTGAGGAACAGGAGACTGGGAGACGGTGGAGGCAGTTAGAAGAGGGAGGCTGGAAACAGGGACAATGGCTGCCGTCAGTGCTGAGGCCAGAGCATTGAACGATCGTTGATGGGCAGCCTGACCCGAATGAATGCCCTCCAGGTATGCATTGCTCCGATGCACCTCCCTCTCTACCCCCTGGATGGCATTCAAAAGGGTAGACTGCCCAACAATGAGCGTCCTGAGGAGGTCAATGACCTCCTCACTGAGGGCAGCAGGGGTAACTGGGGCAGGGCCTGAGGTGCCTGGGGCGAAGGAGATGCCCGCCTTCCTGGGCGAGCGGGCAGGGAGCGAAGGCAGAGGGGCTGCTGGGAGGGCGGGGCTGGTGCGCTGGGTGGCGGCTGTACCTGTTGAGGCGGGGGGCACGGATGTTGCCGCCACCGCTAGGGAGCTCCCTTCCGAGGACGTGTCAGTGTCGCTGGTGTAACCACGGGTCCCCGTTGTGGAGCTCCCCTCGCCCTCCGTATCACTGGTGACCTCGGTGTCTGTAGCATGGCCCACCGGGGCCTTGTGAGTTGCAGCTCCCTCGTGCTCCAATGCCAATTCTCCTCCGCCTGATGATGCTAATGCACACATGCACAAGAAGATGAAGAAAAAGGGTGGGGGGAGAAATAAAGACAGGTTGAGTGCATGCATTGTCAACACCGTTGTCGGAGAGGACAGACACTGGAGCCTCCAGCACTACGCCGCGCAATCGGGGTACACTACTCAGTACTTGTGACTAGGCCTACAGGTCTATGGACAACAAATGCACACATGGGTGATGCTGGACCATGGATTGCTGTACTTGGCACCCTACAGAGGTGGGGGGCGGGGGCACAGGGCCATGCCTAAAGGAGGGGACTACACTACAGAAAGCGCCCTGGCCTAATGTCACCCACAGCCCTCCTCCCCCACCCAGGCACCTCCACTGCGCGTAAAGATAGCAGAATGTGCTGGTACTCACCCCCTTGTGTCTGCTGTGATGTCCTCACGCGCCCATCCAAATCGGGGTAGGCCACCGCCAGGATCCGGGACATCAGGGGGGTCAAGGTACGTCTGGCACCCCTCCTACGTTGGAAGGCCATCCCCAGCATTGACTCGGCGGTCTTCCTGGTCCCGCGGCGGATGTCCTCCCACCTCTTTCGGCAGTGGGTGCCCCGTCTGTTGTGGACCCCCAGGGCCCGGACTTCCTTGGCGATGGCACGCCAAATGTCGACTTTCTGATGGGCGCTGACCTATTTGACATGTACAGGGTGGGAAAGGAATTTTCAACATTTTTCTGCATGTTAGATGTGATTGCCCCCCCCTCCCCAACCCTGCCATGTGGCACATGCTCTCATCTGTCGTGCCTTGCACTCCTCATTCGCTCCCCACCCCACCATCTTACATCCACCATACACAACCCAGGCATAGCCCATTCAACGTGCACCCAGTGTACTTACCTGTTGGTCTGGAGGACCGTAGAGTAGCGCATACTGGGGCAGGATCCCATCCACAAGTTTCTCCAACTCTTCTGAAGTGAAGGCAGGGGCCCTTTCCCCAGTCGCAGCAGCCATTGTCTCTTTCAGACCGAGGTCACAGCAGCACTTGCAGTATAGGTCCTCTCCTGTGGATGGTCAGGTCTCGAGTGGTTAAGCAGATAGAAAATGGCGGTCACGCCCGCGGCGGTGCGTACCGCCGCGGTGCGTACCGCGACCGCCGGCGCACATAGTCATTGGCTCCTGAGACCCATAGGGTGCAATGTTAACCAATGCGCCTTCGCACTGCGGTCTTCGACCGCCTACCGCCACGGTGTGCCACGACAGCGCATTGACCTCATATCCCACTGTCACACTTCTCAGGTCAGGCAGCCGCCATTACAAGGGCCCACATGGCTTAATTGCTACTGCGTCACACAGGCCTAGGCCTTGCATTGCCACTCATACAAGCCTTTCAATGCATAGCGATTCGTGTACTGTGCAAGCTGGGTGAACGTACCTGTGGGTTGCTTGACTCTGTGCTCCATGTTGTCCTTCCTAGGCACCGTCCGCTGGGACTTGCGAGGAGAAGGATGAATCCTCCCGTGTACCTACCGCTGGTGGACCTGTCGACAATGGAAGAACGACATATTATACTTCGATACCGACTTGACCGAGCCACTATACATGAACTGTGTGCCCAGCTGGAGCCTGACCTGATGTCCCCCATCCGCCAACCCACAGTGATTCCCCCTCTGGTGCAGGTTCTGTCAGTACTCCATTTTTTGGCAAGTGGGTCTTTTCAGACAACAATGGTCATGTCATCAGGGATGTCTCAGCCTATGTTTTCTAAGGTTTTGTCCAGAGTGTTGTCTGCCCTGATGAAATACATGCGGAGATACATTGTTTTCCCTGAGGAGGGTGATTTGGCCACTGTGAAGGGTGATTTCTATGCCCTTGGACATATCCCCAACATCATTGGTGCCATTGATGGGACCCATGTGGCTTTAGTACCCCCAAAAGACAATGAGCAGGTGTACAGAAATAGAAAAAATTACCATTCGATGAATGTCCAGGTGGTCTGTTTGGCTGACCAGTACATCTCCCATCTAAATGCCAAGTTCCCTGGGTCAGTGCATGAAGCGTATGTCATGCGAAATAGCAGCATCCCTTATGTGATGGAACAGCTACAGAGACACCGTGTGTGGCTAATAGGTGACTCTGGTTACCCCAACCTGCCTTGGCTATTGACCCCAGTGAGGAATCCCCGGACCAGGGCAGAGGAACGCTACAATGAGGCACATGGGCGAACTAGGAGGATTATAGAACGGACCTTCGGGGTCCTGAAGGCCAGGTTTAGGTGCCTGCATATGACAGGTGGATCCCTAATGTAGTCACCAAAGAAGGTGTGTCAGATCATCGTGGCCTGCTGTATGCTTCACAATCTTGCATTGCGACGCCAGGTGCCTTTCCTGCAGGAGGATGGTCCAGATGGTGGTGTTGTAGCAGCTGTGGAGCCTGTGGAGAGTGAAGAGGAGGAAGACGACGGGGACGACACGGACAACAGGGACACAGTTATACAACAGTATTTTCAGTAGCACACAGGTAAGAATCACCCACGCCATTTTACATTTACTTCTGCCCTCCTGCATCTCTACTTTCTGTGTTTCCCCCCAGATCCTTTTAACTGATTTTTGACTTTCCCTAACCTTTTCAGAGCTGTATGACCCACAGCGTGACTGCTGCTTTGTTTGCCCATGGACTAATGCTTATAGACATTGGTATGTTGTCATCACAATGTGACTGAACATTATTGCACCGTTATGTGTAATACATTTGTAAAGAATACAAGCAGACTCCTGATTTTTGAAGTGCAATTGGTGATTTATTTTAAGTGCTGCATATGGGTCCATGATAGTAAAACGTGATGGGTGGGGGTGCAGTAATGTCCATGGCAGAGTCCAGTTCTCAGTCGCACAGGTGCATTGTCCATATGTCTGTGGAAGGATGGAGCAGGGGCAGTTCAAGGTTGGACAGGGTGACAATGTGGGACAGTGGGATGACGTCAGGGGGTATCTTATGCTGGCGGGGGTCTTGGCATCCTACTCTGTCTTCTTGTGTGATCTCAGGTTCCGCTTGCGGGGTGGTTGATCTTCAGCAGGAGGTGGGGTTCTGGTGGCCTGTCGTTGTGTGGGGGCCTCCTGTCCACTAGCGCCGGCGGAGGTGGTAGGCTGTTCGTGGTCCGGGCTAGTGACAGGGGCCCTTTGGGGAGCCACATGGTCCCGCAATGTGGTGACTATCTGGTTGAGGGCCAGGACGATGGTCCCCATTGCGGAACCTATGTTCCTGAGTTCGTCTCTGAACCCCATGTACCGTTCCTCCTGCTGTGCCTGGATCTCCTGGAACCTGGCCAGTACCGTTGCCATCGTCTCCTGGGAGTGGTGGTATGCTCCCATGATGGTGGTGAGGGCCTCTTGGAGAGTGGGTTCCCTGGGCCGGTCCACCCCCTCTCGCACTGCAGCCCTCCCAGTTCCCCTGTTTCCCCGGGCCTCTGTCCCCTGGACGGTGTGCCCACTACCACTGCCCCCAGGTCCCTGTTGTTGTTGGGGTGGTGGGTCAGCCTGGGTGCCCTGTAGTGGCAGACACACCGCTGATTGACGCGTCCTGGAGACAGAGGCATGGGCCCGCTGGGTGGGAGCTGTGCTGGTATTCCCAGAGGGGGTTGGGTCTGCTGTGTCCTGTGTCTGTGTGTGGGTAATCGACTGTCTAGAGGTCCCCGATGGTCCGGGCTGGTCATCAGGTTCTAGGTCGACAGAGCTGCTGTCATCACTGGGGGCCTGTTCTGGGGGCGGGATGGACAAATCTGGACCCTCCTGGCCGGTGTGTTGGCGTTCGGGCCCTGCAGGGGTAAAAGAGTATGGTTATTGCTTCTGTGTGTGCCATGGCGTGCGATTTGTGGGTGCCCTTGTCCCCCAGTGCTGGCATTCCCTTGTGGGAGGAGTTGTGAGGGTGGTTTGTGGGGGGGGATGGGTATGTGCAGTGGTCATGCTTAGGTGATGGGTGTCCATGGTTTGTGTTGGCATTCAGGGATTGGTGTTGTGTTGGGTGGGTTGTGCTGGTGAGACATTGGCAGGGAGGATGTGTGCTGGGGGGTTGGGGGTGAGGGTGGGGGTGTGGGTTGGCATGCTGGTGGTTGGGGGGGGTAAGGTAGTTGAGATTAGACTTACCAGAGTCCATTCCTCCGCCTACTCCAGCGAGGCCCTCAGGATGCAGGATGTTCAAGACCTCTTGCTCCCATGCTGTGAATTTGGGTGGAGTGGGTGGGGGTCCGCCGCCAGTCTTCTGCCCAGCGATGTTGTGTCTTGACACCATCAACCGCACCTTCCCCCGTAGGTCGTTCCAGCACTTTCGGATGTCTTCCCGGTTTCTGGGATGCTGTCCCACAGCGTTGACCCCGTTGACGATCCTTTGCCATAGCTCCGCCTTCCTGGCTATTGTGGTGTGCTGCACCTGTGTGCCGAATAGCTGGGGCACTACCCTAATTATTTCCTCCACCATGACCCTGAGTTCTTGGTCCGAGAACCTGGGGTGTCTTTGGGGTGCCATGGGGTGGTGTGGGGTGGTGTTTGTGGTGATGAGTGTGGTGTGTGTGGTGGTGTGTGGTGTTTTGTGCGTGGATGTAGTGTGGGTGATGATGTTGTGTTCCTGTGTGTGTTGGGGTTTTCGATAGCTGTGCTCTCTCTCTCTCTCTCTCTCGCCTTCTCTTCGAATTTCTAGTAGTGGGGGTTTGTGGGTGATGTGGGTGTGTGTTTTATACTTGATTGGATGTGTGGGAGTGGTATTTGCATGTGTATCAGGTGTGTGTATTTCAAATTGTTCAATGTGGCTGTGTTTTGGAGCTGGGTGTGTATTTTGACCGCGGCGGTGTGTACCGCCAATGGAATACCGCGGTTAAAAGACCGCCGCGTGGATTCGTGGGTCGTAATGGCATGGGCGTGTTTGTGTTGGCGTGACGGTGGAGGTTTGGTCATCTCCAGTTTACCGCTGATGAGGCGGCCTTCCGTGGATGTCGGGTTTTTGGCGGCTTGACAGTTGTGGGTCAGAATGGCCATGACGGTTTACCGCGGCCGCAGCGGTAGAATGGCGGTCTTCTGACCGGCGGTAAGAGCCTTTTACCGCCGAGGTCAGAATTATAAAATTCCTTTCACCATATCAGGAAAGGTATATGAGGCTGATCCTAAATAATTAACATTTGCTCACTGTCTTTTCATATTCATTGCTGTGGGGTTTGTGGGAAATTAAAGACAAGTACATTCCATTGATCTATATCACTGGAAAGCCATTAATATGTATTATATTCAAAATAACCCCTCTCCTACCAAAACCTAAGCATAAGTCAAGCAAAAGATAGCTTTTAAGACATCAGTACTGATCAATCGTGCATCATGTTTGCCAGTTCTCCAGTCTGGAATGAGACCAGCTGATTTTGCCACAGGTTTGTACTGATATGGTCATGGGGTAAAGATTAGTTTCGTATTCCTTCATTTAGAAGGCAGGAATAAATGTCTGTCATAAATGAACCACTCTTTGAATATGAAAATGATTATATATTGCATGTTTATATTTATTTTGTTTTATTGCTTTTGCATTATATTTAAATGACAGAATCCCACTTTCCAGTGCTTTGAAGTGGATAGTGTTGTGAACTTTGTAGATGGGTTCAAGCTGAGGAGATCAAACCTGTCCAGGATTTCTGGAAGACTGAATGGATATTTATTTTCTTTTTTTGTTAACTCTTTTTATTAAAGTACTCAAGTGCTCAGAATACATGGCATGCCATCATCATTATATGGTTAACAATTTGCTTTTAGATGAAAAAGGTACAGTATTTGAAATCTGACATATCAGCACCTTAGTGCATCTACTGTTCATCATTCAGTCCAATATTGACCATATCTCATCAGAAACAAAGTTCATAATCAATGCTCCAATGTATTCTATGACTTTGCCCCATGTCGTGTGTCGGTTCATAAACCTCTATAGTTGTGCCAGTGGGACCCATGTCTTAGTACTACCCCAGCCTTTATAAATCTTCTGCTTGGCTAGTTGACACCAATCTATGTTATGTTTCCAGTCACGAATCAACGGGGCTCCACTTGCTCCCCATACTTTGGCTATATCTCTTTTGGCTACCCCCGCCACTAATCTCTACCATGTTTTTTGGTGTCTGAGCCAAATTTTCTCCCCTGTAGTATTTAGGATAAGCTAACTGGCTTCTAGAAGCACCTCTAGGCCCATTACTCGAGTCATCACTGTTACTACTTGGGCCCGTAAACCTTGATGGATTGGGCAACTCTACAAGGTGTGAAAGAAAGTCCCCACAAGGCAACAGCCCCTGCTGCATAAATTAGAGTCACTTCTGCCCATGCGATGTGAGAGGGATCTGGAGTAGTATGACCTATGCAGAAGTCTAAGTTGTGTAAGGCAAAACCAGGCGGGGATAGCCACCTCTCGAGGGCTCAGAAGGGCATCCTGCCAGTCATCGTCTTTTATGGGGCATATGTCTCCAGGCCTCTTGGAGTGTGCGCAAAGGATCCAGGGTATTATTCAGTATCTTTTCATAGATCACTGATACTGCCATGCCTGGAAGTTTCTCCAGCAGCAATCTGTCCTCTAAAGGGGACACATCTGGGAGTGATTCCCCTTCCTTTATATGTCACCTGAGTGCATGCCTTAACTATATTTCTCTATATCTCTCTTAGTCTGTCATTGAGAACTCAGCATGCAGCTCTTCAAAGGAGACAAATTTCCTGTTCCTCCACACATCTCCCAGCCACTCTATACCAATGAGACTTCTACTAAACCCCCCTAGTTTACTTAACTCGTTCAATTGGTTGCTATTCACAAGTGGGGTTGCGTTCGTCAGTGTGTTCTCCCATCCTAATAATTTTGTTTGAATGGATTATTCTGGATCAACAGTTCTTGCAAATGACTTCAGACTGCACAGAATAACACTGTAAGCCTCAGGCACAGAGAGCAGAAAAACAATAAAATCCTTGACTAACGTTTTATAACTCAAAGTGTGAAGGCACAATTTGTTGGGACGCTGGCCCTAGGGAATTGGTGCCTTATTATACAACGTGCCCTGGGGATGCAATAGATGCTTTCACCATTTGTTTGTACCCCAGGGCCACTTTAGTATCAAAAAGACGGTCACATATGGTTCTGCAGCTCCTTCTATAATATTGATGGTATTGTCACAAGATAATGAATGTGTCTCTTGGGGGCGTGCTCTCATTTGCACAGGGGCGGGGCTCATGCAAATTATGGAACTATTTGCCATCATGTCTATGCTGTGTTATAGATGCAGGTGCACTGGCAAATATGCTCTATGGAGGAGAACTGATTGTGGGCAGAAGGGGGTGCAGTCAGTGTGTCCTCAGTGGAAGCTCCTTGGGAGTGTGTTCAGGAGGCTGCAGGGACCTCCGAGAGCACTCCCATACAGGCGGGGATGCAGTAACCACTGTACTAGCCAGTGGGGATCCCAGACCCTGCTTGAGACTGAGACCAGACTTCCTGCAGTCAAAGACTGAGGCACAGTTTCAAATCAAGTCCATGTCTTTCACTAATGCACTCTCCTATGCACAACACACTCTGTTAAAGTTTACACCTTCAATGTGACAATGTGACAGTGTGACCCTAGTTGACAAAGGGCCCCCACACTTGTGGCGGAGGCCCCACAGTCATGAGGGAGTCTCAGCACTCATGGCAGAATCTCAGGAATGACTCAGGCCCACAGTGTATATTTTATCTGGTACACTGCCCCAGTCTGTACTTTCTGCACAAAAAACAATGTTAAATGGTGATTTGCTCTTTCTATGTGCAGACTGCAGCACACATAGAAAGAGCAAAAAACGAGGAGAAATTAAGGCATTTCTCCTTGTTGCGCCATGCTAACACCACCCCTAGGATGGAAGGAAAGGCATCTCCTTACTTAAAGATCTTGATACGCAAAAAAATCCTGTTTCTGTTGCAAATTCACAACATAAAAACAAATGGTAAAACTTAGACTTCTACACTTTTTCAATGTAAAGATAGGCCCCATTCACCAATCCACTGCCCCACATATATTAGGCAATTTTGTAAAGCTAGGGCATGTAGCTTCCACAATATATACTCTTCACAAGGCCCCAACACCCAAGAACCAAAATCCAACTCCAACAACTTGATTTCTGCCTTTCATTTAGATGCATTCTGACGTTGCTATCCCCCCCTCGGAAAGACCACACCAGCCCTCACATTAATAAGGCTATGGATAATACATGTTTACTGGACACAAACTATAATTTCATTGATTGGGGCTATCAGATTCAAATTTCTGCTGGAATTGTAAATCAGCTTATGGGTACGCCACGCACATGTTTTACTACTGCAAACATGTCTACCCACTCTGGCAAGATATAGAAAACATTATTCAAAAGATTTTTAATGTCCAATTTCCCACAGATGACCACACAGCATTCGTAGGAATACCCAACTCACTGACTTACTACAAGCCATTGGTACCGAAGTGATTCTTTCCGAATGGAAATCCTCCTCTACTATGTCCTTTCATGGTGGTTTTGGGTTTGTTTTATTAGAAGTGCAGATAACTTATGTTTCAAAACATTCCGTGTGTTATCATCATCCAGGAAAATATAAGATGCTCTAGACAATTATTTGACAAAAAATAAACCTATGTGAATCTCTTTTTGGAGCTCACTATACATTGAGGTGACCATAGTGTTTGAAAGTGGTAACCTTTTGGTATGATATAAACAAGGCCCACCTTTTCTGGATTGGGATGGATTCTTGCAGTTATGAATTATGCAGATATTATCCAGCCTCCTCTATCCCTCTGGTATCTCTTTCTTTTTTCTCAAGATGCTTTAAACAATGTGGGGGCTCACAACTTGAGCACTGCCTACTGATCGTGCACCTACACCTGGCTGACTCTTCCCCTTTGTATGACCTGGAAGCATATAGACAGAACAGCACCATACTGTGTGTCCAGGGTGCCCCCCACCTCTGCATGACCTCCCCTCCACCATTGCTGTGCCTTGAGGCCAGGCAGGGTGGCGGGATGGATATGGAGTCTGGGCCACCCGCTGTACAATCAACTGGCTACAAACCTTGCCTTTCATTCACACAACGGCTTGCTGCTATGCAAATTCTTCTCTTGTAAGACTCTGGGCCTGCATTCAGACTAGTCACTGTTGCCCTGTCGCTCAGGCTATACCATCTCTGGGCCACCCTGGCACCTCCTACTCTCGCAATGGGGTGTGGTGACCCAAAGCAAAAGAAACTGTCTTTCGAACAACCCACTCACTTTCAAACACCTAAGAAACACAGCCAGGGGACACTACGACAGAGCCCATCAATGGTACAGCAGCCATCAGTGTGGAATTGCATGCTGGGTTCAAATCCATTGATGCCCGCTATGATGCACTCACCAGCAGAATGGACCACACGGGCAAGCATTTAGATCATTACAATGTCAGACTAGATGGTGCAGAACAGCAAATCTCTGAAATGGAGAATGATCCCCTGACTGTTCTTAAATGCCTGGAGAAGGTGGAGAAACTACTCAAAATGATGGAACAAAGAATGAGGACCTTGATGCGTGATCCTGACACAACAATATCAATATCCTGACAGTAACAATATAAGGATCATGGGTGTGGCAGAGTCCATGAATACGGGCCTTCCCAATCTTTTTATAGAACTTCTCCTCACTTAACTCTTTAGCAAGCAGGACTTCACTAACACATTCGTCATAGAGAGGACCCACAAGTCACTTGACCCCTGTCCTCCATCTGGAGAGTCACGTTGTCTGATCATAGCTTGCTTATTCAATTACAGTGATACAGCATTGCGTTTGGCCTGAGAATGAGGTCCTCTGCAATACCAGCGCTCTACTCTATCACTGTTCCTAGACTTCACAATGGCTGTCCGGGAAGCTAGATGCAAATTCTCAGACATCAAGAACACTTTACAGAAGCAGGAGCTCAAATACAGCATGTTTTATCCGACCCGACTGCAGGTGTAGGCCAATGAACAGTCTTGGATCTTCACTGCTCCTGCTGTGAAGTTCTGTAAGTGATAAGGCGGTGAGAATAGATCCTCCCATCGCACCATCCCGCACCCATCTCCTACTGCTCTCCTACTGCTCTGAATAGCACCCAAGACCCACCGAATTAGTTGCAATTGACCGCTACAACTTTGGGGGTTATTCTAACTTTGGAGGAGGTGTTAATCCGTCCCAAAAGTGACGGAAAAGTGACGGATTTACCACCAGCCGTATTACGAGTCCATTATATCCTATGGAACTCGTAATACGGCTGGTGGTATATCCGTCACTTTACCGTCACTTTTGGGACGGATTAACACTCCTCCAAAGCAAGAATAACCCCCTTTGTCTCCTTATTATGCTTCTCTACTGTTGTGTCATTCTTCCCTCCCTCCGCAATGCAGTCACTCTGACTCATTTGAACTACATGTACATTACATAGTTTGATCTTTGTTCACACTCAAGTATCACAAATTAGAAGGGCATCCAATGCCACATTGTTCCCACCTCTCGAAGGTATACACCACTTTGATTGCAGCAGGGATGTTTCTTTGTTTGTTTGGGATTCGTCAGACATTATTAGCACTGCTGTGGGGAAGTGAGTTATTTTGATTGTATTTTGATGTTGTTTGAATGTTCATATACTGTCAGACTACACCATAACTCCTTCACTTCACCCAATAAGACTTTCATGCATCACACTCTTACCTGATAGGGACGCGGGTTAGAAGAGTACAAAACGTTGAGTTAACCTCCCTGATGTAGAATATCTGTGGCCTAAATAACCCTCTCAGGGGCAAACAAATTCTCTCATATCTGGCCCGCAACACTGTTAAGGTGGCTTTCCTTTAGGAGATGCACCTTTCCGTGAGGGACACTTGCTCCTTTGCTTCTATCTGGGGGGCAACAATGTTTCTCTACTGTAGCTCCTACTCCGACCAGGTTTGCTCTGTGATACATATAAGTATTTCTTTTACACATCATCACAGCTTAATAGAAATGAATCGGAGGTATGTCATTATCTCTTGCATACCAGCCGGAAGGCCACACTCCTGGTTAATATCTGTGCTCCCTACCTAAATTCCCTAGATTTCTTTCACAAAGTCTCAGCAGTTATGGGACAGTCGGATGCTGAACTAGTGCTCTCAGGAGGCAATTAGAACAAGGCTTATATCGCACTACTGGATTCTATGGGTACTAGTACAAATGGCAAACCCATGCCCTGCCCGCTCCAGGATATTGTAGACACTTTCAGCCTGATCAATGGGTGGCGGATACGCCATGCTGCCATACCAGACCATATATTCTATTAGCCGCCCCATGGAGTCTGAACTCATATAGACTACTGGTTTATGTCCTGGGACATAACACTATGAATGACCAATGTCACACACCTCCCTCACACCTTTTCAGATCACACTCAGGTCAAACTAATATTGGGAATCCCATATGTCAGAGGCTCGTTGCCCACACCTGGACCACGGCCCTGGTGCAGGCAGCTGCATAGGATCAGAAAGCAGCGCTGGTTCAGAAATCATCCTCAAAGCTAATTTACTAGTTTCTTCCTTGTTGCACCAGAATTCACTCCCAAGGGCCCAGGAACTGTATTTGGCACCACTTGACAAGTCAGGACTCTTAGCAAGAGAGCCCAGGAGCTAGCAGGTGAAGTCTTTGATTTTCCCAAGACTTCATAACAGGAGGCAAACTCAGCCCAAGCCCATGGAAAACCTCCAGAAGCAGGATGTAGAAATCAAAGTCCACTCCTTTCACTCCCAGGACAGATGCATCAGGCAGTAGCCCAGCACAACAAAGCAACACAAAGAGTGGCAGTCCCCCCTACAGCATCCAGATCTTCTTCCTGGCAGAATTTCCTCAATCCAAAAGGATTCTAACTATGTGGTGTCTGAGGTCCAGTACCTATACCCAAGTAGGCAAATTTCAAAGATAAGTCTTTGTAGTGCACAAGACCCTGCTTTTCCCTGCCCTGGCCCCAGACACACTCCAGAGGGTTGGAGACTGCTTTGTGTGAGGACAGGCACAACACTATTCAGGTGGAAGTGTCTGCTCCTCCCACCATTCCAGCTAAGGACAACCCATCAGCCTACTAATGAGCCATCAGGATATGCAGGGCACACCTCAGCTCCCTTTGTGTAACTGTTTAGAGTGAATGCGCAAACAGCCCAACTATCATCCTGACCCAGACATATATTCAGCAGACATGCAGAGGCACAGAATGGTTAAGCAAGAAAATTCCCAGTCTCTAAAAGTGGCATTTTCAAACTCATAATTCAAAAAAACAACTTGACCAAAAGATGTATTTTTAAATTGTGAGTTCTGAGACCCCAAACTCCAAATCTCTATCTGCTCCCAATGGGAAACTACACTTAAAAGATATTTCAAGGAAATCCCCATGTTACCCTTTGTGGGAGACAGGCCTTGCAATAGTGAAAACCAAGTTTAGCAGTATTTCACTATCAGGACATGTAAAGCACACCCGCACATACCCTCCCTTTTAAATACCCTGCCCATAGGGGTGCCTTGGGTCTACGTTAGGGCTGACTTACATGTAGTAAAAGGGAAGGTTTCAACTTGGCAAGTGGGTGCACACACAGCCACATCAGTGGAAGGTCTGAGGAATGTTTACAGGGCCACTCATGTGGGAGTCACAATCAGTGCTGCAGGCCTACTAGTAGCATTTGATTTACAGGACCTGGGCACACACAGTGCACTTTACTAGGGACTTACTAGTAAATCAAATATGCCAATCATGGATAAACCAATCACCAATACAATTTAGAAAGGGAGCACTTGCACTTTAGCACTGGTCAGGAGTGGTAAAGTGCTCAGAGTCCTAAAGCCAACTAAAACGAAATGCAGCACATAGTCAAAAACGGGAGGTCAGAGACAAAAACTTTTGGTATAATCCTGCAAAAAGGGCATTTCCAGCATCCAGCTTTACCGTGCTAGCTCATAATCCTTGACTACCTTTTACCCAGGATTGATTGGTGTAAATGCACTTTACAAACACTCCACCTACATAAAATGGGAGATCTCTTCCTGACATGTTATCATATACAATGACATGACATGTTATCATATACAATGACATTACACACACCTGGGTGTCCTCACTCATGTACCTCTTCACACACTTTGTGACAGATTTCCCACGTTTCCATTTGAGCCAGAGAACTTCCTTCCATTGACACTGGTTATCACTGCCACAGGCAGGTCATAATTAAGCCCATATTTATACTCCGTTTGCACCGAATTAGCGTCGTTTTTTTCGACGCAAATTCGGCGCAAAACTAACGCCATATTTATACTTTGGCGTTAGACGCGTCTAGCGCCAAAGTATGGGCAAATAGCGTCATTTTTTTGCGTGAACGCCTTCCTTGCGTTAATGAGATGCAAGGAAGGCGTTCCCGTCTAAAAAAATGACGGCGACGCAAATGCGTCGTATTTATACTCCCGGGCAAAAGTCACGCCCGGGAGGTGGCGGGTCAAAAAACCCCGCATTTGCGCCACTATTTAACGCCTGGGTCAGGGTAGGCGTTAAGGGGCCTGTGGGCTCAAAATGAGCCCACAGGTGCCCTCCCCTGCCCCCAGGGACCCCCCCTGCCACCCCTGCCCACCCCAGGAGGACACCCAAGGATGGAGGGACCCACCCCAGGGACATTCAGGTAAGTTCAGGTAAGTATAATTTTTTATATTTTTTGGGTGGCATAGGGGGGCCTTATTTGTGCCCCCCTACATGCCACTGTGCCCAATGACCATGCCCAGGGGACATAAGTCCCCTGGGCATGGCCATTGGGCAAGGGGGCATGACTCCTGTCTTTACTAAGACAGGAGTCATTTAAATGGCGTCTGGGCGTCGAAAATAATGGCGCAAATCGGGTTGAGGCGATTTTTTTGCCTCAACCTGACTTGCCCCATTTTAAGACGCCCTAACGCCATTTTCCCCCTACGCCGGCGCTGCCTGGTCTACGTGGTTTTTTTCCACGCACACCAGGCAGCGCCGGTCTGCTAGCGCCGGCTAACGCCATTCCATAAATACGGCGCCCGCATGGCGCTTCAGAATGGCGTTAGACGGCGCTACATTTTTTGACGCTAAACTGCGTTAGCGCAGTTTAGCGTCAAAAAGTATAAATATGGGCCTTAGTGTCTAGGATCTATCAGTCATGCTTAGCTCTCAAGCCAGGAGGCAGTGAGAATGCCAGGGCTGCGTGGATGTGTGACATGGGGTGCCCTACACCAGTCAAGACATGGCATTACTGTTGTGCACAAACGAAAATCTCCCCTAACCAACAACAAAAACAAAGTATACGCTGCGCTCCGACCTGCCATGTTCAGACCTAAGGACATTTGGCAGCTGTTATGTGCCTCTCTATTAACACTAGAAACAGATTCCCCGGACTGTGGTGTATGATGTGACCAGCAGCTATAGTTCTTGCCCAGACCCCTCTTCCCCATATCAGGCTGACTTGACCAGATACGAGTGACTGTTTCATACCACAGGGTTTTACATAGCCCTGCTACCCACCTTTCTCCTTTTAAGAGTGCTTGTGTCAGCTTAGGTATCAGGAATGCCTTTGCTTTTTTCAGGTTGTATGAGTCTCCTATGAACTTGGTGTAGTCTCAATTCACATGTGCAACACCAATGTCACATTGACTTTCTTTGTATGCCGTTTGTTAAAATGAAAATACAGTTAAAAAAATATACAAACTACTTGCGTGGCTAAATCATATCTTTGTACAAGTTTGCTTCTAGTGAGGGATGTATCCTTATTATGTTGAAATGCTATGTTATGCATATGTCTTTTCAATGAACACTTTTGAAATCTAAAATTGCCAGGAAAAAATCCTTGTCAATTACCTTTAGGTAGTTAAAAAGAAAACTGGATACTTTTACAGATTATTAGTTCTCCTCCATCCAATCAGAACCACACGTTTCACTCTGGTCTTCTTTTTGCCCAGTGGATCACTCAGTTTTTGTAAGATTTAGCAAGATTCCTAGTCAATACCACTGGTCTGAAAGCCCAGACTGTTTTTCTTCTATATATTTTTACTCACACTCATGCGTACTGTCACGCATCCATTCCATGGAATCATCTTCTCTTACGGTACCTTATTGTCTGGCTTTTAGATAATATCATTCAGATATTTCTCGGCTTTCAAGTCTGTGGATACAGAAATGAAATACAATTTTGTTGGTTAGAGTAAATATATTTTTTGTGCTCTTTAGTTAAGTCCTGCACTCTTTGATGATTTATGCCTTAGAAATGTGTAGTGTTTCTCAACTTTGATTGTTTTCACCTTTTTGTCATGCGCAACAGGGGGAAGGGTGGCTGGTGGGCCAGGCCCTGTGCCCAACCCTCTGTGGTACACCGCCTTTGGCTGTACATAGCGTGGGTTTGGCTGCGCGCCCAACCTCCACAGGCTTCTAGCCTCTATGAGTGGCCAACACCACCATGGACACCCACCCCAGTATCTTTCTTATGTTTTTCGTGGTGTGGCAGTACTCATCTAGTGACGTTGCTAAAGTATCACAACCTGGTACTGCATGACTGCGTAAGGTTAAATTATTTGAGTTTGCACAGTCCCATGGTACCAAAAGTGGCACTTGCATGCTCTCTCTTCAGTATCTCTCAGCCAGGCTATGCTGGGTCTTCTGGGAGTACCGTGGTTCCAGAGACCTATAGGCCCTCATTACAACATTGTCGATAACCACCGCCTATCACCACGGCAACGGCCACCAACATACCGCCGCTGTGGCTACCAGCCGTCTACGCGTATCATGACCTCCGACGGTATTCTGCCAGAATGCTGGCGGAACACCGCCGACTGTCATGGCAGCAAACGGTGGTAAGGCAGCGCTGCTGACAGCAGCACGGCCACGCCAGCAAAACACCGCTGACTGTATCATGAGCAATGATACAGCCTGGAGGTGTTTTGCAGGCGGATGCTGCTGCTGACAGCAGCACTGCGGACCATCTCCAGTTGGAGGACCCCCTGCAAGCAGGTAACTCGGATTCTCCGACAGGAGAGGGGTGTGGGGGGTGTTGTGTGTATGTGAGGGGGGTGTGTGTATGTTTTGAAATGCATGCATGCGGGTGTGAGTCGCGTTGAATGCGTGAGTGAATGAGTGATTGTGAGTGTTGTGTGTTGTGAATGCATGTGTGTGACAAAGTATGTTGGTGTGTGTTGCAGTGTGTGGGTATGTATGTGTGCATGCGTGGGTGGTGGTGGGTATGCGTGTGTGCATGTGTGTATATGGGTGCACATGTGGGTGTGTATATGTGCAGGAGAGGGTGGGGGAGAACTCTGGGGAGGGGGAGGGGGTTAGGGGAGACCCCTATCAGTGCCAGGGAAGGGAAACAATTGGCGATACCAGAAGATCAGATTTCTAAACCTCATACAAGAAAGACAGTTTAAGATCCAATATGCAAGGGTGTGAAAAAAGTTTTTCATAGATCTACATTAAGAAATATAGCTGAAAGAATTTACATGATGGAAGACATACAAAATGTAAATATCCCAAAAGAACATAAAAAATATATGAAATTGATCAGCAAAAGGTAAAATACAGCTTTTACTCAACTAAGTTGGGCACCAGACTACTACCTTTGTATTAGATATGGGGGCGATGTGGAATATGATACGTGAAACGGAAAAAGGCACATTCACAAGGAAGCATACTTCAGTGGGGCACAGGTTGCTCAATCATAAATGTAGTAAAATTTCAGGAAAAACAAACATACGGACTAAGGGGCCAATTTATATTGGCAGAGAGGGAACTCCATTGCAACAGTGATGGAGTTCGCTCCCTATCAACACAGTGGTCTGCCCATCTGATTTATATGCGGATGAACCATAGGTATGTCTACAGCAGTGACTACTGTATTAACGCCATAACAAAACATCTCTAATGGCCTGGTGGAGCAAGGGTCTTTTGGATGGTTGGCTTTACATCTATCTGCCCAATTAGGATGAGCAGACAGGTAGCCGCTTTTACAGTTCTTCACCCCAGACAAACATTGGCGGTAAGGGACAGTGAAGAACAAAAAAGAACAAAAAATAACCTCTTCGCCATGGGAGAGGATCCTTGTGCAAGGAGGGCATTATCTTTTTGATTTTCAAAAAGATCCCACTTCAGAATTTTATTTTTGAAAATAAAAGAGAAACTAGTTTGGTGCAAGGGCCCACCATGTTGACAGAGCCCGGCAACAAACTACAGGAAGCATTGACAGGAACTGTCATGACAGTGGTTCCTGCCAATGCTTCAGAAATTACCACCAGCTTGGCAGACATTTATAAATAAGTTGGGTGGCATTTCTGCCAGGACAATGGAGTGATTTATTCTGTCGCTTCTGTGGAGAAACAGACTTTCTGTCTATAATTATATTGTGCCTTAAATATCACTAAAAGAGGAAATATATGTTCTAAACTGGAAGTATCAATGCCAAGCCATCTAAGTACTGTTCCAGTATAATTAATGGGTTTATTTGCAATCACTTCTATTTCAACAACTAAACATTAGACTTTGGATTCATATCCAATATTATTTAACCTATTTAGAAAACTTAAGGAAATGCAAATGCAAGAACACATCAATGAAGCCATCAGAACCTATGGCACAAAATAATCGTAAAATACCTAGACATTGGCAAAAAGACTTCTATGAAGAAATACATTGTTTGAAGGAACTTGAACCAGTAGGTTGTCTACATTTTGGTTGTCACCTCATGAAGTTGTGCCAAAAGTAAAAGCAACACATTTTAAGAGGCTACTTAAGTGGGTGGCATAGTAAGTGCTGCAGGCCCACAAGTAGCATTTTATTTTCCAACTCTGAGTATATGGTATACCACTCCACAAGGGATTCATAAGTAAAACTAAATATGCCAATCAGGTGTAAGTCAGTTTTACCTGTTTAGGAAATGAGCACAAGCACTTTAGCACTAGTTAGCAGTAGTAAGATGCGCAGAGTCCTAAGGCCAACAAAAACAAAATCAGCAACAAACGAGGGTAGAAGGCAAAATGTTTGGAAGAAGACTGCTTTAAGACTTGACCACCCCTTTTGACATAAATACCTAAATATTGCAGGCCTTGGGACACCCATTTCATTTTATGGTTCCCCAAGGAAAACACTACTATTGACAAAGGACTTTTGTAAAGCCCCACACTTCCCCCAAATAGTTCTCTAACCTTAGAATTCAAAGAAGTCTAGTTCTTCCATGTGGTCTGAAGGTGGAGAACTCTGTCAAGGTTGGCCAGAGGGCTGAATATAACCTACCACCTGTTGATAGTGCTATGTAAAACAGGACAGAACATTCTAATCAAGGAGAACTGTTGCTTTATATGGCATTAATAATACTCAACACATAGTATATGACTAGTAAGGGATAATTCACCTCTAATGGAGCCTCTTTCAAGCACCTAGTTAAAAAGACCACGGCTTCATGGAGCAGTGAGATTTGTCTTTATCTCTTGTTAGAGTCTTGAACATCTAGTGCAAGCCTTCTTTATCGGAACACCCTCTGGATGTTACTGCTGTCAAGAATTTTTCAGAATGTTGGTGGCGATGAATGAGGCATTGGCGGTTGGAAGGAAATTTGACTTCCGTAATTCCACCTACTTATGTTATTGACTGTTGCAGACAGTGAAGAATGTCTTCAAGTATGTCTTGTTCCCTATATTTAGTAATTTTGCCATTCAACATAATCAGGATGTTTGTATGTTGAAGGAGGCATTTCTTTAGTTATGGTCACTGAGTACTTGACTTCAGAATACCCTTTGACTGTAATATCAATGTTAAAAGATCATAACTACAAAAATATCAAGGAAGGGAAAACCAAGGGTAACTATATATTTTTTGGAAATAGTATTGAAGTTTAAACTACTGATTGCTAAAATATCATGGTGGTCAATATAGGTTTTGGAATGGAATTTATATGGATATTTTTGTTAAATTTATTTTGTGAATAATGTGAAACATTATATATCTACTATTGACTTTTTGTTGGGGTTCTGAGGTTGATTTAGGTTTTTTGGGGAGCTGTAGTATAAAAATATATATTTTACCATATGTCTATAATTTCTAATTGTGCTAATTATTAATTATTAATTTGTGAATTATTTTATTAATTTGTAGTTCACTTGTCAATACTTTTGCCAGGGTTTCGAGAAATAAAATGGTAATATTTTAAAATATATATTGTAAACATTGCTAAATGATAAAATATTTTTAATTAAAATATGTGTTTTAACTATATTAGTTTTTATTGATCTAAAATAAATTAGAAAATATATGTTGGTGTTTATTAATTGTATGAATTTTAAATAATCAATTTTATAAGAAAATAATAATTATTTTAACAATATAAAATATGTTTCTCATTCTTACTGTTAATTGTATTATTAATTTGGATTTATTTTTAAATAAAGTTTTTGACTTAAATTATTTAAACTAATACATTTGAAAACAGCACTAAAAATGTAAATACATTTATTTATTTTATTTATTTAAGATGCAATATTGATAACTCCTATTGATTTTAAAGAACATGCCCAATTTAAAGGATAATAAAATTTATCTGTTAATTAAGTTTTGAATTTTGAATTTTAAAAGTAATGGTCAAATGAAATTTATTAATAAACTTAATAACTTTAAAATTGAAACTTAAAAACAGTTTTCATGTGTTAGGAAACAGAGGGCCTGATTCTAACTTTGGAGGACGGTGTTAAACCGTCCCAAAAGTGGCGGATATACCACCTACCGTATTACGAGTTCCATAGGATATAATGGACTCGTAATACGGTAGGTGGTATATCCGCCACTTTTGGGACGGTTTAACACCGTCCTCCAAAGTTAGAATCAGGCCCATAGTCTTAATTGACATAATTCCAATCATATCTACTTTCCCTGTTGTGTGCCAGGCTGGAGTTAGAATAGTAAATATGCTTTCCCTCCAGTTATATTCACTTTCACAAAAGCTTGCATGACTGGAGTTAGAATATAAAACTGACCCTACCACCAAATATAAGCTATTTCCCCGATGTTAGTGAGGTTGTGCTAAGAAAAGTCATTTTGACATCCTCAAATAAAATGCATTTACTCTAATGTTTTACTGGAGTCTGAACCGGCAAATATGCCCCCCCATTGTGTGCATTTTCTCCAACGTGTGAAGGGCTTTTCCCATTGTTTGAAGACCTGGAGATAAAATAGTTAATATGCCTCTCTCTTCAATGTATGCAATTTCCCCACTTTTAGTGGGTCTGGATTTATAAGCACCCTTTAAATGTTGCATATATGTTTCCATGGTTGGTAATAATTGTATATGCATGGTAACCAATAGAACAAAGGGAAGGGTTCCGCCCTCTTAATTAGTTCATATTTTGAATGACGGATGCAGGTTGGTGTTTTAAATGACAGCAATGTGGGACTGATTAACTAATTACCTTGTAAAATCTGTTTCATGTGACAATTTTAAAGATGTGGAAATATATTCCATCTTTTTAATGAGTTTAATAACACAGTCCATTGAGACCATGGGGAAGTGCTAGTTTTGAACAATTGTGGGCATGTGATAAAAATGGCAAATTCCTGGTAGAGTGATCACACTTAAGTTGATATCTGTGTAATCTTGGTCTCGTATGAACCATTTTAGTACCAATTGCATATATATCCTTCAAAGTTGTGTCTGGATTCTTTTTATGCATTTTCAAATACCAAGGCTAGGCCAGTTCTTTGCCTCCAGGATTTACATCTGAAAATAGCATTTGGACTGGCCTGGCAGAAGTTGTGGAAGCTATCTGTGAGGTCTCAATGAGTTAAGGTAAGTATTCAGTGGTGATAGGTTCGGGGGAGGACAACAGCATTTGAGCTGGAGCTATTTAAAGGATAATACGGCCTCCCTAGGTTTTTAGGATTGAATTGTACTTACCACAAATCCTCAGTGCATGTGATACCAGTTTCCACAAGTAGTGCAAAGGTTAGCAAAGACTGTATGGATCATTGTGCTGCTTTCAAAGATGCCCCAGGTATACTACATGTCCTCATAAGGAATGTGACACTGTCAAGTAAAGGTCAATAATCCATTCCTAGCCCCTTATCCACTGACAATGGACAATATGAAAAATATAGGACCCCTTTGGGGATGAAGTCGAAGTGTATGATAGCCCATGGCTTAAGGTTGGATCTACCTTCCTTTTCTTGTAGGCTTTGAAGACAGCAGGGTTTGCTCCCATCCTGTCAATGTTCCCTTTTTGGTGTGCAGTGGGTCTCGCAGGCTTGTTCCCAGTCAGTGGGCAGGGACAGGACTCTGCACATAATGGCCCATTATCTCTGCGGCTGCCCACACCACCAAAGCAAGGCATTATCCCACTTTCGGTTTTCCAACAAATGGCCTGATTCCTGGGGTCTAGGGGACGATTAGGTGTTGAGATTCCACTCTCTCCCAAATCAGACCACAGCATTACACAAAGCAGCATGACTATCCCTGAAGGCAGTAAACAGCAGGTTTGAGGTAGTAGCTGTCAGGGCTCCTTAAAGAGTGACTAGTGTACCTGCTGTTAGGCGCTACTTGCCCACATTTTCAAAATAAAACTTATATGAAGGTTAAAATGAACAATAATTAAGTCAGCAACTAGTTATTTATATATATATATATATATATATATATATATATATATATATACATCTCAAAACATCATGTACTATTCAGATATAAATATACTCACTTTTGGACTCTCATCAACAGCACACATTTTTCGAAGAGCCATAAGAAAAGTAATCCAACCGGTAAAGAATAATTTGGTGCAAAGTTGTCTTTTCTGAAAGGTTACAACTTTGTGTGGACCTCATTTTTTATTGGCTTTAGGGCACTCTGTGCTGTACCATTGTTAAACAGTAGTAAAGTGTCAGTGCTTACCCCTTAAAACGTGTGCAGTATATTGGACCTCCCTGTTTGCCCTATTTAACCTCCCTATAAAACTATTGTAAATGGTGCCTAAAATGCATTCTATGCCACGGTATGTTAAATGTCAAATGGGGTCTTCAGTTTCTATTTATAACACCCACATAAATAGCAAAACTATGTCTGCCAGGATGACAGATCTGCTCTGAATTGCCTTCAGTTTAAATGCACTACAGTGATGACACAAGCAAATGAAAAGTGCCTTGCCTTTGTAGGAAAAGTCTATTTTCATAGATCCACAAAATGTGCCTTTTTCAGCTCATAGCAAGATAGTAATATATAAAAAATAAGCAAACTACATAATGGAGATAGTGTATACTCATAATAAAATAAAACCCAAATATCTTTTCACTTTGTAGGCCTGGCTAGACGTTAACCCTGAACAGGCCTAGCTGGGAAGAAAATCTGTGTCAGTGCTTGTGGAAATGCTAGGACAATTCTTGAAAGTTATTTCCTACTTCATTTTGAAAATCTGACAATGGTAACATCAGATTTTTGATAACTTGAGAGGAAAAGTAACTTTGCAAAAAAAGATTAAACCAGAGCTGACTTGAACCTGTTTTGCCACTCAGCACACCTCTAGGACTAGAACACACACCCTTGGCTTAAAAAGTTAACGATTCTGGCTCAAGCTACAAAACAACAGCCTTCCTGTGAGGCCAGCCAGAGCAACTGAGTGTTCATTTCTGACCTCCTGTGAAGGTTTAGTCATCTGGGAGTGTACAGAAATAATTGGCAGAAAAAAGTGGTCCTTTAACGCTGCATCTTTTGACTTGGTGATGCCAAGAAGTGTTTGTCTCATTCATTTTGAGATCCTTACCAGAGAGTCAGGTTCCAGTCACAGAATGATGGAGACCAGTTTAAAAAAAAAAAGGTGTACATTTGGAGTTATGAAATCTAAGGTACTTCCTTTTGCAAGAGTCAGTTTAGAACCCTCAATAGGTGATAACTGGTTTTTGCCCAGTCACATATGAGAAGGGCTGTTTTTGGTACTCTGGGCACTTTACCACTGCTGATCAGTGCTAAAGTGCAAGTGCTCCCACTGTAAAATGTATGTGTAATTGGCTTTTCCATGGTTGCCATATTTGATTTACTAGTAAGTCCCTAGTAAAGTGCACCAGATGTTGCCAGAGCCTGTAAATCAAATGCTACTAGTGGACCTGCAACACTGGTTGTGTCACCCACATGAGTATCCCTGTAAACATGGCTCAGACCTGCCACTGCAGTGTCTGTGTGTTTTAAACTGCCAATTCGACCTGGCAAGTGTACCCACTTGCCAGGCCTGAACCTTCCCTTTTTACACATGTAAGGCACCCCTAAGGTAGGCCCTAGGTAGCCCCCTGGGCAGGGTGCAGTGTATGTTAAAGGTGGGACATGTACTGATGTGTTTTACATGTCCTAAAAGTGAAATACTGCCAAATTCAGATGTCACTGTTACAAGGCCTATCTCTCCCATAGGTAAACATGGCGGCTGCCTTTAAATAACTTTTAAGTGCAATTTCCCTTTGGGAGCAGATAGAGATCTGGAGTTTGGGGTCTCTGAACTCACAATTTAAAAATAGATCATTTGGTAAAGTTGAGATTGACAGATTGCATTGCATGTATGTTGGATTTTTGTTGTTTTCGTCTTGTTTGATTTAGAGAAATGTTACCTATTTTTCAAACCTGGTGTGGCGTGCATTTTGAAATGTCTTCACTGTATTACTGTGTGTGTTGGTACAAATGCTTTACACATTGCTTCTGGGTTAAGCCTTTCTGCCCATGCCAAGCTACCAAGGGGGTGAGTGGGGGATAACCAGGTGTGTTTCTCTTTTACCCTGACTAGAGTGATACTACTTCCTTGGACAGTGGGTAACCTGGCTGCCAACCAAAGACCCCATTGCTAACACACAAGAAGAAGATGACTATGCAATATGTATAGTCTCCTAGTTTAACATTTAATGCTGAGAAATATGAATTGGAGAAAAAGGGAATCAGCATTTTGTAGTCTCATATTATCACATAGAAGAATGTAATGAGATCCAGAAAAAGTAAAGAAAGTTCACACAACATCAGTTCCTTCCTGAAGATAAATCAGACCTCTGATCCATTTTAGGTAGGCAAGTTATTGCGCACATCACATTCCTCAAGTTGTGACTATCTATGCACCATTAAGAGAGCTAGCCAAAAATGACAAAACAGTTTAATGGACAAAAGATAATGGGGGTCATTATGACCCTGGCGGAAGGCGGAGAACCGGCGGTAAGACCGCCAACAGGCTGGCGGTCTTACTTTGTGGAATTATGACCATGGCGGTTACCGCCATGGTCATCCGCCGGTTCTCCGTTCCGCCCGCCGGGCTGGAGACCTGGGTCTCCAGCCCGGCGGCCGTCACTATACCGCCGGCGGTATTTGGACCCGGCTTACCGCCATAGATTTCCAGCGGTTTGAACCGCCATGAAATCCATGGCGGTAAGCACTATCAGTGCCAGGGAAGGAATTCCCTGGCATTGATAGGGGTCTCCCCCATCCCCCACCCCCACCCGACTCCCTCCTCTACCCCTCCACCACCCCTGCCACCCCTCAAAGGTGGCAGGGCCCCCTTCCCCACCCCGACCCCCAACATCACTTCACCCATACCCACACGACACGCACGCAGGCACCACCTACATACTTACACGAACACACGCCGACATACATGCCTACATCCACACACACAGTCATACACGCACACCCACATTCAAACATACAAGCACACATCCATACAGACATACCCAGAGACATACACGCACTCATTCCCATACACACAACACCCCCGCAGGCATACACACACTCACACACCCCCTCTACATACACACACGCACACCCTTATGCACCCACTCAACACCCAACAGTCCCCCACCCCCCTCCCCTCACGGACGATCGACTTACCTGGTCCGACGATCCTCCGGGAGGGGACGGGAGCCATGGGGGCAGCTCTGCCGACACCACACCACCAACAGAACACCGCCACGGCGAATCACAGGACGTGATTCGCTGGGCGGTGTTCTGTTGGCGTGGCAGTGGAGGTGGAGCAACCTCCACTTCCCCGCCTCCTGCCAGTATAGCTGTTGGCGGCTCTGCATCCGTAAAAGGACAGAGAGCTGCCAACAGTCATAATAGGCCGAGCGGCAAACCGCCACCACTGGCGGTCTTCCGCACGGCGGTCCCTCTGCGGTCTTTAAAAAAGACCGCCGAGGTCAAAATTACCCCCAATGTATTTTAAATCATAAAAAATTATCATCAGCAAAACGCCTCAGTGACATTGATACAGGACCATGTAAGTTCAGATGGTCTTGGAGCAATGTAATCACAACAAAACCAGGAAGAGTTTCGGGTTTCATATGCCAGTCGCAATATCAGTGCATTGGAAACAAAAATCCTAAACATGACAAAGAAAGCTTAAAAGTGGTATAGGCAGGTGAACATTACCATTTTATTCATTGACCATCAAGCATGTTTAACATTTATTTGATCTATCTGTGCAAAAAATGCCCCACAGATTAAAAGATAGGATACACAACTAATTGACAAAGATTTGAAAATAATACACACACCATGGAAAAATTACAACACAATAGGATACAGGTTAAGACAACTGTTACCTATCTCTGAAAACGGTCCATCATCTGAAGAGGAGTACATCAATTTCATCAAAAAGTAAACCGCCCTAGATTCAAAGCCACTTTGGAAGACATCGACCAACATGTTTCCACTGTACAGACTTATAGGTACCGGGCCAAACCGAAACGTTTGTTAGCAAATTTTCTTGTTGCACATTTTTCAGTCCAGGCACAAGGGAATCATGTAGTCATATAGGTCACATTTTCAATCAAATGGGAAAAATTAAAATGAACCATCATGGACATATGACCTTTAGGATTTTGTCAAACATGGCCTCAGGAATTCATATTTATTCCCAGATGAGCAGTTGTCTTGGAGAACTACAGGCTGTCTATTGGTGACATAAGTGGGCATGGTGGATTGAGCAGGATTTATTAAAGCAAGACTATGGGGGTCATTACAAGTTTGGCGTGCGGCGCAAGCTGTAACCGCCGTGCGGCCGCACTCCCGCAGTCCCCATTACAACATCCCCGCTGGGCCGGCGGCCGCAATATAGGAGCCGGCTTCTAATGGATCCGGCGGTGTTGCGGCCGTGCGACGGGTGCAGTAGCACCCATCGCGCTTTTCACTGTCTGCTATGCAGACAGTGAAAAGCTGCACGGGCCCTGTTAGGGGGCCCCTGCACTGCCCATGCCAGTGGCATGGGCAGTGCAGGGGCCCCCAGGGGCACCAGGACTCCCCTTACCGCCATCCTCTTCCTGGCGGTGCAAACCGCCAGAAACAGGCTGGCGGTAGGGGAGTCATAATCCCCAGGGCAGTGCTGCCGGGCTAAAACGGCGGGAAACCGCTGGCCCCAGCAGTGCGACAGCGGCGCTACCACCGCGGTCGAAATATGGGCCTCCGTACCGCCAGCCTGTTGGCGGTACGGACGTCACTTTAGCCCTTGCAGTCTCCGACCGGCAGGGTTGAAATGACCCCCTTTATGTTTAAGACCTCTGCGGAGCATACCTAAGATTTTGTCCTCTGTGTTTTTATTTGCATTAATGTTTCCTAAATATATCTGAGCTCACAATACCATTTTTAGTAGAAGAAACAAACAAAAATACAATCTGTGACAACATGCTGTAGACTTCTTGGGCAGTATCCCATTAGATTTGCACTGAAAGTGCAAATGTAAAATACTGGACTGTGTCATATAGAGTAAGCACAGGGTGAGCTAAATTGACACCCAGTCTCTGGCACACTTTTGGGCTGACTTGTGTCTTAACTAGTTGAAGAGTTGCTTTGCCACCTGACACAGTAGTAAATTGCTGCTTGTCACAGGAACTTTCAAGGCATGTGCTGCTTTTGTCTGGAAATATAGCAGCATAGGTTGACCTGTCAAAAATAAGCAACACTATCATCCACAAAGAAACATACCAACACAATTAGAACAGAATTTAGCATATCACAACAAAATAGTCAAAGCAGAACACATCAACCGCAGTATAACACAACAAAATCAGATTGCGATAATGCAGCACAAACTACGACAGCACAAGAAAAGCAACATCACACATTACCACTGCAATGCAATTGGACACAACAAATGTGCACAATTATGTTTGTCTTATATTATCACCTCCAGAAACCTGTTTGCATAATACAGTGGTAAAAGTTGATTGAATCAAGCACTTAACTTACGACCAAGGACATGAAACAGTTCAAAGGAAAAATCATTTTGTGAACTGGCCCTAGTTCTCTACCACAGTTTTGGCGTGACTGGTGTCCTAAATGGTGAAAGAGTTAGAACAGTGGTATTGTACCACCCAAGATATTGGTAAAAAAACACATCACAACAAATATGTACAAACATTTGTGCGGCACATTACCTGCTCCAGAAATACACTCCCTTACTGCCGTGATAATAGGGTTATGCAGCATACATTTCCCTGCTTACCGCCAGTGTCAGCCAAAATATGTTTTGTGATTAGGCCCAGTGTGTTTTTTTTCATACATTGCATTCTTCACGTTCCCGTCAGGATTCATCACTTTAATTGTATTTCTTTCTGTGCCTAACTATTCCTATTATATCCTAACCTGCTGCGAATTTGCTTGTGAAATGAAATATGTATTACTCCATGTTTCCAGAGCTATTAATCACGGGGACAGAAATATAAATATAAAAAAGGTGCTCAGGCAGATAATGGGAAGATCCTTCAGAGGCAGTGTGTGAAATATTGCATCTGTGGCGGGGGCCCAGCATCGTTCCCTAGGCCTAAGCGGTAAAGTGATTTGTCGCATGGAGCATGGCAATATACTAGCACAGGAAATAACTCTAATTACCAAGCATACAACAAGGAAAGTTACAAGTCTCGTGTGTGTGCAGAAAAGAGCTCTGAATCAGTGCTGTAATACGAAGTGTAGGTCCCTCTGCAGAATTTTCTGAGAGGTCTTTGACACTCCCATATCTCACAGATATTCATACACCTTGAGTTCTGTTGGGGCCCACCCCACAAAGGCGAGACCTTCCTACACTTTAGGGGCGTGTTACGCCAATGCACTGAATACTAATGTATTGGTTAGCTCTGAATTGCTTCATGGGGACTTCTACATTTTATTTGCAAAACACAAATATGTATATAATATTTTAAATAAATACAAATACACATATCAAGAAAAAAAAGGACCCCAACATCTTTTTTTTCAGCCTCAGTAGTTTAAGGAAGACACTGCCTAGCTTTTTATATGGCACACAACCTCTGCTCTGTTTTTAAGCGCTGTACATAACAGATGTCAACAAATAATCAGTTTAATGTTAATGCATTGACCTCAGAAGCAACGAAGGCTAAATTGGTGGTGCGAGGTTCTGAACTTGTGATCTGCATATCCCACCAGATTTCAGCAGCTTATCTTGCTGAGTCATCTTGCCTGCTGCTGATTGTTTACCTAAATCCATTAGAATTCTCCACTTGCTTTCTTTAACTCGAATATGTCTAGGGAGGTAAGAAATTGCTTAGTTACTTGTATTGATTGCACAATCTCGCAGAATCACTTTAAGCCGTGCACGTTTTAAATGTATGTAAACTGAACACAGTGCCATTAGATGAACACAAATGTCTACCACCACCATATGTTACCCTCTTCATTTAGTTGTAACACAGCAATTCTTTTGTTTTAGACTATTTCACAATCTTACTCAAACGACTGTGTTGTCTCAGTACTCACAAGTGTGTGTAATCCGGGGCCACAGGTACAAAGCAGTTATTTGGTTGCAAACGCTTTGATGATGCGTTAGTGACTGAAAAACAGCTTCTAACAATGTACCAAACCCATTTGAAGAGTCAGTAACTTTTTACCGACTCCTAAATTTGGCTTAGAATATTCAGAAGGGGCATATTGTAGGTGTTAATGCTGAAATTTTACTAATGAATATTCATGTATTCTGTGTGTTAAATCTGCATTGAAAATGAGTGAACATAGAAAAATAATACACAACTTTGAAAATGTGCCTACTTGAGCGACCATCAGTAATCACAAAGTATTCTTATTAATGACTCATTAATGCAAAATGTCTTGCTCATGTTTGGATTAATATAGTAGTATGTCATGTTAATGGTAATGTATTATCTATTTGCTTTATTAATCATAGGCCTTAATTTATGGAGGTATTGGCCCTAGTTGCACGGGCTCATGTCAAGTTGCATTGCTTAGACGGATCATGAAATGGCTGATAAGAGAGTTAAATTGTAATTTTCCATTGCGTTGACCGAATGCTAGTAGCTAGAATTCTTGCCCATGAGAACTGCTTGCTAGAATATGTTGTACTAGCTACTGATACTTTGTAAAACTTAGTGAGTGTAAAGGCTATGTTCCCAGGAACTAACAATGGATGCACTGACTGGAGTATAAGCTGATACAAAATTTGTTACCTGACAAACCCAATGACGGGAACATGAGGAGAGGAGCCAATCATTGACATGTGAACTACGGTTTAGTAATATCTTAGATTTGAGGTTTTACTTTCATTGGACTAAACGTAAATGTATGATTCTTTGACCAATAGCAACGTGGGAAGTAGTTTTAGGCAATCTAACTTAGCCAGACTGCACTGAGAGGAAAGGCCCCCATTTTTCTTTCCTATCCGTCCCGAGAGGAGATGCGCCATTAGCCATTATTCTTTCCGAACTGCATGAAGAGATATTTCTATCTTGAACTTTATTGCTGAGTCCTGATGTCTTGCTGACCGAACAGATGTCTAGTTGACGAAGACAGTCGCAGCTTGCTGAACCAAAGTGAGGCAAGGTATAAGATGATGTTACTGATTGCTATGTCCATTTGCTTTTGTCCTTAGGTACCAACCGCTAATTTTGATAGAGACACAGTTAGATGTTTTCCAAATTTGTGTTGACTAAATTGTTTTGCATGAAGCCCAAACATGCATTTCTAATCAGGAGGTTAGTTAGGCTACTCACTGATTAATGCTTGCTAAATATTAACAACAGTTGATGTATTTTCTTTGCTGAATCTAAATGTATGCTGTTTCTATTGTGAAGTTATTCTTGCTATTGATTTGTACTGTAACTTTAGAATGTGTAGTGATCCAAGCTTTGATTAAATTGAGAATCTTTAGAAGATACAGTCAACCAATATCGTTTCTGTATGGTTGTCGTTTGATTTTGAGACTTAGAGCCATACGTTTGAACATATTTTCCCATAGACACAGAATGGGTAAAACCCTTTGATACATCTGGCCCTAAGTTACATGATATTAGCATTGTTCATACAGGGAAATAAACATGCTAACTTGTTACATATAGGTGTGGTTATTCATGGCAAAGGGGTCATGGTCGTGGAAATTATTGACTCTCAAGATTATTGATGTTATTGATTAGTATTGCTATTGATCAGTATTGGAACTGAGACTTATAGTGGGAACTACGCTAAGCGCAGTCAAAAGGTCCATCGAACCTCTAACGCGTCCCCTTATAAAATAATGATAAGTAACCAAATAAGGTCAGACGCACTAACAGAGGTGTCCTTTAATCAGTGGCAGTCGCTGCAAATCTCAAGGGGGGGCAGGGAGGTACAAGGGTTTAGGGGATAACAAAATAATCGCCGCCGCTGGCCGCCTCGCACCTCGCCCGATGGTGTTGGTGTCGCAGCAGTCCTGGGACACGAGCACAGGTTCCCCACACAATCCTGCTGCTGTTCCCATGCTATACATAGCATGAGAGCAGCACCAGGAGTGGTCTGAGCTGCTTGGTTTGCCACTCAGACAGTGCATTGTTAGTCTGTGCTATTTCTCCAACCCAGCTGTGCAACACAGCCAGGATGGAGAAGCCAAACTGACAAGTGCACTTTTAAGTGCATTCACTCCACTCCTCCTACCCCCCTCCCATGGCCCAGCCCCACCCTTCCTTGCACACGCTGGCTCAGCAAGCAGCTATAAAATAAAATGATAATTAAATATTGTTTTATTTTATAGCTGCTGGCTGTGAGCCAGTGGGGCGATGCTCCTTTGCCATTGTGGAGGAGCCACCTCTGCCCTTAATAAATAGTGATTCTTAACACTGTTTCATGAGGGACAATGGAGCTTCTTGACAAGCACCTTGTGCAGCCTGAGTGTCACTTTTTCCCATATAAAAATGATGCACCAGCAGAGCAATGGGCTTGTAAATAAGCCCCAAATATGTATCAATGGCTTAAAACCGTAATTTTCATCTTAAATCATTGAAAATTTACTGATCAGAAAGTTGGGGGTATAAACCATTTGCCTTTGTGAATGTTAAAAAAAGTTTTTGAGATTAGGTAGTACTCCAGGGGACCACTGCAATCTCTGAAACAAACTAAAAAAGTATTAAAAAAATTTAAACGCAGCTAAGAGTGCTTTATGAAAAAGGACTGTATTTTTAATGCAGTCCAGAGCTCAGTGTGACACTGGAACCAAGCTATACATGGCTGAATAGCCCTAATAATGGTGAAACTGGTTCTGGCTGCTTGTGTTCCAGTTCAGGGATGACCTGGCTTGGCAGTTCGAGCTGGATTGTTCCCAGAAGGAGCAGGGTCAAGAATGATTTGCATACGTCTGGGTCCAAACTGATGTGACATGGTGGGTAAAAAACTATGGATAGGGATGCATCCCCAAGCGATTGCCAGTGACAGATTAATTCAAGCATTCCATCCACCACCTTGTTTTTGCAGCCCCACTTGTAATGTTTAGGCCCATATTTATGTGACATTAGTGTAGGGCAGCGCCGCAAGTCGTCTTGTGGCACTGTCCTACGCCAATGTAAAAGGGCACAAATGCATGGTATCTATGAAATAAGGTGCATTCCTGGTCTGGTGCAAAACTGGCTGCCTAGCACCAATGCAAGCACCCTTGCACCATGATGCAAGGGTGCTACATTGCATGCAGGATAGTTTTTGTGCAGGAAGGGACACACAGAGAAAGAGGAAAAATCTAGGCAAAATTAAAATATTTCTCCCCTTTATGTCTGCTCTGGGGAGGTGTAAGGTTTTGGCTCTGCCTGTGGTTTAAATCTGGGCTGCGTCAAAATCCATGGGTGTGGCGCACTAAAACCCACAGCAATGGCCACTGAACGTCTCCCTGACACAGAGTAAGACAACACAGCAACTTGCGCTGCTTTGTCTTCATCCATATTTATGAGGCCATGCAAACCATGCAATGTGGCTTTGTGTGTCCTCATAGATATGGTTGAGAGGCTTGCCCTGCCGGAGTACCAAAAAAAGTGACGCTCCAGCAGCGCAAGCCTCTTATAAATTTGCCCCTTAATTTACAGGCCCGAGTACTGGTAGTGGGGACTTACAAGTAAATTACATGTGCCAAGTAGGTGCAGGCCAATTTGACCATGTTTGAAGGCGAGAGCACAAGCACCTTAGCACTGGTTAGCAGTGGTAAAGTGCACAAAGTCCTAAAGCCAACAAATCAAATTAAGCCAACAAGGGATAAAGGGTAAAGGTCTGGGGGAATACCATACTAGGGATGTCAGGTCTAACACTGACCAACAAGTACATAGCTAGGTTCTTAAATTTTTTAACTGGTCGAAAAAGTACTGGTCACAAATTGCAAGTAGTGATTTATTACCAGTGAATCTGGCCCCTGGTTCGTACGTAAAGTGGACTAACGCCACTGGGGCAAGTTTGTGCTATGTAGAACTGCTAAAAACCCTCACAAATTGCCTGTTAGATCTAATTTCTTCTCATATTCCTGTGCATTTATGGATAGAGCCTAGATTGTAGCGTTTGCAAAGTAAAGAATTGACATTTCCTTTTATGAACGTGCTGTTCTACCTACTGCGCAGAGCTGACCCTATTGACTAGTGTGCCCCAAACTGTGGTACCTAAAGGGCAGTAAGCCTATACAAACAGCAATTGACCTTAAACAATTTATCTCTAAAACTATTCCATATGCTTATCTTTCCATGCTTATGTTCTACTTTGATTTTGTTATAAATGTAAGTTTTTTAGCTTTACTTCTTGACTAACTATTGGATTAATGGGTCATCAGTAGGACGGTTGGGAATTTGGGGAAGCAGCAAGACATGTTCTATCAAAAAATGAAGAGCAACATGCGATTAAAAATTGTTTGTACATGAACAGGGAAAGTATCCCGAAGAACAACTGTTGCCAGCCTATCACAAAGCATCTGAAAAAACTGTAATAAGAAGGATTGATCAAACGCAGTAAAAAATTGTGAGTGTGGTGAGACAAGGGGTGAACCCCTCACCAATAATAGGCATGCACTACCAGAAAACGTAAGAACTTTCAGCCCGCTCTGTAATGTTCTGACCTATATTAGATAAATAATACGAAGTATATCATGAATGTAATAATAAAAATGATCAAAAACAGACCATATTGCATGGTTAAGGAAACACCTCTACTCCCTAAACAAGCCAGTAAATTAGGCATTGGAATTATAATGATGGTCCATGAGGGTAAAGTGGAAGAGATCTTGACCAAAAAGGGCAGGCCGGGCCCAGTGCCATCACTAAACAGCACTAAACAAGCGTCTGCAGAAGGAGCCGTCTCAGTCATCGTCCTGCATATTGCTGTATGTACACCATCGTATCCTTGATGACCGGACTCCGTGGCTCCAGGTATAGAATAAAAAGTTAATAGGGACTCCGTATTTATGGTTAAGGTGCACTTTCCATTAAAAATGCATTATTTGGTTCACTCATAAATTTCGAATGGTTTGGGAAAAGTTTCACGAAACTGAGAACTGAAACTGAGTCCAACTGGGTACACTTTGTCACTTTTATTAAAAATGCCTTTGCCATTTTAGGTAACATAGGAATTTTGGTCTCTACTGCAACATAAAGTAGTGAACAAATTACATCAAACTTGACATGAAAGTAAACCTTCACCCAGGATTCAGGAAGTGTTTTTTTGTGGGTTAGTGTAAACCCGATCAGTAGTTTCTTCAAACAAGTGTTGGCAGGCATCAAAGGGTCCATTCTTTTGTGTATCTTGAATGTTTAGGGAACATGAAACTTGCACATTCCATCCATCAAATCTGAACATTTGTGATGTGATTGCTTGAAGAAGAACATGTATTTATTTTGCTCCAATATTATGAATTTATGAGTGGTAAAAATCATGAGTTTGCAGTGTTGCCAAGTTCTTGTGCAGAATATTTCGAGTCATGATGAGAACTGTTGGAGTAAAAGGGAGAGCGTGCATTTCTCAGAGGTATGGAAACTGTTTTCGCTTTGAAAAACAAAATGTATTTCCATGTGGCTGATTGAATAGTTTATGAAAATTTAGACAGCAACATTGAATATGCAAATTAATTATGTGGTTATGTTAAAGTTTTCACTGAAAAGGTGTTTTTGGTTTAATTGTAAATCTGGCACTGTTTGATGGTCCTGCAAGACGTTCGCAGAAATGTGTTGGTCACATGCAGGGTTTGTCACAAGGCCTATTCTCATGCATTGAAAATGTCATATATTTTTTCTTCACTCATCATCAGTGATGCGATTGGAGATGTCATCAGTGATGTCAAGAGTGATGTTATATTGGATGCTGGAGTGGCTCCTCCGCTATGGTGGAGGAGTGTCGCCCCTCCCCCCCCCCCCACTGCCAGCAGCAGCAGCTGCAAAACTTTTACAACAAAACTATAATAAATTGTGTTTATTAGCATTTTATTGTAAAATTGATGGGCCACAGGCTATGATGAGCATGGAGGGGGAGTGCACAGCACTCCCCTCAGTGTGCATGTATATTTGGCTGTCCGTCTCGGGCCAGTCAAACACAAATGTGCACTGTGCTCTCTCCAACCCGGCACTGTGTTGGGTCTTATACATACACCTACATTCACATTTGCTAGGAATTTAAAAAAACACTATAATCCTGGTAGATATAGATGGCTTTTCTAATGTGGATTTTCCATTAGAAGTGTCATCTCCATGGTAATAAACTCCACTCAAGGATTGGGTAGTGGGTATTTCAAATTATGGTTTGCCTATAAAGTTTGTGAATGGCCCAAAACGTGTATATTTGTGGGCATTCTCATACTTTAATCTCTCCCCCTTTCAAATGGTCAGAAATGTACCCCAGCATAGGGCTAGAGTAACTTCTTTTCCAGGACATTGGGAGGATCCTTTTATCTCCCACAGATTTGGTAGGGGAAGGGCTTTATCCGTAGATAACATATTTTTTTCCTGTAGAAAGAAAAATTGCTTCGCAAATCAGGCTCATGGCCTTTTATTACAGTTCTGAAATGTCTATTGGACCTTGTAGGTAGGATGTTGAGTCCACACAGCCACTCTTTATCTTCTGCTTGTTACAGAGCTACTTTAGCTGTGACCAGGAGATGGGCAGAGATAATAATATGTTATACATTTGCACATCCTGTGATTGAGCAAGGGATTATTTAGTAAAAAGGTTTACTTTTCAAATAGAGTAGATCAATAGATTGTCACTTAATTGAAGCTCTTGCGTGATATCATTACTATTTACTACTACAGTTACAATTAATACTACTGTATTGCTCCTACTACTACTAGTATTCTTACTACTGCTGCTGCTAGTCTATCTATCTATCTATCTATCTATCTATCTATCTATCTATCTATCTATCTATCTATCTATCTATCTATCTATCTTAAATATTCACTGAAAATACCAAAGCTTACAGGGACATTATAGTTAGGTTGACATTTTATCCATAGAAATTCAGCAGTTATGGTTATACTTATGTTAAGAAACTATAACTTATTGTCCAAAGTTACTTTTCAGCATGAGTTATAGTTTCTTCAGATAAGTATAACTATAAGTATAATGATAACTGCTGAATTTAAAAGTCTAACAGAGAAATTAACATGAAAATTTAAAATGTGCATGTTTAAATCATGGTGGACAATGTGGTTGCCATTCGTATTTTGACATCACGTTTAACATGTAACCATTGTGCACTTATATTTGAGTGAATTACTAATTTCAATTAACATGAAAGTATTATCTTTAAGAAGAAACAAGAAATAAACTATATTATGAGTATGAAATGAACTTGAGTTATTTGGACTTATATTGATCAAAATGGATTTTGTTAGAGTGAGTTACATGTGTGCAGAACAATAAATGCATGTTTAAACTGTTCTAACATGTCATTAAAAAAACCATTTGTTTTTCTTATATGATTATTTGTAAGGTACACAATAGGTTTTAAAAGTATATTAAGGCCCTCATTGTGACATTGGTGGTAAATTCCACTTACCGCCACGCTGACAGCCGGCAACTTACTGCGGCGGATATCCGTTCACCATATTATGACACACACACACACCAACTGTCAGTATTCAGCCACATACACAAATCCGCCAAATCAAAGGTCAGTGATAAAGTGGGGGTATCAAAACCAACACCATTACACCAACAGAACTACGCCCACCACATTATGACCCACGAATCACCATGGCGGACATTCAACGGCGGTAAACCATTGGTGGTACAGACCGCCACACTCAAAATGGACACCCACAAACAAAACAACACCACATTGGACAATTCAAACAACACACACCTGACACCCATATACACACCACACCCACACACCCACATTACTCACACCCTTTACCATTCCAAACCATTGCCACCAGAGAGACATCAAGACCACAGACACAACCAGAGCCACACACTACTCACACCTATACACCACTCACGCAACCCACATCACACATCCCAACACATTACCCAACACACCCTCACCTACACACCTCACACAACACCCATGGCACCACAAAGACACCCCCGCTTCACAGAGGAGGAGCTACGGCTCATGGTGGAGGAAATCATCAGGGTAGAGCCACAGCTATTTGGAGCACAGGTGCAGAAGATATCGATAGCTAGGAAGATGGAGCTATGGTGGAGAATCGTGAACAGGGTCAACGCCATAGGACAGCACCCAAGAACTAGGGATGACATCAGGAAGAGGTGGAATGACCTACGGGGGAAAGTACGTTCCATTGCAGCAAGACACCAGCTCGCTGTGCAGAGGACTGGTGGTAGACCCCCACCTCCACCACCACAACTAACAGCATGGGAGGAGCAAGTCTTGGCAATCCTGCATCCTGAGGGCCTGGCCGGAGTAGGAGGTGGACAGGACTCAGGTAAGTCAACTCTCTACTACTACCTCTCTACCTGCATGCAATCACATACCCCCACCCTCACTCCCATCACTCCACCACTTCCCACACACCCCACGATCACATACCACTCACCCCAATGCCAAGCCCTGCATGCGTTAACAATGCATGGCCACCACTCACAGCCCTGCATGGACACTCATCACTAAAGCATGCACACCATTGAGAACTAACAATCCCACCATACATCAACATACACAAGTGAAAGCTGCCAGGGCAAATACAACTAAAGAAGGGAAGCAACAGATGCACAATATGTCAGACACAGAAACCATAACACATCATATACATCCCCACAGGTACCCCAGCCAATGTCAGCGGAGAGGAGGTGCCAGCAATATCCAGTCCCCCAAATGAAGAGGCCCACAGTGATGACAGCAACTCTGGTCTTCAGGATCTGGATGACCAACCTGGCCCATTAGGGACCTCTGGACAGCCGGTTACCCAGGCCCAGTCACACACCACCACAGAGCCTCCCAATCAGGAAACACCACCTCAGCACCCACCTAGCGTACCCATAACTCTGTCCCCAGGACACAGCAATCAGCAGTGTGTCCACCTCTACAGGGACCCCAAGGCACACCTAGCCCCCAAGACAATCAGAGACCTGGGGTCAGTGGCAGTGGGCACATGGTTCAGGGGACAGAGGCACAGGCCACCAGGGACACTGGGAGGACGTCTGTGCGCCAGGGGGAGGGCAGGCCCAGGGAACCGACTCTCCAGGAGGCACTCGCTGAGAACCTGGAAGCCTATCAACATTCCCAGGACACGATAGGCCAGATCCTGGACAATGTGCAGGAGAACAGGCAGCTGCAGGAGGGACAGTAAAAGGGGATCAGGGAGGACTTTCAGGCCATCAACAACACCCTGATCTCCATAGCAGGGGTACTATCAGACATGGCCAATATTATGAGTGAGGGAGTCACACAACAGTGGGCCCCTGCCACTAGCAAGACATCTGAACAGCCTTCCACCTCTGTTGCCGCTGGTGGCCAGGAGGCCCCGCCACAGGACTCACAGGCCACCAGCACCCCTCCCCCTGCAGAAGGAGAACCACACTGCAAATGTTTGCTGCGATCCAGACAGAAGCCAGAGACACTTGCCAAGACCCCCACCAGGAAATGAGACTCTCTTGATTGTCACCCTTGTGTCCCACTCTGTCACCCTGTCCACCTTGAACTGCCATTGCTCCCCTTCCAATGTCCCCTTGGACAATGCACCTGTGCTACAAACAGACTGGAACAATACCCTGGACTTTCCTCCATCATCACCCCATCCCATTGCACTTGCCCCTCATTATTCTAGCACTTCAATAAACACCATTGGAAAAAAAAGAAGTTTAGAATATGAATATTTATCAAGTATGTATTCATTTAAACAGGTACAAACATTGCAATTCAACTGTACAGAAAATGAGCATAGATAAATGACCTGTAGCTGGCTGCAGTGATCACACCAGGATCATATGTGAGGTCACCAACATTTGCAAAATTAATTGCCAGAGGGTACAGTAAGTGGACATAGAAGTGGGGAATAACAGCATGCCAGTGCCACAGAAATTCAAACACATATCATTGAAATGTGAAGTAACACTGTCTTACCTGTGTGTCATTGGAAATATTGCCTGATCACTGATGTTCTGTTGTTCTCATCTTCATCCTCTGCCTCCTCATCCTCACTGTCCACAGGGTCCACTGCTGCCCCCCAGGCATCTCCATCCTCCTCCTCTTGCAGAAAAGGCACATGGCGTCTCAGGACAAGGTTGTGCAACATGCAGCATGCCGCTACTATCTGGCAGACCTTCTTGGGTGAGTAGCACAGGTGCCTCCACCTGTTAGATGGAGGCACCTGAACTTGTCCTTCAGGAGGCCAAAGGTCCTTTCTATTATCCTTTTGGTTCACCCAGTGCCTCATTATAACATTCTTCTGCCCTTGTCCTGGCATTCCTCACAGGGGCCAGTAGCCATGATAGGTTGGGGTAACCAGAGTCACCTACAAATTTTGAGGGACAACATTTAGCCACACACTATCCCATATGGCCCACACCATAGCCATACACCAACATATACTCGGTTGGAACCAGGGCTCACCCATTAGCCACACCCTGTACCTCTGTAGTTGGGCCATCACATTTGGGATGCTGCTATTCCTCATGACAAAGGCATCATGGACCAACCCAGGATACGTAGCATTGAGGTGTGAGATGTACTGGTCTGCCAAGCACACAATCTGTACATTCATAGAGTGGAAACTTTTTCAACTTCTTAACACCTGTTCATTCTGACTAAGGGGGACAAGTGCAATATGTGTTCCATCAATCGCCCCAATTATGTTGGGGATATGTCCCATTGCATAGAACTCGGCCTTTACTGTGGCCAAATCATCAATATGGGGAAATACAATGTAGCTGCACATGTGTTTAATCAGGGCGGACAAAACTCTTGTTAGCACTATTGAGAACTTTGGCTGTGACATTCCTGCTGCCAAGCCCACTGTCACTTGAAAATAACCAGTTTCCAGGAAAAGGAGCACTGGTAGAACTTGCACAAGAGGGGGGATCCCAGTGGGGTGATGGATAGCAGATATCAGGTCAGGGTCCAACTGAGCACACAGCTCTGTGATTGTGGCCCTGTCAAGTCCATAGGTAAGGATGATGTGCCAGTCCCCCATTGTTGCCAAGTCCACCAGGGGTCTGTATACTGGGGTATGTCTCCATCTCCTATTCATCCGCAGCAGTAGCAATCTATGAGGCAAAAGAGTGAGGATCCAGTCACAAACTGAACAATGGAGATACAACAGAACTTTGCATGCTGTTAACTTGTAATGGGTCAGTATGATTTGTCCAGTATGTCCTAATGTCACCAGTGACGCAGCAAAGTTCCAGGGCCTGCCCCCCCACTGAAATGGCGTCCGCCTGTCCTGTGTGGAGGGACAGGTGGAACTGAGGTAAATCCGCTGACGTTGTGCACCGTTGCGGGAGGCGGTCGGGAACCGCTGTGCAACTCCTCAGTGGTTAGCATTGGGCCCTGTGGGTTACAGTGGCCAATGGTGAACTATGCCAGCAGTGACGGTATGCACCGCTGCGGTAGTGACCGCCATTTCCTATCTCATCCCTCACTTGCTACCTGATCCAGGAGAGGACCTACACTGCCTGTGCTTCTGTAACCTGTGTCTGGAACCTACCATGGCCCGTGTGACTGGGGAAAGGGCCCCAGCCTTCACATCAGTGGAGCTAGAGAGACTGGTGGATGGTGTCCTACCCCAGTACGGACTGCTGTATGGGCCCACACTTTGGGTATGATGCATGTGGCATGAATGCATGGAGTGGTGTGTGTGAAGGCCTTGTGTGAGGGGGGTGAGTGGATGTCCTCTGGGTGGCGTATTGGTTGTGTGCTGGGCCATGTGTATGTAAATGGTAATGGGAAGGGGTATGGTGGGCCATAAGTGTAACAGGCAGGATTGTTTGACTAATTCCATTTTCCTGTGTGTATTTCCTCTGCAGGTCATCGCCCATCAAACGAGGAGTATATGGCATGCCATCGCCCAGGACGTGCGGACCCTGGGGGTTTACAGCAGGTGGTGCACCCACTGTCGAAAGCGGTGGGAGGACCTGAGATGCTGGCCATGGAAGACGGTGGAGGCCCAGCTGGGGATGGCTTCCCAATGAGGAAGGGGTGCCCGTCAAACCCTGAACCCCCCAATGGCCCGCATACTGGCGGTGGCCTATCCTGAGCTGGATGGGTGCTTGAGGGCATCACAGCAGCCACAAGGGGGTGAGTACAGTGCCCATCATTACAACTTACGTATGGTAGGGTGGTATCCGGGTGAGTCAGTGGGTACCCCTAGGCCAAGCCTGACATTGCAGTGTAGGTCCCCTGGTGGCTAGGGTTCAGAAGGGAAAATCTTGCAACCTAACTCGTAGGCATCCACTACCAGGAAGACAAAGGAGCCTGCAGCAGCTGCTAAGAAGGGAAAGGAGCCTGCCCCAGCTGCCAGGAAGAGCAAGGAGCCTGCACCAGCAGGCAGGAAGAGCAAGGGGCCTGGTGCAGGAACTGTGACGGAGCCCCCACCACCAACCATGGTTGTGCAGCCGTCCGAGGTTGCAGGGGATGGGCAGGAGCCTACCCCACCCAGTAACACCACCAACTCCAGTGAGCAGCCATCCAAGGTTGCAGGGAATGGGCAGGAGCCTCCCCCCACCAGCAGCACCACCACCTCCAGTGAGCAGCTGTCCCAGGTTGCAGGGGATGGGCAGGAGACTCCCCCCACCAGCAACCCCAACATCACTGAGCAGCCGTCACCGCCGGCGGACAGTATGTAATCCTGCCTCCATGGGCTGCTGTGCGGCCTGCCCCCAGCACATCCAGTGGATATGACACCCACCTGAGAGACTGTGACCTTGCACTCCCCAGGATCAAGAGCACAGGGCATGTTGCCCCCTCCAGAGCCAGTGGGTAAGATGCCCACATAGTCAAGACTCCCCAGGATCAAGAGCACAGGGCATGAGGCCCCCTCCAGAACCAGTGGGTAAGACACCCACATAGTCAAGACTCCACAGGATCAAGAGCACAGGGCACGAGGCCCCCTCCAGAACCAGTGGGCAAGTCACCCACTCGAGAGACTGTGGCCTTGCACTCCCCAGGACCAAGCACAGGGCATGTTGCCCCCTCCAGAACCAGTGGTCTTGTTCCATCTCCCTCCAGTCCCCCATCCCCCTGAGGTGCCTGCCTATTTACCAACTGATGCCCCTGCAGTGTTCTCTCTGTGTTGATGCAGGTGACATGTGTGGCCTTGGAGTTTGGCCTGTGGCCATATGGCCTACGAACATTGTGGACTTGGCTGTGTCCCTTTTTCTGTACATATGTATATATCTATGATCTTGCCTAACTTATTTTTCTTGATGTGTTGCTCTCATTACATTTACTTTTTCAAAATCGCTTTGTCCTTTCATTATTCATCCGAGTTATGGGGTAAAAATATTTTATAATGCAGCTGATTGTGTTTATGGTGTTGGGGAGGTGGGGGGTGTGTGTCACTCTCTTTTTCCTCCCTCCCTCCCTTGTGTGCTAGGCTTCTGTACTCACGGTCGTCGTCTTCGCCGGCGTTGGTGTTCGTGGTGGAGCAGCACGTAGAAGATCATGGGGAAGAAATGCAGTTCAGGCTCCATAGCGGCGTGGTTGTTCCCAGAGTCTCCAATGGTGAGTAATTTCCCTTCTGAGCTCTGTTTCCGCCAGGCTTTTGATGTCATTGGTACTACCCCGGAAAAGGTGGCAGATTGTAGTGTCTTAATTTGGTGGGTGGAACATTGACTTCCGCCTGGCTGTAGGCGGCTCCCGCCGTGGTGGCTATTATTTCTGCCCTGGCAGTCGGTGTGGTACATTGGCTCTCTATCGGAGATCTATCCATCATGGTCATAATTTGGCGGTAGTTACAGCCAGCCTTTTGGCGGTATTACCGCCACTTTAACACCAACCGCCAGGGTTGTAATGAGGGCCTAAGTGTATTAGCGTGCATTTAGGCTTTCTTATGGGGAACAGGTCTGAAAGATTCATCTTGAAGCAGTAGAAGAAAATTATTTGCCTAATCTGTTCCCTCTTACCTGAATTATTTTCCCAGGTTGCTGGTGTGATGTTGAATGTCCTATTGTATTGAAGGCAGAAATTATGTTTCATTGTTAATTTTGTAACAGTATTTGTTCTAGCTGCTGAAAAAGTGGGAATTTGTAGTTCTCATGTGAAATGTGTTTAGTTTATTATGTGTGTCGTGTGAAATAATTTTGAAGTAACAAACAAATAGAAAATGCAACATTTTGGTGGAACTGTACGAAATCATTGATATGACAATGTACTTTCTTTGAGAAATTCAGAATAGTTGCATACTTGATGGTGCCACCGAGAGCAATTGGACATTGTGGGGGTCATTCTGACCTCGGCGGTAAAAGGCGCTTACCGCTGGTCAGAAGACCGCCATAACACCGCCGCGGCCGCGGTAAACCGCCACGGTCATTCTGACCCGCAACTGCCAAACCGCCGAAAACCCGACACCCTCAATAATCCGCCACACCAAAGGTCAGTGAAAAAATGGCGCTGACCAAACCTCCACCGTCACGCCAACAGAAATACGCCCATACCATTCCGACCCACAAATCCACGCGGCGGTCTTTCAAACGCGGTATTCCATTGGCGGTACACACTACCTCGGTCAAAATACACACACCCATAGAAAACTCAGCCACATTGGTCAGTTCGAAATACACACACCTGATACACACACTAACACCACTCCCACACACCCAACACAATATAAAACACACACCCACATCACCCACAAGCCCCTACCACCCGAAATCATTGACGAAAGCTAGAGACAGAGCACAGAATAGAGAATCCCACAACACAGAGGCACACAACACCATCACCCACACAGAATCCACGCACCAAACACTACGCACCACCACACGCACCACACTCATCAGCACAAATGCCACCCCACACCTCAACCACACCACCCCATGGCACCCCAAAGACACCCCAGGTTCAGTGACGCAGAACTCAGGGTCATGGTGGAGGAAATAGTCCGTGTAGAGACCCAGCTCTTCGGGGCACAGGTGCAGCACACCACAATTGCCAGGAAGATGGAGCTATGGCAAAGGATAGTGGACAGGGTCAACGCGGTGGGACAGCATCCACGCAATCGGGAGGACATCAGGAAGAGATGGAACGACCTACGGGGGAAGGTGCGTTCCATGGTATCAAGGCACAACATAGCGGTGCAGAAGACTGGCGGCGGACCCCCACCTACTCCCCCAGAATTTACCGCGTGGGAGGAGGAAGTCTTGCACATCCTGCATCCTGAGGGCCTCGCTGGAGTAGGCAGAGGAATGGACTCTGGTAAGGCAAATCTTCACTACTGCTTCCCACCCCCACCCCACCTGAATGCCAAATCATACCCCCACCCTCACCCCCTCCCCCATCACACCAACCCCTAGCAAAAGCCTCACCATCACAACCCACCCATCCCAACACCAAGCCCTGCATGCGACCACAAAGCATGGACACCCATCACCAAAGCATGCCCACTGCACACACACATCACCCCCACAAGCCACCCTCACAAAAGCCCCCACAAGGAAATGCCTGCACATGGGTACACAGACACTCACCCATCACACAAAATCCCACACACAGAAGCAATAACCATACCTTTATACCCCTGCAGGACCCGAACGCCACCACACCGCCACAGAGGTTCCAGAGATGTCCATCCCACCCCCAGAAGAGGCCCCCAGCGATGACAGCAGCTCTGTCTCCCTGGAGCCAGACGACCAGCCCGGCACATCAGGGACCTCTGGACAGTCGGTTCCCCACAGACAGCCACAGGCTACACCAGACCCAACCCCCTCTGGGAACACCAGCACAGCTCCCACCAAGCGGGCCCATGCCTCTGTCTCCAGGGCACGTCAATCAGCGGTGTGTCCACCACTACAGGGCACCCAGGTTGACCCACCACCCCAACAACAACAGGGACCTGGGGGCAGTGGTAGTGGGCACACCGGCCAGGGGACAGAGGCCCAGGGACACAGGGGAACTGGGAGGGCTGCTGTGCGACAGGGGGGGGACAGGCCCGGGGAACCAACTCTCCAAGAGGCCCTCTCCACCATCATGGGAGCATACCACCGCTCCCAGGAGACGATGGCGACGGTACTGGCCCGGTTCCAGGAGATCCAGGAACTGCAGGAGGAACGGTACCTGGGGTTCAGGGAGGAACTCAGGAACATCGGTTCCGCAATGGGGACCATCGTCCTGGCCCTTACCCAGATCGTCACCACATTGCGGGACCATGTGGCACCCCAAAGGGCCCCTGTCACTAGCCCAGGCCAGGAACAGCCTACCACCTCCGCCGGCGCCAGTGGACAGGAGGCCCCCACACGACAGGCCACCAGAACCCCACCTCCTGCAGAAGAAGAACCACCCCGCAAGCGGAACCTGAGATCTCACAAGAAGACAGAGTAGGATTGCAAGACCCCCGCCAGCCTAAGATACCCCCTGATGTCATCCCACTGTCCCACATTGTCACCCTGTCCAACCTTGAACTGCCCCTGCTCCATCCTTCCACAGGCATATGGACAATGCACCTGTGCGACTGAGAACTGGACTCTGCCATGGACATTACTCCACCCCCACCCATCCCCGCTTCCCAATCATTTACCTATATTTAGCACTTTAAATAAATCACTTATTCCACTTAAATAAACAGGAGTCTGCTTGTATTCTTAACAAATGTATTACACATAACGGTTCAATAATGTCCAGTTACTTTGTAATGACAACATACCAATTTCAATAAGCTTTAGTCCATGGGCAAACAAAGCTGAAGTCAGGCAGTGGGTTATACAGCTCTGAAAAGGGAAGGGAAAGTCACAAATCAGTTAACAGGAACTGGGGGGAAACACAGACAGTGGAGACGCATGAGGCCTCAAGTAAATGTAAATTGGGGTGGCTGTTCCTTACCTGTGTGCTACTGAAAGTATTGTTGTATGACTGTATCCCTGTTGTCCGTGTCGTCCCCGTCGTCTTCCTCTTCTTCACTCTCCACAGGCTCCACAGCTGCAACAACACCACCATCTGGACTATCCTCCTGCAGAAAAGGCACCTGGCGTCGCAATGCAAGATTGTGAAGCATACAGCAGGCCACGATGATCTGGCACACCTTCTTTGGTGAGTACATGAGGGATCCCCCTGTCATATGCAGGCACCTAAACCTGGCCTTCAGGACCCCGAAGGTCCTTTCTATGATCCTCCCAGTTCGCCCATGGGCCTCATTGTACCGTTCCTCTGCCCTTGTCCTGGGATTCCCCACTGGGGTCAGTAGCCACAACAGGTTAGGGTAACCAGAGTCACCAATTAGCCACACACGGTGTCTCTGTAGCTGTTCCATCACATAAGGGATGCTGCTATTTCGCATGACATACGCGTCATGCACTGACCCAGGGAACTTGGCATTTACATGGGAGATGTACTGGTCAGCCAAACAGACCACCTGGACATTCATTGAATGATAACTTTTTCTGTTTCTGTACACCTGCTCACTGTCTTTGGGGGGAACCAAAGCCACATGGGTCCCATCAATGGCCCCAATGATGTTGGGGATATGTCCAAGGGCATAGAAATCACCCTTCACTGTAGCCAATTCGCCCACCTCAGGGAAAATAATGTATCTCCGCATGTATTTCATCAGGGCAGACAACACTCTGGACAAAACCTTTGATATGGCCACTGTTGTCTGAAACGACCCACTTGCCAAAAAATGGAGTACTGACAGAACCTGCACCAGAGGGGGAATCCCTGTGGGTTGGCGGATGGGGGACATCAGGTCTGGCTCCAGCTGGGCACATAGTTCATGTATAGTTGCTCTGTCAAGCCGGTATGTAAGTATGATATGTCGTTCTTCCATTGTCGACAGGTCCACCAGCGGTCGGTACACGGGAGGATTCATCCTTCTCCTCGCAAGTCCCAGCAGACGGTGCCTAGGAAGGACAACATGGAGCACAGAGTCAAGCAACCCACAGGTTCGTTCACACAACTTGCACAGTACACGAATCGCTATGCATGGAACAGCTTGTATGAGTGGCAATGCAAGGCCTAGGCCTGTGTGACGCAGTAGAAATCATGCCATGTGGGCCCTTCAAATGGCGGCTGCCTGACCTGTGAAGTGTGACAGTGGGATGTGAGGTCACTGCGCTGGCGTGGCACACCGTGGCGGTCGAAGACCGCGGCGCAAAGCAGCATTGGTTAACATTGAACCCTATGGGTCTCATGAGCCAATGACGATGTGCGCCGGCGGTCACGGTACGCACCGCCGCGGTACGCACCGCCGCGGGCGTGACCACCATTTTCTATCTGATTAATCACTCGAGACCTGATCATCCACAGGAGACGACCTATACTGCAAGTGCTGCTGTGACCTCGGTCTGGGAGATACAATGGCTGCTGCGACTGGGGAAAGGGCCCCTGCCTTCACTTCCGAAGAATTGGAGAAACTTGTTGATGGGGTCCTCCCCCAGTATGCGCTACTCTACGGTCCTCCAGACCAACAGGTTAGTACACAGGGTGCCCGCCGAAAGGGCTATGCCTGTGTTGAGTGGGGTGTATGTAAGATGGTGGGGAGGGGAGCGAATGAGGAGTGCAACGCACGACAGATGGGAACATGTGCCACCCGGCAAGGTTGGGGAGGGGGGGCCACTCACATCTACCATGCTGAAAAGTGATGATATTTCCTTTCCCACCCTGTACATGTACCCTGTACATGTCAAATAGGTCAGCGCCCATCAGAAGGTCGACATTTGGCGTGCCATCGCCAAGGACGTCCGGGCCCTGGGGGTCCACAACAGACGGGGGCACCCACTGCCGAAAGAGGTGGGAGGACATCTGCCGCGGGACCAGAAAGACCGCCGAGTCTCTGCTGGGGATGGCCTCCCAACGTAGGAGGGGTGCCAGCCGCCAATTGACCCCCCTGATGTGCCTACCCCGATTTGGATGGGCGCGTGAGGACATCACAGCAGACACAAGGGGGTGAGAATCAGCACATTCTGCTATCTTTGCGCGCAGTGGAGGTGTCTGGGTGGGGGAGGAGGGCTGTGGGTAACTCAAGGCCAGGGCGCTTTCTGTAGGCTTGTCCCCTCCGTTAGCCATGGCCCTGTGCCCCCGCCCCCCACCTCTGTAGGGTGCCAAGTACAGCTATCCATGGTCCTGCATCACCCATGTGTGCATTTGTCGTCCATAGACCTGTAGGCCTAGTCACAAGAACTGAGTAGTGTACCCCGATTGCGCAGCGTAGTTCAGGGGGCTTCTGGGTCTGTCCTCTCCGCCAACGGTGTTGCCAATTCATGCACTCAACCTGTCTTCATTTTTCCCCCCCACCCATTTTCTTTTACTTCCTGTGCATGTGTGCATTAGCATCATCAGGCGGAGGAGAAGAGGCATCGGCGCACGAGGGAGCTGCATCTCACATGGCCCCAGAGGGCCATGCAACGGACTCCGAGTTCAGCAGTGAGACGAGGGCGAGGGGAGCTCCACAACGGGGACCCGTGGAGACGTCAGCGACACCGACACGTCCTCGGAAGGGAGCTCCCTTGCGGTGGCGGCAACATCCGTGCCCACCGCAACTACAGGTACAGCCGCCACCCAGCGCACCAGCTCCGCCCTCCAAGCAGCCCCTCAGCGTTCGCCCCGTGCCCGCTCGCACACCAAGGCGGGCATCTCCTTCGCCCCAGGCACCTCAGGCCCTGCCCCAGTTACCCCTGCTGCCCTCAGTGAGGAGGTCATTGACCTCCTCCGGACGCTCATTGTTGGGCAGTCTACCCTTTTGAATGCCATCCAAGGGGTGGAAAGGGAGGTGCATCTGAGCAATGCATACCTGGAGGGCATTCATTCGGGTCAGGCTGCCCATCAGCGATCGTTCAACGCTCTGGCCTCAGCACTGACGGCAGCCATTGTCCCTGTCTCCGGCCTCCCTCTTCTAACTCCCTCCACCCAGTCCCAGTCTCCTGTTCCTCAGCCTATCCCATCCACACCATCAGACCAGCCTGCACACACCTCAACACCCAAGGGCAGCTCATCCAGACATAAGCACCACAGATCCCACAAGCATTCACACAAACAACATCCAGATGCAGACATGCCAACAGTCACTACCACCTCTGTGTCCCCCTCCTCCTCGTCTCCCTCCTCCCTCCCTGTGACGTCTCCACTCACACCTGCATGCACTCCACCATCAGCCAGTACTTCCATCACCAGCACACCCTCCATTACAGTCAGCACACGTGCAGTCACCACCCCCACTGCCATTTACACGTCCCCTGTGTCCTCTCCCAGTGTGTCTGTCACCCCCTCTTCCAAAGCACACAAACGCAGGCAGCCACCCACCCAACAGCCATCCACCTCACGACAGCCTCCAGCCCAAGCACCTGCACCCAAAGACAGCACACTTGACTCTCCTACAACCACATCCTCTTCCTCCACTCCCATACCCACTGCACCTACCGTTCCCATTGCTCCTAAAAAACTTTTCCTCTCCAAAATTAACCTCTTTGCATCACCTGACCCACCCCCTCCATCTCGTAAGAGTCCAAAGAGCACCTCAGCCACCACCAGCCCTGCATCTAGTATCACCATAGTGCCGGGCTACTGGAGTCCACCAGCTCCTAGGGAAGGAACATCGGCCAGCAGCAAGGGGACAGCCAGCCCACCCCCTGGGAAGAGGACAAGAAAACTTAAGGGCCGGTGCGAAAAGCCTGAGACGGCTGCCACCACGGAGAGTGGCCTTGCCACGTCATCTGCCACATCATCTAAGGGAGGCAAGGGCCCCAGAGCTGCAGCAAAGGAGGGCAAGGGCAGCAGGGCGGAGAAGACATGCAGCAGCCGAGCGCACCAGGAGGGCCCCACCAGCCCCATACCGGGTGTGACGGAGGACACCCACGGGCACAAGACTCCATCACAGGAGGGCCCCGCTACCGCAAGGTCGGAGGGCGACTAAGCGGGAGTCTTGGCCAGGTCTGGCTCCCTTGAAAGACAGGACAAGCACCGCTGAAGAGGGCCCCGCCAAGACAGGCATCGCTGAACAGGGCCCCGCCGTGAAGAGCACCGCTGAACAGGGCCCCGCCGTGAGGAGCACCGCTGAACAGGGCCCGCCGTGAAGAGCACCGCTGAACAGGGCCCCGCCGTGAGGAGCACCGCTGAACAGGGCCCCGCCGTGAGGAGCACCGCTGAAGAGGGCCCCGCCAAGACAGGCACCGCTGAACAGGGCCCCGCCGTGAAGAGCACCGCTGAACAGGGCCCCGCCGTGAGGAGCACCGCTGAACAGGGTCCCGCCGTGAGGAGCACCGCTGAACAGGGCCCCGCCAAGACAGGCACCGCTGAACAGGTCCACGCCGTGAAGAGCACCGCTGAACAGGGCCCCGCCGTGAGGAGCACCGCTGAAGAGGGCCCCGCCGTGAGGAGCACCGCTGAAGAGGGCCCTGCCAAGACAGGCACCGCTGAAGAGGGCCCCGCCGTGAGGAGCACCGCTGAAGAGGGCGCCGCCAAGACAGGCACCGCTGAACAGGGCCCCGCCGTGAAGAGCACCGCTGAACAGGGCCCCGCCGTCTCAAGCACCGCTCCGCTGGCCCCTTCCTGTCAAGCACCGCTCCGCTGGGCCCTTCATCTCAAGCACCGCTCCGCTGGGCCCTTCATCTCAAACACCGCTCCGCTGGGCCCTGCCTGTCAAGCACCGCTCCGCTGGGCCCTTCATCTCAAGCACCGCTCCGCTGGGCCCTTCATCTCAAGCACCGCTCCGCTGGGCCCTTCATCTCAAGCACCGCTCCGCTGGGCCCTTCATCTCAAGCACCGCTCCGCTGGGCCCTGCCTGTCAAGCACCGCTCCCCTGGGCCCTTCATCTCAAGCACCGCTCCGCTGGGCCCTTCCTGTCAAGCACCGCTCCGCTGGGCCCTTCATGTCAAGCACCGCTCCGCTGGGCCCTTCCTCTCAAGCACCGATCCGCTGGGCACCGCCGTCTCAAGCACCGCTGGTCCATTGACAGTGCCGGTTCTGTGTCGAGCAGGTGTTCACGAAGCACTCTGGGCACCATGCCTCCTCCAATACCAGTGGAGTCGGTTATCCATCTGATGGACTGTGGCTTTGCACTCCCCAGGATGGTACAGTGGGCATGGAGGCCCCTCCTGGATCTGGCGTCGTGGACTCATGTGGCTGAGGTGCCCCCCTTTCCCTTCCCCCTGAGGTGCCTGTTGTTTTCTCATCTGATGCCCCAGCAGTGTTCTCTCCAATGGTTTCCGGTCTCCTGTGTGGGCTTTGCCCATGTGATTGTACACATTGGCCCACGGACTATGGATATTGAATGGACTGTGCAGGACTTATTCACTATGTTTATACTTTGCACTATGTTCATTATTTCTTTTGATAATTTCATATGGCATATTTACCATGACTTAAATGAACCTATTTTATACATAAATTTTAAACTTCATTTTAATTATGTCTTTGCATTCTTCCAGGGGGTTTGGGGGGTGTCACTCTGACTTGTTGCTCTGCATTGGTGTGTAGGTATTGGGGGGTGGGTTGGGGGGGTGGGTGTATCGCGTATGTGTGTGCCTGTAAGCTTTCCTCCTCCCCCCTCCCCTGTGTCGTAGGTGCAGTACTCACCGTTGTCGTCTGCGCCGGCGTCCGTACTCCTGGTAGATGAGCAGGTAGACAATAGCCGGTAGGATGTGTAATTCGGGCTCCATGCTGTCCTCCTTCCTCGTGGAGTGTGTATAGGTGAGCGTTTTCCCGTTCGTAGTCTGTTTCCGCTGTGTTTTTATCGGCGGGGCTCCCGCCCCGGAAAAGGTTGCGGATTGGTGAGTTGTGATAGTGTGGGCGGTACATTGTCTGCCGCCTGCCTGTTGGCGGTGACCTCCGCGCTGTTTGTCGGTCCCGCCGTGGCGGTCGGAGTGTTAATGGCGGGCTGTGTTGGCGGTTCCCGCCAGGGTCAGAATTCCATTTTTTTGACCGCCTGCCTGTTGGCGGGTTGGCCGCCGCTTTATCACCGACTGCCAGGGTCAGAATGACCCCCTGTATCTTGCATGTTAGATTGACCCACCCGAAAGACCAATCAAGAGGACCAGGGATATTTCTAATTAGTGAGAGACTTTGAAACTGAGAGTCAGTCCAACTTGAACTCTGTCAGAATCGGTCGATTCCCAATGAGTCTGTTCCTGTCAACGTCTGTCCTTCCCAAGTGTTCTAATGAGTTTCCTATTGATCTTAATTGACCCATTTGTTTATGTGGGTCAGCACTACTATGCCCTACTAAGTCTGAACCACTGACCTGTTCAATGGGCAACATGTGTTCTGCACTGTCCTGATGCTGCTGTCAACTGACGTCGGGAGAAGGTGACCGTTCTTGCTGATTAAGTATTTCTGTCTGCTGTCCCTTCAGGAAAGGTATAACTAAATGTGGATTTTTGTTTACCTTTTCAGCTTAGATATTTGCACCAGCATAGTTTCATAGTGAGTTGCCCTATTCAGATGATTTTTCTAAATTATTTTTGTCTTCCTTTTGCTTTGTCTGCATGTATTAGCCTGTTCCCACACATGCAAGTCCCGATTCCTATTAGAGAAAAGGATGTCCCAGCTCTGCAACTGACTGTTAAAATTGTATTTTGATGATTTATTGATGTCATCATCTGCTTTGAATCCTGAAACTAATGTGCATGTTGTGGTCTTGCCAATCTCTGTTAATCTTTTAGAGTGTTTAATAGTATTGACGTTTAGTAGGCTAAATCTCTTTAGACGTTTTGGTCAGCCAATGGTTTTTATGTATGTTTATAACTTAGTTTTGCACACCATATACGTGACATTGATTTTGGGATTGTAATAAAGCTTTGAAACTCATCCAGTTAGGAGTTTTAATTAGTGTTTAAATTGTTCATGGTATTTAATATTGCTTATGGTTTTATGTCATTGATTTGTGATTCAATGAATCTTACTACTACACTCATTGCCACATCCAAGTATCTAGTTGACCTCTATTGGTGAGAATAGTGATGGTGTCTCACCTGTGAGTTTGTGGTTCCTGAACCCGAGGCGGGAAGAAGACCTCAGCGAGCACGCTATCAGTTTTTGGTAGTAGAGTTATAGTTATGTCTTGTGAGGAGTGGAGTCAGAGTTTGCCCACATTGTGAGTTGTTCTTGATGTAGGGTGGGGGTTGATGAAATTCCAGCGTTGTTTTAAAAGTGTACTTTATGAACTTTGTGAAGGGTTTCCGCTTGCAATGCTTTTGGCTAAATTGTGGTAAAGTGTGATGTGTGAAGTGAATAGGGAGTTTGCATACGTCAGGCAGTTGAGTAGGGAGTTTGTGCACTCCAAGTAAGGGAGAGGGGAGTTGGTGTACTCCAATGTTGCACTTTTTGCTAAAAAATTGCCCATGTGGTTGTTGTTGTGGACGGGTCCTTCGAGGCCTATGACTCCAAAGTATTGTACAAGTGTATGGAGACACTTGGTTAATTTATTATCTGCAGTAAAGTGCTGGTCGATTGAGCGCTGTCGACAATGTAGGTAGATTTCCCTTGAGTGTGAGTTGTTGGTTGGTATTAGGTGAATCCTAAGTGCACAGGGAAAATCCACATCAACCAGAGTGAGATTTGTGGGTCAAATCTTACTTGTGTATGTGGGAAGACCATAGCCAAAGAGTAGCTGTTAGTGGGAAAGGCCACAGTCGAACGTTTTATACAGTATTTGAGTCCTACCTGTAGTGAGCAGACAGGTTTTGTGCCTGCAATATTTGCATTTAGATGTTTTACATGAGGGGTGCATGAGATATCTCTGAAGTGAGTCGCAGGTGCCGAGTTAAGTGAGTGTGACATCATTTGGTCTGTGCTGGGATAGGTCAGTAGGTGAACAAAGCCACGCACAGATTGGTGGACAAGACTGCCCAGCTATAGATTGAGAACAGCTTGTGAAAAGGATTGATGGATTGAAAATTACTTCCTGGGTTCATAGAATTTGTGTTTGTGAATTAGATTTATGTAAAAAAAGTTTTGCAAAGCTTTAAAGAGTTTGTTGAGGGGCGATGTTTTCATTCCAGTTAGAGAGGGTGAACCTACTCCACCTGAGGGTACACCAGCATACGAGGTCCTGGAGGAAAGAGGAATTTCAGCATGTCTTTGGGTAAAACAATGGTGCAAAATAAATGAGAAAGAGGGTGCCTTAGCTTTTCCTTGTTATGGAACTTTTAACTCAAGAATAAGAGAATATGAGTAGGATGCGGTATGAGTCACACCCCTCCCTAGACCTACACAATTTGAAGCATTTGCAATTTGGGAATTGGTTGCGAGACGGGGGAGGCTCTAAAATTCAAAAGGAGATTGCGGAAAGCAGAAAAGAAGTTGGAAGAAGCTAGGTGGGATGAGGGGCAGAAAATGTGGAGAGCAGATACATTAAATGCAGTGAAGTTATTCCCAGCAATTACATGGGAAGGTGATAGAAATGCTAAACCTAAAGCTATAAAGAAATCTGAAGAAGATCCAGAACAGAAGTTAGGTGGAATTAAAAAAGTAGCGGAAAGTGATTCAGAGTATGAATTTATAATGCATTTGTTGCAAAATCATCCCTCACTGTACAATTCAGTTGAGTCAGATAATCAGAATGCAGTACCGAATATGGCCACAGTTCAACACAGCCAGTTTCAGTAAACACCAACGACCATATTTATGGAAAAATGACAGAGCACGACGCTGTGCCAAAACTGGCAACGCCGTGCTCCATCATTTTCACAACGCAGGGGTGCGCCGTGTTTAATTTAATATGCCGCACCCCTGTGCTATCGCATGTGCTGGCACTAAATTTAGCTGCCAGCACCAATGCAGGCATCCTTGCACAATCGTGCAAGGATGTCTGCATTGAGGGGTGTGATTGTTTATGTGCGGGAAGGTGTCCCTTCCTGCACATAAACAATAATTTCTGTCATTTTGCTCTTTCTATGCATGCTGCAGAAAAAGAAAAAAACAAGGAGGAATAAAATATTCCTCCTTGTTGCACCTTTCTAACACCACCCCTGGGTTGGCGTTAGATGTTGCCACTGCCTAAGGTTTACGAAAACTCATAAATCTGAGGCAGCGTCAAAATGCAAGTGGTGTTACACCTCCTTGTAAATATGGAGCAGAGGTTAGCGCCACTGGAGCGTCACATAAAGGGATGCTCCAGTGGCGCTAGGGGCTCTTAAATATGCACCCAAATGTGCCTACTGCTAATGTTGCACAGGTGCCAGTTGTTTATCCAACAGTTCCAGTTATTAACACAGTCCAGAATGTTGCAGTTCCAGTTATGCCACTGCCAATTCAGAATGAAGGAATGGCTCTGTTTGAGTCCATACCTAATGTACAGACACCTGCACAAATTGTAAACCAGAGACAGACAATGCCTATGTATTCCCTGGTAACAGCACCACAGAATGTTGTCCTGAAGCAGTCCAATCAGGCTTTTGGTACAGTATTGACTGGCCAAGGTAAAGGATTAATGTTCCTGCCAAGTCAAACAAATTTGTCAGGACCAGATGTATTGACAGTTCCTGTAACAGTAGGTCCAGTAGTCATGTTGTATGTCTAGGGAAATAATTACAGTGGTTCACAGATTCCAAATCCGGTATCAGCAATGAAATCACAATTTGGAACTAATGCAGAAATGGGTACTGCAGTGCCAGCCATGATCCATATTAATTTATTTGGTTCAAACCAGACACATGATAGAGTAAGTCCACTGATTGATGTGACATGTTCCCCATGCTCAAAGGGATCATCTGTGATGGCTGAAGGGCAGACTGTGAGAGCTCCATGCACTATTCCACAGCTTATGCCCCAAGACAATAGTAATAACATTAGTTTACAAGGATTGGCAGCCCGACAATTGACTGAATAGTTAGACAATTTGAAAGGAGCTTCAGAAAACATGCCAGAGGGAGAAAAGACATTGAATGTGGCTAGACTTAAATTAGAATTAAATGAAATGATTTAGGGAACACACCTGAAATAGACAGATTAGATTCTTACAGTGAAAACGAATTGCGCTTCATGTGCAAGGATTTTACTCTCCGAGCAGGAAAGGTTTATGAGAAATTAACTAATTTAGCTGAAAAGTATGAAATTGAGATGAATAAATACGAACAGTTAAAGAAAGGTTACAGGTTAGAATTTGATTCAGTAGACATTGCAAACATGAGATCACCTGGAATGAAGATTCATGTTAAAGAACTAATCCAAAACATTCAAACACAGGGAGCTTTAGATAAATGGGAAGGCATATAGGCAAAGGAAAGAGATCAGAAGAAAAAGCTAACTGCATCCTACAAAGATGTACAACAGACCGAAGGAGCCGTATAAATAGGCCAATGAAAGAAATTCCAGGAGGGAATTATGTTCATGTTTCTTGGAGCAGAAGTGACATACTGTATTTTACAAAAGATTACACAAGGTTGAGGGAGAAACCAGTTGAGGGGTACCAGCAAACGGAGAGGTTTGTCAAGCTTTCAAAGTGCTTGTGGGAAGATCTGAACGCTTTGTTTGAGATTGTGGTTCCAGCAGATTTGTGGGTTGAGTCTAAGCAAAGTGACGCGAGCGCCACCAACGTGCTGCAGTAACAGGTGCGTCGTCTGAAGAGGTGATGAAAAGCTATTAAAAGGTGTTTACATTTTTGAAAAACAGAGTTTCCCCTAACGGTATTGATTGGCAAAGAATTGACAGGACATCTCAGGAGACAAAGGTGTCTGTTCATGCTTATATGAGAGATGGCTGCAAGCATTCAAGCAATACAATGGCACAGAGATTATTGAACCTAGAGACATGATTTATTTTTGGTGCAGATTAGTTCAAGAATTGATGCCGGAAATTAGAAACATGATTCTGAATCATTTGATTTGCTGGCAAGGGAAGCTAATTGATGAAGTATTACAGTATGCAAAATACTGTAGTGATGAAATTGAGTTGAAGCAGAAAAGACCAAAGGAAAAGACAACGGTGATGCAAATCAAATCTGCCCACGCAGCAGGTATACAGGGATCGCAGGAATGGTGATGTCAGGAGGAATGCAAGGGACACAGCAGCAGGGAAAAATGATGCCTCAGTTCAGAGGTAGAGATTGTGGAATTTGAGTAGATCCGAATGTTAATGTGGCTGATGTACAAAACATGAATAAAATGCTTCCTTGTCATGCGTGCGGCAACGTTGGAGATTGGAAATGGAAGTGCCCCTATAGTAATGTCAAAAATTGGTGCAAGGTGATGATGTTTAAAGAGTACAAAGGTCCCGAAATCAAAACATGAATGTTCCTATGGGGCCAGTCCAAATGCAAATTCCCCTGCAACAACTACAGTTTTCCCAACAGCAGATCAAAGCCCCACAGCAAATGCAGATTCCACAAGCTCTGATGGTACAGCAACAGGTAATGGTTCCTCAGCAGAACACGAACCAAAGAGCAAATGCAAATGTAAATCAGTTAATCACACAACACCCATTAAATGATTTCAGTGATGATGAAATGAGTAAAGAATATTTAAGTGAATGTTCAGAAGAGCAAGAATGTGTGTTGGCTTCCTCACTGGAGATAGATCAGCATGGTCCTTATGGGAATCCAAGCATTAAGGCCCTCATTCTAACCCTGGCGGTGTAACACCGCCAGGGCAGAGGGCAGAGGAAGCAACGCCAACAGGCTGGCGGTGCTTCCTACCGTTGCGGTCAGAAAAGGGGAACCGGCGGTTTCCCGCCGGTTTTCCCCTGGCCCAGGGAATCCTCCATGGCGGCGCTGCATTCCGACCCCCTTACTGCCAGCCTATTTCTGGCGGTTTTCACCGCCAGGAATAGGCTGGTGGTAACGGGTGTCGTGGGGCCCCTGGGGGCCCCTGCACTGCCCATGCCACAGGCATGGTCAGTGCAGGGGCCCCCTAACAGGGCCCCACCATGATTTTCACTGTCTGCTGAGCAGACAGTGAAAATCGCGACGGGTGCCACTGCACCCGTCGCACCCCTGCAACTCCACCGGCTCCATTCGGAGCCGGCATCCTCGTTGCAGGGGCATTTCCGCTGGGCCGGCGGGCGCTCTTTTGGAGAGCGCCCTCCGGCCCAGCGGAAATGTAAGAATGGCCGCCGCGGTCTTTTGACCGCGGGGCTGTCATTTGTCGGCGGGACTTTGGCGGGCGGCCTCGGCCACCCGCCAAAGTCTGAATTAGGCCCTAAGTGTCTTGATGTTTTATTTCTGGTTGACACTGAAGCAACTCGTTCCACTGTCAGTTCTGCAGAAGTCCCAAATGTGTCCTTTTCAGGAAGGACAGTTCAAGTTGTAGGAGTAGCAAACCAGCATTTGGTAAACCCCCATTACAGGGCCCATTCTAGTTAAAATAGGAATCTTTGAGGATTTACACCAATTCGTAGTTTGTGATTCTAGTCCCGTGAGTCTGTTAGGAAGAGACTAACCATGCAAATTATATTGTTCCTTCACTTGTACACATGAAGGGATAGCAATTCAAACCAATAGTGATGATGAGACTTCCAGTGAAACTGATGAGATGTATCCTCTCATTAGATTGTTTCCTGCCATGACAGCTAAAGATCTGCAAGATGAATTACAAGCCACAGTGACAATGAGAGCTTGGGATCTTTCTGGAGAGGCTATTGGACTCTTACGAGATGTTGAACAAGTCAAAGTAACTGTAAAGCCAAATGCAGTTTTCCCCAGAACGCCACAGTATAACATGACCCCATGAGTGATTGAAGGAATTACCCTAATAATTGCAGATTTTGATGAGCAAGGAGTTCTGAAAGAAGTAATGAGCAAACCCCTCTTCCCCCCGTGCGTGATTTTAGCGTGGGGGATAAATATGGGGCTAAGGCCATAGAGTAATTTTTTGCACGGGAACGCCTACCTTGTATCTCATTTACGCAAGGTAGGTTTCCACGTCAAAAAAATGACTTTAACTCCATAACTTTGCCACTAGACGGGTCACCATATGTGCGCAGTATTTAAAATACGGCACACCAAGGCGCAGAGTAGGTGCAATAGCGCCATTTCTTTTAGGCTACCGATGTACTTTGCAGGAGTAGCACCAAAATGTTGGCCCTACTCTTGCAGAGTACATAGGGGCCCATTATAAATGATGGTATACCCCCTTTCAACGCCTGCTCTGAGCAGGCGTTGAAAACGCTGAAAAACTGCCACAAAGAAATCTCTTAGATATCCTTGCGCCATTTTTTTTGCCCCCCCTAATGGGGGACCGCCCCCCTCGCATACACTATGCTTGGTGAAATTGCAACTTAGGCCCATATTTATACTTTTTGACGCAAAACTGCGCCAATGCAGTTTTGCGTCAAAAACATTAGCGCCGGCTAACGCCATTCTGAAGCGCCATGCGGGCGCCGTATTTATTGAATGACGTTAGCTGGCGTTAGCCACCGGCGCTGTCTGGTGTGTGTTAAAAAAACGACGTACACCAGGCAGCGCCGGCGTAGGGGGAAAATGGCGTATGGGCGTCCACAAATGGTGCAAGTCAGGCTGAGGCAAAAAAATCGCCACAACCCGATTTGCGCCATTTTTTTACGACGCCCATCCCCCATTGAAATGACTCCTGTCTTAGCAAAGACAGGAGTCATGCCCACTTGCCCAATGGCCATGCCCAGGGGACTTCTGTCCCCTGGGCATGGTCATTGGGCATAGTGGCATGTAGGCGGGCACAAATCAGGCCCCCCTATGCCACACAAACAAAAAAAAAAATACTTACCTGGACTTACCTTAATGTCCCTGGGGTGGGTCCCTCCATCCTTGGGTGTCCTCCTGGGGTGGGCAAGGGTGGCAGGGGGTGTCCCTGGGGGCAGGGGAGGGCACCTCTGGGCTCATTCTGAGCCCACAGGTCCCTTAACGCCTGCCCTGACCCAGGCGCTAATATCCGGCGCAAATGCGGGTTTTTTAGTCCCGCCCACTCCCGGGCGTCATTTTTGCCCGGGAGTATAAATACGACGCATATGCATCGCAGTCATTTTTTAAGACGTGAACGCCTACCTTGCATATCATTAACGCAACTAAGGTGTTCACACAACAAAATGACGTTAACTCCATGAACTTTGGCGCTAGACGCGTCTAACGCCAAAGTATAAATATGGAGTTAGTTTTGCGTCGAATTTGCGTCGAAAAAAACGACGCAAATTCGGTGCAAACGGAGTATAAATATGCCCCTTAGTTTTGAGATAACCTTGCCAATAGATCGACAAAAATATTACACTTTGGTAGTGACCATAAGTGATCATCAGACTGTTTTATTGAAAACAAACATTTAATTTTTTGAGAACTTTTAGTTGAAACTTGATGACTTTCTTGAAGACCAAGAACTGCTGTAAATAGTGCAAAATGAATTTGAACAGCCGCTTTTGTTTTGATTTTTGCTTGCTGTTGCGTTTGTATTTTCTTTTTCTTTCCCTCACTGATTTTACAGATGTCATGAACCCAGGACAGGATAAACACAGTAAATATACATATGTGTGCATTGGTTTGGTCATAGTGTGCATGATTGTATGTGTTTTATTGATAGCAGGAATGAGTGTTTCAATGAAAGGAGGGATGTAAAGTACAGCAACTCGAGTGCAGATAAGGACATGATCTAAGCAGGATAAGTTTTATAAAGTTGAGGGTGTGGACACAATGAATGTGTGTGATTGTTATGTGTGTACACAAATTCCTTTGTCAGAACAAGAAGGGATCAATTTAGTTAAAAATATATGTATATAGTGCAGGGTACACTATCACACAGGTGAGAGCATAGCTGCTTAAGCAATATGCCCCTACAGTGTCTAAGTCCACTCTTAGACATTGTAAGTGCAGTGTGGCCATATGGAGTACATGGGCTAGGAGTTTGTCATTACAGCTCCATGATGGCTTCAATGACAACTGTGAAGTTTGGTAGCAATCTTCTCAGCACAATAAACCCACACTGATGCCAGTGTTGGAATTATTGTAAAATGAACACAGAGAGCATCAAAGAGATGCCCCCTGTAATTTACCCAACCCTTTCAGGCAGGGCTGACCAGTCTGTGTCAGCCTGCCACTAACGGACACATTTCTGACCCCATGGGGTGAGAGCCTTTGTGCTCTCTGGGGTCAGAAACAAAGGCTGCTCTGGGTGAAGGTCCTTCACACCTTCGCCCTTCAGGAACTCCAAAAGGAATGGGCATAGGAAGGCTGTAACCACCCTCAGGGACAGTAGCCATTGGCTACTGCCCTCTGACCCCTGTAACACACCTAAATCTACTATTTTGAGGCACCCCTGAACCTTACTCACCAGATTCCTGGAAACCTCAAGGAGAAGGCTGCCACGCTGACAACAACAGTGAAGACTCCAGACGACAGCTGACTTGGCCCCATCCCTACCAGCCTGTCTGCAGCTTCAAAGACCCCTGCTCCAAGAAGGCAATGCATCCAGCAGGACCAGCGACTTCCACAAACCCCCTAGAGGACCGCCTGCCCTGCAGAGGACCAAGAACTCCAGAGGACAGTGGCCCTGTCCAGAAACAACCTTCAAAAAGGACTCTAGAATTGCCCTGGATCCATGAGCCATGCCCACTCTGCACCCGATGCCCATGGCCCGTGTCCAGGTGACCCACCGATCCAGAGAAGGTTCCCAGGCAACTCTGACCTAGAGTCCACCCTGGATTGATCCCTCCTGGCCAACACAACAGTGCCTGCAGCCTGAATCCGGAGGACCCTTTGACCACGACCGGATCCGACGAAGATTCCTGACGCCCAAGGAGACCCCTGCACCCGCAGCCCCTTAGCCTTGAGGAGTCCAACAGACAGTCCAGCAATGTCCAGCGGGTACCTCTTCTGCCTGTCCAGGCTCTGGTTTCCCAAAAACGACCCGAAGGACCCAGCATACAGCATCTTTTGTGACCCCAGGGTCCCCCCATTGAAAAGCATTGGGCACCCAGCTCTGTGTTTGCACCCTGTACCCAGCTGCCCATGTGCCACTGAGGGTGTGTTTGGTGTGAACCTGTGGCCCCCCCTTGCTGACCTAAACATCCCCAGGCCTGTGTTCTGGTACCGCGGGTACTTAGCTGCAATCTGTTTTCTACCGAGCACCCCAGTACTCTTAGGATTCCATTGGAAACCCGACTCCAACTTTGATCTCTGCACTCATCTGGCCCCTTGTAGCTGGTGGTGCACATTTGGGGTCAGCCTAAACTTTGATCTGTGGAGATCCTAACCCTCGAAGACTGGCATCATAAGTTGTGTACTTACCTGTTAACTGTGCTAACACTGCCCCCCAGTACTCTATTGACTCCTATGAAAAATTGCACTATGTCAACTTTTGAAATAGAAGAGTGTTACTTACTTGTAAACTGCTTTATCTGCAAAAACGAAACAAAGTGCACTTGATACATATACTTGATACCTATTTTCAACTGTACTTACCTGCAACAAAGATCTTCTGGTTCTAGTAATGAAGTAACAAAATAATATTTTTGCTCTATAAAACAATTGGCCTGGAGTTAGTCATTGAGTGTGTGCCTCATTTCTTGACTGTGTGTGTACAACAAATGTTTTGCACTACCTACTGATAAGCCTAATTGCTCAACCACACCACCACAAAAGAGAGCATTCGTATTATCTACTTTAGCCTCTGCTAAGCCTCTGGGGAACCCCTGGAGTCTGTACACACCATATATCATTTTGGTACAGCATATGCAGAGCCAGATTCCTACAATGGGAATCAGGTAACATCTCTGCTCCTAGTTGATGATCACTGCCAGAGTGCCAGAGAGCTATTTCCAAATACGTTTGTCACTGTGTATAGGAACCCTGGCTTTCCCATCTAACATGTTAAAAGATGGAGAAAACTCTTTACTTTAACAAAACTTTAGGTTGTTTATGTACTGGCAGTCTTGATTCAACATGTTCCAGACTTCCTTTTTATCTTTCTTCTACTTGCATGAAGGGCTGGGACCTCATCACCATAATTATATTTTCCTTTACCTGGGATTAATACCATACTGAATGTCACATCTGGCCACCTTGGATCCCTTCAGTACATTACATACTATCCTCAAGTAAGAGTAGCAAGTTTTAAATTAAAGTATGTTAAAATAAATGTATGGATAAACTGCTAAAGGAAATGAAAACCAGAGGCTTGATTACACACTGGACCTACACACTGGGCCCACACTCCCAGCTGTTGCGAGTAAACACCCACACTGACTGAGCCCTTTACTGATTGATATAATGTGCCGTATTAAAAAGTAAACCGTTTTGCCTATAAGAGCGAATTTCTGTTGCAAACCAAAACTCTTTTTATTATAAATGTGCAAACCCTATGTTTAAACAGCACCTATTCTAAACTGAACATTTTGCAGTAGGTCATCATATTTAATGATATAAGTCTGCGCAAGAAGTATATAAGTGTTGATTTAAGTAAGCCTACCTGTCCATGTCATGTTAACCGAAAATAATACAATAACATTCAAAGGTCTGTTTTCCACTTTAAAAGTTATTTTTCACAAGATGTTTTTTCTTTTTTGCTGCAGATGTTGTAACCTTCCACAAGCCTTCTGTTAGTGAATGAGAATTTCTTTTGTATTAGACAACTGATAGTTAGGCTTTCAATGGGAGGAGAGGAGCCAACAAGAAGGATGATTAATCAGAAGAATACTTTGGACCACAGAATGTGAACGATGTATCTTTTCAAGTTCTAACATCTATGGACCATTGTACAAGTATGAGAAAACGGGGAGTTTGCTTATTCCCAGGATTTTGCTGGAATCCTATTGGAGGATGAAGTAGATGAAAGAAAATATGTTCCCACCTTGAATATTTTGTGTTTATTTTAGTGTGTGTTCATAGAACAGAAAGAACTTTCCTTTGAGCTTTCCACTCAGGAGGGTTTTTCTTTTGAGGTTCTGGCTGAGGACTCATCTCTGAGTTTCTTAAATCACTCTTCATGGGAGACTGCTAGGCAATTTCTCTGATGTTTGCTGATTTACAGCTGAGCATACTTTCCAGATTGGCATGCAAAGGCTTTATACTTATGCATTGATTCTCTCATCAGGATTCTTTATTGAATATCTAAACTGACACCTTAACTACCCTATTTAATTTAAAATTTAGATTAGAGAACTTCCTTTAGGGAACACACTTACTGTATTATTACTATTGGTTACTGTAATTGTGACTAATGTTTACTTTTACCTTATGTTGAAATACCAATTATTGGATTATGTTGATGGTGATGCATAAGAGACTAAGGGGGTTATTCTAACTTTGGAGGAGTGTTAATCCGTCCCAAAAGTGACTGTAAAGTGACGGATATACCACCAGCCGTATTACGAGTTCCATAGGATATAATGGACTCGTAATACGGCTGGTGGTAAATCCGTCACTTTTCCGTCACTTTTGGGACGGATTAACACCTCCTCCAAAGTTAGAATAACCCCCTAATTCTTACTGAATAAATGATTACATAGAAGAATGGAAAATAAAACTCTTTAACTCACACGAATATGGCCAGGCAATCGCCACTCTTCCTTGAGAAGAACCCCACATCTACCCACCCCAACACACCAAACACACCAATGACACTGACAAGACCACCAATCAACTTCTCTGGGTTAGGGGTTGAGAGACCCCCAGACATATCTAATTATACATAAATACAAAAACACATTTTATCACTTTAAGCACAGTAACCCACAATGTTCCATCCTTGCTTACAGAGATTAAGTCCTAGCCTTAACAGAGACACTTGTACGTGGGTGTTACCTAACCATAGCTAAGAGTGTTCCTGTGCATCCTTTAAAACATACTTTCATGAATGAGATCATGACTGTTACCAGTGACCCTTCTCCTAAAACCATTTGTCCATTAAAAATAGACATGGATAGGTCCTCATTATTGGAAGAACCCACCCACCGGCCTGCCAGATTGGGATGCTCCTGTACAAGAGTCCTGTCTGTCCGCTAGCATACCTGTCTCGGGTACCCCTTACACCCAGCTTCCTTCCTCCATGGGTCTACGCTAGCTTGCGCCCACTGCACCTGTGTGAGTGTTTGCCAGGTAAAGATTGAGTGTCAGCAACTGCCTCCAACCACTCTTGCCACTGCAACCTCCTTTCGACTTACTGCCAGCACCTCATGGAGGGTCCTGTGATGCCACTGTTAGTTTGGTCTAAAAGTATGCTGTACATGGACCCAAACTGTCCCACCAAACATGATTTTACCCATCACAGGCCAGCAGAGTTCACCTACTATCTACCCCCACACAATAGAAGAGGTGATGAACTAACCACGCCAACAAATTTTTAAGAAACATTTTGTTACCATCCTTAGGTAAGTGGATCCCATCCTGCAAGAAAAAACGTGAGCCCTTGATGCAACCATGAGTTATAGAGGACAACCTAGCCCACCTAAACAATTTAACAATCTTATTGTTCACCCACTTCAAAAATTAATTTAGGGCTTTGACAACTTACCACCTCTCCAATTAAACCTGGGAATGATGTTGGACCATGCTAGAACAGTCTCAGGGAACTTATTTGCAAGCCAGTCCATCTATGAGATAACCAGCTCAAATAAGTCTTTCCCTCCTAAGTCATTGCTGCCAAGATGTCCTATAATTATCCCTGGGTGCTTATACCGCCAAGGTAAGAGTTTGTCTTATGCAGTTCTTATATGGGCCAAGCGTAGTCCTGCTTGACCACAGAAAGTAAATTGATATCCCGCTTCATTTGCTGTGACTGAGTACCCACCTGTGGAATAGAAAACTTTTGCATGCCTCACATATGAGTGACCTGACATCAGCACTTCTGTAACCCTTTTCGCTCCCGCATAGACAGGAAGCGCCAAAGTATCCAGTTGCTGCCTCAAAACCTTACGCCGTCAACCTGAGTCAAAAGGAGAATAGAAAATGTATTAGAGGCAGATACCTACAACACGTTCAATCTCACTAGCACTTGTAGCAGTCTGATCTCCACCTGCCAATCCTTTGCATCGCCAGCCCCATTAGCCCCATCCCTGCTGCAGCAGTGGTGGCCCCAATGTTAAAGGAATGCAAGTCATTCTCAGTAGGATGCAAACCTGATGCCGTCAGGGCACTGCCAAGAACCCTACAGAACTGAAACCCAGTGAATGGTGTCTCATCTTCATGGACCAACAGGGGACCAATAGATCCCCATGATCAGTGGGCCCAAAACACCTCTAAATCTGCCAGGGGCAGCTTTCATTACCTGGGGCCCTATGCAGCAGCATGTGATCACCCCTAGTCATCTGGTCGGTCTTTGAACTGGTGGTAGTTATTGCTAGGGAGCCATTTGGCCACTGAAAGCCAGCACACTGCAAACCCCCCTTATTTTTGGTTTCTAGTTCCCCTACCCTCAGTGTCCCATAAAATGAAAGGGCAAAGGCCACTCAGAAGAGCTGGACCTCATCCTGTGACCTGCAAATGCTACCCAAGGTGGACATGATAGCTGCCAGCCTATGTGTGTCAGTCGGGTGCCTAGAGTCTGACATGGACCCCTTCAACTGCTGCCAACCCTTCAATGCCCTCTGAACCAGGAAAGTCTTTGTCCAGTCATCTTTGCAAAGGAACATATAGCAGCAATGTGATACCTGGCGTATGGGACTGCTCGCCCCGCTCTCTCAGGTACTCAAGAAATGCTATAACTGATTCAGGCATGAACCATTCCTTCTCCCCAATGCACCTCAGAAACTTGTAGTATGTCCAGAATGCCCCCTCATAGGCACACCTCATCCAAGGCACTAATCTGATTGCCACGAGTTCCTGTAGACAGGGGCACCAAACTGCCATAGTCGATCTGCTAACAGTGTAGTGAGCTCCGCCGTTCCTGAGTGATGGTACTTGAAGGACTGCATAATAAAACAAGATAAAGCATCGGCTGCATTATTCAGTATACCTGGCACATGTCTGGATTTAAAAATGACATTCAACTTTAAATACAGTAACAAATCTCTTTGAACAGTCTAGAGATCATCTTGCACCTAGCTGCTTGTTGAATAATGCTTCCCACCACAGTCATGTTGTCTGACCAGAATACTATAGACTGGTTACAGAACTGCTCTGGCCAAATCATGAGAGCCACTAGAATGAGAAAGAGTTCAAGGAAGTCAATATTTGTTACCAACCCAGACTCCACCCACTCCTTTGGCCACCACTGAGCACATCACGTGGGACCTAAAATGGCACCAAAACCTTTACCTCCTGCAGAATGCATAAACAAACCTATTTCTTCATTGGTCCTGGCTGGGCCGGGCCACACTACAGTCCCATTAAAATCCCTCAGAAATGCCTTCCAGATCCTCATATCCTGGCGGACCTCATATGACAACTTAGTATGGTGCTTCTGATTACAACTGCAACTGTTAAAGCAGCCTCTACGGTGATAGCTCCAGGTGGTTCTGCTTCTATTCTGACTGTGCTTGCACCAGTGTCACACGTTGTAACAGCTCTGAAATTAGGAACTGCTCCAGTGAATATTATTCTGAACCCTACTGTTCCAGGTGCTGTTGGAGGAGTACCCATAACAGAGTTGATTCTGATGTTGTAAAACTCACAAAATGTTGCATGGACCACATCTCAAAATGTTTAATTATGAAGAGCAGGGAGAATGATTGTCTTTACAACACCTATTTCACGGGAAGGGTCAGGACCATTTGATGACTGGATTTTTCCCCCATAGTTTGAAGAAACTGCAGAAAATAAAAGGATGGGAGAAACAGAGAGACCATGTAATAGACAGGAAAGGGTAAGCATCTAGATGTGCTAAAATTGAAGGTGGAATTGGAAGAAATATTAAAGTATAGCTAGATATTTCACATTTGAATCAATTTCAGGAAATCTCATTGATATATATTGAGTATAGATAGCAGAAGATGAGCAGTTGCCACTCATAAAAAGTTAACTGAGTTGGCGGAAAAATGCGAGGTGAATCTCACTGAGTGCACCTCTACACAAATGTTTCAGGGTACAGTTAGATGACAAAGCTATTGTGAGAATGTGGTCTTCAAGAATGAGACTGCACATTGTAAAGTTGGTAAAGTGCATCCATAAGTGGAATGATTTTGACAGTTTAAAGAGCAAGTGGACAAAGAAACATGGAAAGAAAAAGTTACATTCAGATGCTACACAATCAGATGCTACAGAAGTGAATGATAAGCCACCACCAGTACCCCAGATGAAAATTAGGCTTTAACTTTCCCTATGAGGAAGATACCAGGTGGAGGATATGTTTATGTACAGTGGAGTAGAAGTGATCTTGCGGCATTGACAAACAACTTCATAAACTAAGGGAGAATCCTACTCAATAGTGTACACTGATTTGTAAAAGAAATCGAAGATTTTGTGGACAGAATTGAATACTTTCTTTGATATTGTGGGACCGAGGTTTCTGTGGGCTGAATGTAAGAAAGCTGTGCAAGGGCTATGTACTGAGCATCCAAGAGATGACTATACTCGTGCATCTTCACCAGTGGTGATGACAAAATATGATGAGGTCATTACCTTTTTGGAAGGAAAAACACTGGTGAGGGATATTGATTAGTTAAAGATCAAGAGAAGTACTCAAGAAGCTAAAGAATCACTGCATGCTTATTATGAACTATTGTTGCAGGCATATGTATAGCATAGCAGACAAGAAAAACCTGAAAAGGAATAGATGTAGAGTGTTGTCTCACAGTTTGTTCTTGTGTTGTGACCAAAGATCAGCATGCATGTGCAACAGAATGTGGTTTGTTGGCAGATGAAGCCCTTAGATGGGATTCTGAGATCTGCAAAATATTGTAGTGATTAGCAAGAGATGAAGCAGAAGAGATTTAAAGATGACTTCATGTTGGGTCAGACTAAGCTGGCTCAAAAGGGATTTCAGAATGTATCACATGGAGGGAATGTTGGAGGAATGCCAGGTGTTGGTTTTCAGGTTGGAGGTCAGATTGCGCAGGGTGGAATTGATGTTCACCAGGATAAAGTTTGAAGTGTTCAGTTGATCCGAATTCTGGAGTAGACATTGCAATGCTAAAAAAATTGAGTCCTTGTCACTATTGTAACAGGCTAGAGTCCTGGAAAAGAACTGTAGATAGAATCCATATAGAGTGAGTGGTCATGGGCAACTGCCTTGGGTAAATTAAACACAACTGTGAAATGTTCCAGTTCAGGTTCTAGTCCAACAAATGCAGATGCCAATGGAGTCCCAAGTTTCTATGATGCAAGTAACACAAGATCCAATGGCCCGCAGAATATGGGAAATCCTAGTTAATGGTGGTTGTGCCACTAATGCACTGAAGGCACAACAAAGGAACAACCATGCCAGAGAACTCTTTAGCATCATCAGAGAATTCTCCTGCCCCACTACCACAGAGGACATGATACACCCCTCACAAGCCCTCTGCAACATGCTATCAGACTACTTTCACCACAAGATCGCCGACATATACAGAAACTTCGTCCCATCAACCTCGACCACCCACACACCCTATCCCACCACTCCCCCCTCATAGGATCATCAAATGGAAGCAGCTTTCCACCGAGGACACTGTAGGAAAGAACCATATTTCTTGGCATGTTACCCCCAATTTTACATGTATATTAGAATGTTTTTGCCTGTCTCACTGGGATACTGCTAGCCAGGACCCCGGTGCTCATAGTTTGTGGCGTAAATGTGTATACCTGTGTAGTGCCTAACTGTGTCACTGAGGCTCTGCTAACCAGAACATCAGTGCTCATGCTCTCTCTGCCTTTAAATTTGTCACTATAGGCTAGTGACTCCATTTACCAATACTGTTTGACATACAGGACCCCCCTTATAAGTCCCTAGTATATGGTACCTAGGCACCCAGGGCATTGGGGTTCCAGGAGATCCATATGGGCTGCAGCATTTCTTTTGCCACCCTTAGGGAGCTCAGACAAACCCTTACACAGGACTGCCATTGCAGCCTGTGTGAAATAACGCCCACGTTATTTCACAGCCATTTTCACTGCACTTAAGTAACTTATAAGTCACCTATATGTCTAACCGTCACTTGCTGAAGGTTAGGTGCAAAGTTACTAAGTATGAGGGCACACTTGCACTAGCAAAGGGGCCCCCACATAGTTCAGGGCCATTTCCCCAGACTTTGTGAGTGCGGGGACACCATTACACACGTCCACTACATATAGGTCAATATCTCTATGTAGCTTCACAATGGTAACTCTGAATATGGCCATGTAAAATGTCTAAGATCATGGAATTGTCCCCCCATTCCAAATCTGGTATTGGGGAGTCAATTCCATGCATCCTGGGGGCTCCACTATGGACCCCCAGTACTGCCAAACCAGCTCTCTGGGGTTTTCTCTGCAGCTACAGTTGCTCCCACCCCACAGACAGAGTTCTGCCCTCGTGGGGTCTGGGCAGCCTAGTCCCAGGAAGGCAGAACAAAGCCTTTCCTCTGAGAGCAAGGTGTTGGAAATAGGTGATAAAGGCTGTGGAAGGGTAGCCTCCCCCAGCCTCTGGAAATGCTTTGAAGGGCACAGATGGGGCCCTCCTTGCATAAGCCAGTCTACACTGGTTTAGGGAACCCCCAGTCCCTGCTCTGGCACGAAACTGGGCAAAGGAAAGGGAGTGACCACTCCCCTGTCAATCACCACCCCAGGGGTGGTGCCCAGAGCTCCTCCAGTGTGTCTCAGACCTCTGCCATCTTGTTGTCAGAGGTGTGGGGGCACTCTAGAGGCCTCTGAGTGGCCAGTGCCAGAAGGTGAAGTCAGAGACCCCTCCTGATAGGGGCATACATGACTAGGTAGCCAATCCTTCTCTGAGGGCTATTTAGAGTCTCGCCAGTGGGCTTCTCCTCAGATTAGGACTTGCAAGAATTCATCAGAGTTCCTCTGCACTTCTCTCTTCGACCTCTTCCAAGGATCGACCACTGACTGCTCCAGGACACCTGCAAAACTGCAACAAAGTAGTCAGAAGACTACCAGCAACATTGTAGGGCCTAATCCTGCCGGCTTTCTCAACTGCTTCCTGGTGGTGCATGCTCTGGGGGCTGCCTACCTTCACCCTGCACTGGAAGCCACGAAGAAATCTCCAGTGGGACGACAGAATCTTCCCCCTGCTCCAGCAGGCACCAAACTTCAGCTTTGACTGTACTCTGGGTCTCCTCTCATCCTGACGAGCGTGGCCCCTGGAACACAGGTGATGGACCCAAGTGACCCAGGCTGTCCAGTGGTCCAACTGTCTGAATTTGGAGGAGGTAAGTCCTTGCCTCCCCTCCCCAGACAGTAATCTTGTGCACCATGTGATCTGCATCTACATGGGCTTTTGTGCACATTTCTAACAAATCCTGCATGCACAGCCGAGCCTAGGTCCCCAGCACTCCGTACTGCGATGCTCAGCTCCCTGAGTTGACCTCCGGTGTCGTGGGACCTCTCTTTGCAGTGTTGAGATGACTGCCATGATCAGTCTTCTTGAACCTGTGTTCAAGGACTTCTATGGGTGCTTCCCCCCTGTCCATGGGCTCTCTGTGTTGCTGAGGGCCCCGTCTGCCCCTCACCTGAGTGGCGACATCCTAGTCCTTCCTGGGCCCGGGCAACACCCTTTTTCTTTAACCATGACTCTTGCAGGTAGCAAGGCTTGTTTGTGGTATTTTGCCAAGGAAACAACTCTGCATCCACCAGCAGGCCGCCGGACATCTTCTGTACAAAGTAGAACCTCCTACCTCCTTTCGCTGTTGCAAAACCTGCAGCTTCTTCCAACCAGAGGCAGACATATTGCACCTTCATCGGGGTTTAGTGGGCTCCTGGCCCCCCGGACACTTTAGTGACTCTTGAACTTGGTCGCCTTCCTTTGCACGTCTTCAGGTCCAGGAATACGTCTTCAGTGCTTTTCGGTCTGTTGTGTCCTCGCAAAATCCTTTATCACAACTTTAGTGTGTTTTGGGGGAAATAGTAGTACTTTACTCCTACTTTCCAGGGTCTTGGGTGGGGTCTCCTTTACACTCAGAGTGTTTTCTTACACTCCCAGCGACCCTGTACACATTACATTTGCCTAGGGGTGCATTCATGGTGTACATTCCACTTTCTTAGTATATGGTTTGTGTTACCCATCAGGCCTATTGCATCCTATTGTGTTTTATAGTGTTTGCACTACTTTCTGACTGTTTTACTTACCTGATTTGGTTAATTGTGTATATTTTGTGTATGTTACTTACCTCCCAAGGGAGTATATCATCTGAGATATTTTTGGCACATTGTCACTAAAATAAAGTACCTTTATTTTTAGTAACTATGAGTATTGTCTTTCTTATGATATAGTACCTATATGATATAAGTAGTATTGCAGGAGCTTTGCATGTCTCCTAGTTCAGCCTTGGCTGCTCTGCTATAGCTACCTCTATCAGCCTAAGCTGATAGAACACTACTACACTCTACCAATAAGGGATAACTGGACCTGGGATAAGGTGTAAGTACCATTGGTACCACTACAAGCCAGGCCAGCCTCCTACATTGGTGGTGCAGCGGTGGGATAAGTACTTGTAATGCTTTACCACTTTGTCATTGGTGCTTTTCATAAGAAAACCGTATTCTAAATACTTAGAAATATACACAAGTAAACTTAGCAGTCTTAGTTTCACTCTAAAACTTTCTAAAAAGTTTCTAAAAAGTTTGAAAAAGTTTTTCTCCTTTCTTTAAAAGTTTTCAAAACTTTTTCTCTTACCCCTAACCTCTTTCTCTTCACCATGTCTGTGGTAGAGGCTACTGCCAAAGTTGTGAAGACAACTTATGACATCCTAAACTTTAAGAATTTGAGGGGTCTCTGTATAGAAAGAAGTTTGGAGATTGGAAAGAACCCTACTAAGGATCTCCTTCTTAACCTTCTCCTTAAAAGTGACCAGAGTCAGACTGGTCAAGCCCAGGATCAGGAAGTAGAGGAGGGGGTACCCAGATAGATTCAGGGGAGGGTCCTGAGAACTCTGAGAACTCTGGGGAGGGTACTTCCAAAGACCTTTCCCTTAACAGGCCATCTAGTGAAGCTGGTAGTGGGACAGCAGTAGGACACCTTTCACTCCCAAAGGCCAGGTTACTAGGGTTCAGGTAGTCAGAGAAAGGTCCACTTCTGCACATTCTCACATTACCTCTGTGTCAGAGACTTCCCAGACCTCCCACCCTGAGGATAACAACCTAGACAGGGAACTCAGAAAGCTGAGGTTGGAAGAGGCCAGACTGAGGCTAAAGCAGCAACAGTTGGCCTTAGACAGAGAATTCCTAGATGTAGAGAGGGAAAGACAGAAGTTGGGGTTAGTTCCCCATGGTGGCAGCAACAGCAGCAATCTTGATAGTCATCCTGTTAGAGAAACAGATTCAAGAAACCTGCATACGATTGTCCCCCCCTTACAAGGAGGGGGACGACATAAACAAGTGGTTTTCTGTACTTGAGAGGGCCTGTATGGTACAGTTGGTCCCTCAAAGGCAATGGGCTGCTATATTATGGCTATCCTTCACTGGCAAAGGTAAGGACAGACTCCTTACTGTCAGGGAGAGTGATGCCAACAATTACAAAGTTTTGAAGGATGCACTCTTAGATGGATTTGGCTTAACCACTGAAAAATACAGGATAAAGTTCAGAGATGGTAAGTCTCATGACAAGGGTGGGGACAAAGACAAAAATAATTCTGAGTCATCATCAGGCCCACAAAAATCCTCTGAGGAGGTGGGTCCAAATCCTCTTCTCACAATCAAAAGAAGCCATGGTGTTATTTATGTCAAAGTAAAGGCCACTGGGCAAGTGATCCCACTTGTCCAAAGAAAAACCCCAAGGCTTCCACCACCACAACCCCAACTATGTCCACTAGTGCCCCTACTAATAGCAGTGGTGGTGGGATGAACACTACAAATAGCCAGACAAAGGGTGTGGCTGGGCTCACCATTGGTCTAGTTAGGGAGACCACAGAGGCTGTTTTAGTCTCTGATGGTGGTATTGATTTTGCCACCTTAGTTGTGTGTCCCCTTAATATGGATAAGTACAAGCAACTACCCCTAATAAATGGTGTTGAGGTTGAGGCCTGCAGGGACACAGGAGCCAGTGTCACCATGGTGATAGAGAAGCTGATTGCACCTGAACAACACCTAATTGGTCAGCAGTACCAAGTGACTGATGCTCATAACAACACTCTTAGTCACCCTATGGCTGTTGTGAATCTCAACTGGCGGGGGGGATTACTGGCCCAAAGAAAGTTGTGGTAGCACTGATTTACCTGTAGACTGCTTATTAGGAAATGATTTGGAAACATCAGCTTGGGCTGAAGTGGAGTTGGAGGCTCATGCAGCAATGCTGGGCATTCCAGGGCATATCTTTGCTCTCACAAGGGCTCAGGCCCAGAAGCGAAGAGGACAGGGAAACTTGGATCCTGGAAAAAGGGACCAAGTGCTCCAAAGAGCTAGGGATAGAATGGGTAAATCCTTGCCCACTAGCCCTCCTTTTCCAGAAGATTCCCCTTTTGAGGAAGAGGAATCCTCTCCCAGTGCAGAACCTACACCAGAGGAGCTGGCAGCTGATGCTGCTGAGTGTTTGGGTGCAGGGGGGCCTGCTAGGGAAGAGCGGAGTGTGGCACAGCATACCTGTCCCACACTAGAGCGTCTCAGACAGCTTGCTGTCAAACAGCAAAATGGGGATGTCACTGAAACCCACAAAGTCTTTGGGAATACAATCTTCTCTATACGGAGGCAAGGGACCCTAAACCTGGAGCTGCCAGGAGATTGGTCATCCATTTGCAGTACAGAGAGTTTCTTCTGACTTTGGCACATGACATTCCTTTGTCTGTGCATTTGGGCCAAAGTAAAACATGGGACAGACTTGTTCCACTGTTTCACTGGCCTCACATGTCAGAGGACACTAAGGAGTTCTGTCGCTCGTCTGTGACCTGCCAAGCCAGTGGCAAGACTGGTGGCACACCTAAGGGCCCCTTAATTCCACTTCCAGTGGTTGGGGTGCCCTTTGAGAGGGTAGGGTTGACAATGTTGGCCCCCTTGATCCTCCAACAGCTTCAGGAAACTGATTCATCCTAGTGGTAGTGGACCATACCACTAAGTATCCTGAAACTATACCCTTAAGGACCACTACAGATCCTGCAGTGGCAAAAGCCCTCCTGGGAATCTTTTCCAGAGTGACTTTCCCTAAGGAAGTTGTATCAGACAAAGGTAGTAACTTCATGTCTGCATATGTCAAAGCAATGTGGAAGGAGTGTGGTGTTACCTACAAGTTCACCACTCCTTATCATCCACAAACAAATGGATTGGTTGAGAGATTTAATAAAACTCTCAAAGGCATGATCATGGGACTCCCTGAAAAACTCAGGAGGAGATTGGATGTCCTGTTGCCATGCCTCCTTTTTGCTTACAGGGAGGTACCCCAAAAAGGAGTGGGCTACAGTCCCTTTGAACTCCTCTTTTGACACCCTGTAAGAGGTCCCCTTGATCTTCTGAAGGAGGGTTGGGAACAAACTTTAAAAGCTACCAAACAAGACATTGTGGACTATGTGCTTGGCCTGGATGAAGGATGGCTGAATACATGAAAAAGTTCACTAAAAACCATCAGGTCAGCCAAGAGCTCCAAAAGCAAAAGCATGACCAGAAGGCTGTCCTACCACCGTACCAACCAGGACAGAAGATGTGGGTATTGGAGCCTGTGGCACCAAGAGCACTCCAGGACAAATGGAGTGGACCCCATCTAATTGTGGAGAAGAAAGGTGAGGTCACCTATTTGGGTGCTTCATGCCAATCGCCTTAAACCTTACTATGACAGGGCTGACTTAACCCTGCTTGTGGCCACCGATGAAGGGCAGGAAGAAGAGAGTGACCCTCTCCCTGACCTCTTCTCCACCACTGAAGCTGATGGCTTAGTGGAGGGAGCTGTACTAGCAGATTGCATTACTGCTGAGCAGAAGGACAACTGCATAAATCTCCTTGGACAATTCTCTGACCTCTTCTCACTAGTTCTAGGTACAACTACCTGGTGTGAGCACACAATTGACACTGGAGACAGTTTACCTGTCAAAAGTAAAATTTATAGACAGCCTGACCATATCAGAGACTGTATCAAACAAGAGGTACAGAAAATGTTAGACCTTGGAGTGAGTGAACCCTATGAAAGCCCCTGGGCCAGCGCAGTGGTGCTTATACCCAAAGCACATAGTAAAGAAGGAAAGAAGGAAATGCGGTTTTGTGTGGGCTATAGGGGTCTCAATCAAGTAACAAAAACTGAGGCTCACCCTATACCCAGGGCAGATGAGCTAATAGATACACTGGCTTCTGCCAAGTATCTAAGCACTTTTGATTTAACTGCAGGGTATTGGCAGATTAAGTTATCAGAAGATGCTAAACCAAAGACAGCATTTTCAACCATTGAGGGGGGGCATTATCAGTTCACTGTTATGCCCTTTGGGTTGAAAAATGCACCTGCCACTTTTCAAAGGTTGGTGAACACAGTCCTCCAAAGATTGGAAGCCTTTAGTGCAGCATATCTAGATGATATTGTTGTCTTTAGCTCCACCTGGGATGATCACCTGATCCACCTGTGGAAAGTTTTGGAGGCCCTGCAAAAGGCAGGCCTCACTATCAAGGCCTCAAAGTGCCAGATAGGGCAGGGGAAAGTGGTTTATCTGGGCCACCTGATAGGTGTGGAGCAGATTGCACCACTGTGGGGGAAGATCCAAACCATTATGGAATGGACTCCCCCTACAACTCAGACCCAAGTGAGAGCCTTCCTAGGCCTCACAGGGTACTACAGGAGGTTCATCAAGAATTATGGCAATATAGCTGCCCCTCTTAATGACCTCACATCAAAGAAGATGCCTACAAAGGTATTATGTATGGACAGCTAGCTGTCAGAAGGCTTTTGATAAGCTCAAACAGGCCATGTGCTTCGCACCTGCCCTCAAAAGCCCTTGTTACTCCCAAAAATTCATAGTACAGACTGATGCTTCTGAAATAGGGGTAGGGGCAGTTCTATCACAGCTAAACATAGAGAGACAGGATCAACCTGTTGCTTTTATCAGCAGGAGGTTGACCCCTAGAGAAAAGCGTTGATCTGCTATAGAGAGGGAGGTCTTTGCTGTGGTCTGGGCCTTGAAAAAGTTGAGACCATACCACTTTGGTGCTCACTTCATTGTTCAAACAGACCACAAACCTCTATTATGGCTTAAACAAGTGAAAACCCTAAATTGTTGAGGTGGTCCATCTCCCTACAGGGAATGGACTATACAGTGAAACATAGACCTGGGAGTACCCACTCCAATGCAGATGGACTCTCCAGATATTTACACTTAGACAATGAAGACTCATCTGGGCAAGGTTAGCCTTATTGTCCCTTGTTGGGGGGGGGAGTTGGAAGGGGGGTTGTGTAGGAAAGTACCATCTTTCTTGGCATGGTACCCTCAATTTTACATGTATTTCAGTATGTTTTCGCCTGTCTCACTGGGATCCTGCTAGCCAGGACCCCATTGATCATAGTTTGTGGCCTAAATGTGTATATCTGTGTAGTGCCTAACTGTGTCACTGAGGCTCTGATAATCGGAACCTCAGTTCTCATGCTCTCTCTGCCTTTAAATTTGTCACTATGGGCTAGTGACTACATTTACCAATTCTGATTGGCATACTGGACCCCCCTTATAAGTCCCTAGTATATGGTACCTAGGTACCAAGGGCATTGGGGTTCCAGGAGATCCATATAGGATCCTTTTATTACCCAGATGGTTTCCTAGTCAGGGCCCACGCCCTCATTGCTGACTGACGTTGTCCCAGATTTACATTATTGTTTTTTTTTTTTTTGGGGGGGGGCTTTTCCCATTATAGTCTCTGTTACTCGCTGGTTCACTTTTTAACATCTCTGGAAGTGCCCATCACAAGTCCTTTTCCATCTCTGTACGTATATTATACATGAGATTAGGCTCCATGACACCAGCATCTTATATTTTAAGGACACTCTCTAAAATACCCCCTTCTTTGTTTTCTAGACGGTGTATAGTTTCTGACATTCCCGAGGGATTACCAAGTTTAGTCCCCTTTCTGTTATCATTTTACCCAGAACATAGCCGAAGCGTCCGCTCAGCGTGGTCGCTTTGCAACGAATTGCGCGTCATTCTGACGCTCCCGTTCCAGTGTGTGCTCACACACGGAACCTTGAACACCTGCTTCCGGTCGCAGGGTTTTTCTTCTCCGCGCTCCACGTCTTCACCATTCTTACGGGAGAGCGGTCAGGGGTAGGTTCCCTGCTTTGGCGACTGAGTTTCTCAAGTAAGTCCTGGCATACTTGGCCGCTTTCTGGTTTGACTGCAATTACGCTTTCCCAGAACGTTTGATTAATGGGCACCTTATAGTAACTGCCCAGTCTGTTTGACGAATGGAGATGTGGTACTGGATCTTTGTATGGGTGTCTCTTTTTTTCTTCTTCTTCTTTTGTGATTTTAACAATAAGAATGCCATGTCCTCTCTGACACAGTATGACTTGCAAGTATATAAATTGCCCTTTATACCAGAGAAGGCTTATTGTGAATAATTCAGCTTGTTTAGTTCTGACTAAGCTTTTTTACTTTGCATCTTTTTGATCAAATATTGCGTAGTTTTGGATTCCTACACAACCTTACTGTAAGGGACAAGTGTATCCCGTGCAGTGCTAGACCATTTAACACTTGGTCTTTTTCAATTACTGGACTCTTTACAGTTCTCTGTAATCTGAGGGTATCAGACTACTGTTTGCCCTTAATGACAGCCATGTTTTTGTTTATCTATTTATTGATTAAATAGTTTACGCCCGGCCATTGGGCCGCAGCTGTCCCATGAAGCTCGTTTCTCTAATAGGAGGGTAAGCTAACCAACTGAGCTTTACGCACTAGCGTGCCATCACCTGCACTCACACTGTGTGTTTTTCACCATCCACGACACTGATTTCTATGGTTTTATATAAAAAAATAAATTGTGTGCAATTACTTGTTTTCATTTGTTAATTGTGTTCTTTTTGATTGCAGGGCGACAGTTAGGAATAGGACGTTCTAGCTACACATGAACATTGTAAGTGACTGCAGTATTGTCAACTGATAGTCTTAATATTTAGGAGTGCTTTTGAAGTTGTATAGAAGGAGAAGTACATTCCCACCTGGTCCTGAAGAAGCGTCGCTGGATCCTTCGGGACCATTAGAGACGCGAAACATGTTGACCCTTGTGTTAGGGATGGTCTGATAATTCCACCGTGTCCCTCTTTTTCTCCATTATATGTGGTTGAGAGTGTTCTGACCATTATACTCACTTCACTCTCCTCATTATTTTTAACTTTGGCCTTTACCCTTCATGGTTGAATAAAATTGTTGTCCCGAGGTGCTGGGTCCTGAGCCAATTTTATATATCCTTATTATCACTCTCTTTTTTTTCCTCCTCTTTCCAAGCTCACTTGTTGGGTCTTTGCATCATCGAGTAAAGATCTCTGGCAAAGAGCCCTCCTTCGGGGGGTGGCCGTCAGACATTGCAGCGCCAGTCTGACGAGGAGCACTTCCGATGATGAAGCATGACACTTATTTGGGTATGTGAGGATTTTTGCTCCTAGAATTAGGACCCCCCTTTTCCTATTTTCTTGTTGGAACAGTGTATTCTGTTGTCAAGATCCATATAGCCTGCAGCATTTCTTTTGCCACCCATAGGGAGCTCAGACAAACCCTTACACAGGACTGCCATTGCAGCCTGCGCAAAATACCGCACACATTACTTCACAGCTATTTTCACTGTACTTAAGTAACTTATAAGTCACCTATATGTCTAACCTTCACTTGCTGAAGGTTAGGTGCAACGTTATTAAGTGTGGGGGCACCCTTGCACTAGCAAAGGTGCCCCACATAGTTCAGGGCCATTTCCCCAGACTTTGTGAGTGTGGGAACACCATTACACGCGTGCACTACATATAGGTCAATACCTATATGTAGCTTCACAATGGTAACTCCGAATATGGCCATGTAACATGTCTAAGATCATGGAATTGTCCCCCCATTTCAAATCTGGTATTGGGGAGTCAATTCCATGCATCCTGGGGGCTCACTATGGACCCCCAGTACTGCCAAACCAGCTCTCTGGGGTTTTCTCTGCAGCTACAGTTGCTGCCACCCCACAGACAGGGTTCTGCCCTCCCAGTCCCAGGAGGGCAGAACAAAGCCTTTCCTCTGAGAGCAGGGTGTTACACCCTTTCCCTTTGGAAATAGGTGTTAAAGTCTGGGGAGGGGTAGCCTCTCCCAGCCTCTGGAAATGCTTTGAAGGGCACAGATGGTGCCCTCCTTGCATACGCCAGTCTACACCGGTTTAGGGAACCCGCAGCCCCTGCTCTGGCACGAAACTGGACAAAGGAAAGGGAAGTGACCACTCCCCTGTCCATCACCACCCCAGGGGTGGTGCCCAGAGCTCCTCCAGTGTGTCTCAGACCTCTGCCATCTTGTTTTCAGAGGTGTGGGGGCCCTCTGGAGTGGCCAGTGCCAGCAGGTCACGTCAGAGACCCCTCCTGATAGGGGCATGCCTGACTAGGTAGCCAATCCTCCTCTGAGGGCTATTTAGGGTCTCTCCAGTGGGCTTTTCCTCAGATTACGACTTGCAAGAATTCATCAGAGTTCCTCTGCACTTCTCTCTTCGACTTCTGCCAAGGATCGACCGCTGACTGCTCCAGGACGCCTGCAAAACTGCAACAAAGTAGCCAGAAGACTACCAGCGACATTGTAGTGCCTAATCTTGCTGGCTTTCTTGACTGTTTCCTGGTGGAGCATGCTCTGGGGGCTGCCTGCCTTCATCCTGCATTGGAAGCCACAATGAAATCTCAAGTGGGACGACTGAATCTTCCCCCTGCTCCAGCAGGCACCAAACTTCAGCTTCACCGGTACTCTGGGTCCCCTCTCATCCTGACGAGCGTGGCTCCTGGAACACAGGTGGTGGACCCAAGTGACCCATACTGTCCAGTGGTCGAACTCTCAGAATTTGGAGGAGGTAAGTCCTTGCTTCCCCTCCCCAGGCAGTAATCCTGTGCATCGTGTGATTGAAGGTACAAGGGCTTCTGTACACATTTTCAAGTAATCCTGCATGCACAGCCGAGCCTAGGTCCCCAGCACTCCGTCCTGTGATGCTCAGCTCCCTAATTTGACCTCCGGTGTCGTGGGGCCTCTCTTTGCAGTGTTGAGACAACTGCCCTGTTCAGTCTTCTTGAACCCATGTTTAAGGACTTCTGCAGGTGCTTCCCTCCTGTCCATGGGCTCTCTGCATTGCTGGAGGGCCCCCTCTGTTCCCTCACCTGAGTGGCGACATCCTGATCCTTCCTGGGCCCGGGCAGCACCCTTTTTCTTCAACTATGACTATTACAGGTAGCACGGCTTGTTTGCAGTATTTTGCAAAGGAAACAACTCTGCATCCTCCAGACTGCCGTGGAACATCTTCTGCACAAAGCAGAACCTCCTAGCTCCTTTCGTTGTTGCAAAATCTGCAGCTTCTTCCAACCGAAGGTAGCCATTTTGCACCTTCATCCGGGGGTTAGTGGGCTCCTGCCCCACCTGGACACTTCAGTGACTCTTGGACTTGGTCCCCTTCCTTTGCAGGTCTTCAGGTCCAGGAATCCGTCTTCAGTGCTCTGCAGTCTGTTGTGATCCTTGCAAAATCCTTTATCACGACTTTACTGTGTTTTGGGGGAAATAGTAGTACTTTACTCCTACTTTCCAGGGTCTTGGGGTGGGGTCTCCTTTACACTCTTAGGCCCTCATTCTGACCCTGGCGGTCAAAGACCGCCAGGGCGGAGGACCGCGGGAGCACCGCCGACAGGCCGTCGGTGCTCCAATGGGGATTCCGACCGCGGCGATAAAGCCGCGGTCGGACCGGCACCACTGGCGGGCTCCCGCCAGTGTACCGCCGCCCCACTGAATCCTCCACGCCGGCGCAGCTTGCTGCACCGCCGCGGGGATTCCGACCCCCCCTACCGCCATCCAGATCCCGGCGGTCCGACCGCCGGGATCCGGATGGCGGTAGGGGGGGTCGCGGGGCCCCTGGGGGCCCCTGCAGTGCCCATGCCACTGGCATGGGCATTGCAGGGGCCCCCGTAAGAGGGCCCCTACATGTATTTCACTGTCTGCTGCGCAGACAGTGAAATACGCGACGGGTGCAACTGCACCCGTCGCACAGCTTCCACTCCGCCGGCTCGATTCCGAGCCGGCTTCATCGTGGAAGCCTCTTTCCCGCTGGGCTGGCGGGCGGTCTGAAGGCGACCGCCCGCCAGCCCAGCGGGAAAGTCAGAATTACCGCCGCGGTCTTTCGACCGCGGAACGGTAACCTGACGGCGGGACTTTGGCGGGCGGCCTCCGCCGCCCGCCAAGGTCAGAATGAGGGCCTTAGTGTTTTCTCACACTCCCAGAAACCCCCTACACACTACACTTGCCTAGGGGTGCATTTGTGGTTCGCATTCCACTTTGGTAGTATATGGTTTGTGTTGCCCCAGGCCTATTGCATCCTATTGTGTTTTACAGTGTTTGCACGACTTTCTGACTGTTTTACTTACCTGATTTGGTTGGTTATATATATTTTGTGTATGTTACTTACCTCCCAAGGGAGTATATCCTCTGAGATATTTCGGCACATTGTCATTAAAATAAAGTACCTTAATTTTTAGTAACTATGAGTGTTGTCTTTCTTATGATATAGGCCCTCATTATGAACACAGCGGTCCGTACATCGCCGTCGGCGGTGGCTGTGAGAACCTCCAACAGAGGAGTGGTCCAGACGCCAAATGATGAACCAGTTGAAACACAGGCATCCAGAAAACCACCCACTGCCAGTAGAGGAGTGCCGATGATGATGGCTGAGTCTGCCCACAGGCCGACGGAAAGGCCCTACCTGCCCATCAAATTATGAACGACTAGTCCGCTGCCAGTTCCAGGGCGGGAACCACTGCCACGCAAAGCCAGGCAGAAATGAACCAAAGCCAATGAAACACTCACCTGACGCCCACACAACGCACCGAAGCAGACATGGATAGAGAGCTGCAGATCATGCCAGCCCTGCTCCTTGCCATATGCCTCCATGACCGAGACCGCAGATGAAGACCGCAACCTATGAAACAAGGGAGGAAAGGGCACATACCCAACCACTGCACCCACCCTGCATCGCCCCCCCAACCCTTCTCGGCAGCACGTCATACACCCAACAGCAAGAGGTATTTACCTGATAAAAGGCTAATCCAACTTGACCATAGTACATACAAATGCCCCACACCCACAAACAATGAAACGATAGACCAGGGTGCAACAGTGTGCCGCTAAAACACAGGCCACACAGAACTATTTTATTAAAGCTCACAGAGCCAACGACTTCAAACAAGGCCAATGGCCAGTCCGTAGAGCTGCAAGTGCCATTGGCCACAACGGACCCAACCTGACTCCGAAAAAAGTGCACGGTACTCCACCTAATGGGACAACAAAGGGGCAGCCAGGCACCTCACGGAACGGAGGCAGGGGGTGGTGGGGACTTGCGATGGGAGTGGGGCTTGGACTTGCGCTTGGAAGGTGGAGGGGATGTGGGTTTGTCCTTTGAAGGATGGGGGGGTTGCTTCGAGCGGGTGGAGACAGATGGACTTGGCTCTGCACGGGGCTTCTTCTTCTCTGGGGAAGGGGCACAGGAATGTGAGGGGCAGACAGGGGTGGGCTGTGAAGTGGAAGGAGTGGAAAGGCCAAGGAGGTATGCATGCTTAGGGACAAGACGAGGTGGGCCAGTGGGTTGGAAGAGGTCAGCACAGGAGAGGAAAAGTTTCTTCGGAGCAATTGGGGTGGTCCTGGATGAGGGCGTGGGAGTGGAGGCAGAGGCTGTGGATGTATGTTGTGTTCAGGTGCGTGTAGTGCATGCAGGTGACTGGACAGTATGCTGTGGTGTGGTGGATGTGTGATGGGTGGGTGTCTTGGTGCGTTTGTGTGTTTTTGGAGGAGGGGTGGACACAGTGGGAGAAGACAGGCTGCCAGTGTGGATGTATGTTGTGTGGGTGTCTGCAAGTCTGGTGAGTGTGCTGCATGTGTCAACTGCAGTAGTTGTGGTGAGTACAGGTGTGGTGTCTGGGGTGCATGTATGGATGTCTGCTATTGTGGTGACTGCAGTGAGAGGAGCAGCAACAGTGACTGAAGGTGCAGTGCATGAGGGTGTGGATGTAGAGGGGACAGACAGGGAGGCGGAAGAGGTGGGCACACTGGGGGAAGTGGATGTTGTGTGTGCCTGTGTATGTTGGCTGTGTGAATGCCTGTGGTGGGAGGTGTGGTGCTTGTGTTTCGAAGTGTGCTTCTTGTGTGTTGATGTGCTTGACTGTGTGTCAGATTGTGTGCTTTGGAAGGGTGAATGGAGTGGGGTGCTGGAAGGGGTAGAGGAGGTTGGAGGGGGGACGGAATGGCCAGGGAAACTGGCTGCCGTCCAAGAGGAGGCCAGAGTCTGAAAAGATCTCTGTAGGGCAGACATGGCACCGTGAATGCCATCCAGATAGGCATTTGTCTACTGCACCTCTGATGCTAGCCCCTGTATGGCATTGACAATGGTTGTCTGCCCTACAGAGATGGTTCTCAGGAGGTCAATAGCCTCCTCTGTGAGGGCAGCAGGGCTGACTGGGGCAGAAGAGGAGGTGCCTGGGGCGAAGGAGACACCCACCTTTTTGGGTGAGCAGGCACGGGCAACTCGGTGGGGAGCAGAAGGGAGGGCAGTGATGGAATGGGGGTGGCGGAAGATGTCACTGTAGTGGTGTGGCCACTAGGGTCCACCACCGTCAAGGAGCCCCCATTGGAGGAGGTATCAGAGTCACTACCTCCAGTGGTAGTTGCCTCCCCTGTGGTACTCCCCTCGCCCTCCCACCCACTGGTTCCCTTGTCATCGGATGTCTCTGCCTCCGAGGATCCGTGGGCCGCTGCTTCCCCACTTGTCGGTGCCTCAGCTCCCTCGCCAGATGTTGCTGCTGTACAAAACCAACACAAGAGAACAGGGATGGGGAGAAAAAACAGGAGAGACGCTTGTAAATAGCTGAATGGAGGTACATAGTGGCCAAACATTCACCCACCCACCCAGAAGACACACCCAACAGGCAGCACCGTTCATATGCTCATGGCCATGCCCCTGACTACTGACCAGAACACTGCTCTACACCCATCCACTGAACTACCTAATGAGGCAACGTGTGGGAGACCTGACAAAGACACCTCTACACCCTTTGGGGACCATCATGTAGATGGACACCAGTCAGAGTCCCTGCCTCACAGCAGCATGAACCCTAATGCACACACAGACATCCTTCCAGACTCACGTTTGTGACATGAGTACTCACCCCCTTGTGACTACTGTGCAGCCTTTAAGCGCCCATCCAGGTATGGGTACGCCACCACCAGGACACGTTGCATGAGGGGGGTCAGTGCCCAACGGGCACTCGTTCCACGTTGGGAAGACTTTACCAGCTGGGCCTCACAGATTTTATGCGCCCAGCGCCGCAGGTCATCCCACCTCTTTCTGAAGTGGGTGCTCCGCCGGTTGTAGGCCCCCAGGGTCCGCACCTCCTTGGCGATGGCATGCCAAAGAGCCCTCTTCTGGTGGGCGCTCACCTAAAAGGGTGACACAGAAATGGAACACAGAGGTCAGGCACTTCCAAGATAGGTACAGCTGGCTATTCGTCCACCATGGGACTGACAGTACTGTCAGACTTACAGGACATACGCACGCAGCATGCCATGCACCATGGCCCATGCAGGCTCAGAGGTGCATACATGTGTCCCTACAACACCATCCATTACACCCAAACAGTGCACCCCAGACTCACCTGTACCTCTCGCCGTCCATAGAGTTTTGCGTACAGGGGCAGGACCCCTTCCAATAGCCTCTCCAGTTCCTCCTGGGTGAAGGCCCGGGCCCTTTCCCCTGCAACACAAGTCACATCCATGACCAGAGGCAGGACACAGCAGTACACACAGTGGAGTACCTGTCCACACGAGGTCAGGGAGTCAAGTGAAGTATAGATGACGAATTCGCATACGTACAGCGACGGTGCGCACCGTCACCGCCGGAGGCAATCATGATACCCCAGGATTCCCCATTGGCATCCATGTTAACCAATGACAGTGCCAACGGCGGTAAACACAGCCTTACGCTGTTACATCAACTGCTAGCAGTATAAGGTAACTTCCACAACGACAGGCCTGGATTACAGTGGGCAGACATTTTGGCAGTAACTACGCATCTATAAATAGAAATGTGCACAATGCAGGCCCTACTTGCCACATGAAGCACATATGCATGTGACCATTTCGTAATATAACACACATGAAAAACACTGTTCCCTCATTGAGGTGTAGATGTAGATCAGTCAAGAACGTGTTTCTGTTGAGTCACTACAATGAAGTATGCAGTGCACAATTGATGACAATGTGTGCCTATGTATGTGTGTTCATCACACCTTTTTGATATCCCTCGTAGGTACCGAGCCTTGTGGCGAGGAAGGGCACCATCGGTGTACAGACCACTTGTGGATATGAGGACCATGGTGGAGCGTCAGATCATAATCAATTACAGACTCACCTGTGCAACAATTCAGGAACTTTGGGCCAGATGTACAAACCTTTTTGCACATCGCAAACAACTAATTTCACTGTTTGCGACGTGCAAAAAGCACATCGCAATGCCCCATCCCCGTTTTGCGAGTCGGTCGGTAACCTAGTTACCGACTCACAAAACAGGACTGCGAGTCGCAATTAGGAAGGGGTATTCCCCTTCCTAATTGCAAGTCATAGTACGATGCTGTATTGTTGTATGGACCACTGCCTGCTCTAAAAAAATGAAACAGAAACATTTAATTTTTTAGTTTTGTAATGCATCTCATTTTCCGTTAAGGAAAACGAGCTGGATTACAAAAAAAAAAACTGCTTTATTTAAAAGCAGCCACAGACTTGGTGGACTGCTGTCTCCAGCAGGCCACCATCCCTGTGAGTGCCGCCACTCGCAAGGGGGTCTCAAATTGCGACCCACCTCATTAATATTAATGAGGTGGACCTTTGCGACCCCCTTGCAAGTCACAGATGGTGTCAGGGACACCATCCTACATTCTGGATTGCAACTCGCAAATTGCGAGTCGGTCTGACTCGTAATTTGCGAGTCGCAATCCAGATTTTTGCTACATCTGGCCCTTTGTGCTTTACTGGTCAGCATGTCATCCCTACTGAAGTGCAGGTGCTCTCCACACTCCATTTCCTAGCCACGGGATAATTTCAAGTGACAGTGGGCATGGGTGCTGGATTTTCACAGCCAATGTTCAGCATGGTACTGATAAGATTTCTAAATGCATTTGTACTACACCTGCAGTCCTATGTGAAATTTCCCCAAAGTACTGACCTCCCTGCCATCAAGTCTGATTTCTATGCCTTTGCCAACATACCCCATGTGATAGGTGCCATCGATGGCACCCACATACCGATCATACCCCAAAGAGTCAGTGAACAGGTGTACAGAAACAGAAAGAACTTTCATTCCATGAACATCCAATTGGTAGGTACTGCAGACCAGTGCATCTCACATGTGAATGCCATGTTCCCAGGTTCAGTCCATGATTCCTTTGTGCTGAGGAACAGTAGTGTGCCACAGAAGATGGAGCAACTCCAAGAGGACAGAGGGTGGATCATAGGTAAGTGATTCTGTCACTAACTGACACATAGCAGACAGCCAGGCTGTCTGACTAAGGGGCTTAACAATGACTACTCTGTATTACACCTTTTTCTGAGTGATTCTGGCTATCCAAACTTGTGTTGGCTCCTGACAACTGTGAGGAATCCTAGGACGGATGCAGAGAGGAATTACAATGAGGCCCATGGATGTACTAGGAGGGTGATAGAGCGCACAATAGGTCTCCTGGAGGCTAGATTTCGTTGTCTACATATCTCTGGGGGTACCCTGGCCTATGGGCCTGAAAAGGTGTGTAGAATAGTGGTGGCCTGCTGCATGCTGCACAATGTGGCAGTGAGACATTCTATCCCCCTCTTGGAGGTGGAGGGTGCTGTATGTCCTGACCAGCTACCTCAGAGAGGGGAGGAGAGTGATGGTGATGATGAGGAAGGCGAAGATGTCAATTCCAGGACCCAACTGATACAACTCTACTTCCAGGAACTGTGTGGGACTTAGGGCTGACATTGGGGTTTGTGACACATACTGTCAGTGTGCTTAGTCATATGGGGGTGGGAGGGTTGAATCTGATATGTGAAACAGGGTCCAGTTCTGCATGGTACAGATTTAAATTTATTGCATTTACTTTGGGCCCACATTTGGGCACACAGGAGTCCTTTCATGCAACGATTTGACAATAAAATGGTTATTAGCCAGATGCATCCATACTTCACTTTGTTCACATTTTAACACAGGGGACAGTGTTACAGGTGTGATGTGTGTTTTATTCGTGGCAGGGAGGGAATAGTGCTATTTACAGTGATGGCAAGTCGTCATGGGTGGGTGTCCTCAATACCAACATGGTGGCAGCCTTGTTGGTAGTATTGATGGGTCCATCATTTCTAACATTAGTTCATATTGCCTCTGAGCAATGTGTGGTGGTTGATTGAGTGGGATGGTTGCTGTGCAGATTGTTGTTGAGTTACTTCTTGAAGGGGGCCTTGTTCTTTGCTGGGGTTTCAGTGCCATATCTTGGCCTAAGTGTCCGTTTCGGCACCTGCTGTGGATCTTGAGGGGATGACATGGTTGGCCCTTGGGTTTCCTGTGAGGGTAGTTCCTGGGATGTTTCTGATGATGGTGTAATTGCCAGGTCGGTGTCCGGTGCTGTAGTGGGAGCCTCCTGTCCTGTTTGGGTCTCAGACTGGGTTTGTACCAGCTGCAGCAGTGTTCCTGCTATACTGGCCGTTGTGGCATTGGGCTGTTTCCACTGCTCCATGACCTGTTGATGGTGTTCCTGCTGCATCCTCTGACTGTGCTCCAGGGTGGATACTATCTGTGCCAACCTGTCATGGGTAAGCTGGTAGGCCCCCAATATCTGAGATATCACGTCATGGTGGATGCTGCTGCATCCATCCTGTGGCCTCCCCCCTGGCCCACTGAGGCCCTAGCACTTGCCCTAGCCCCCTGTGCCTGTGTCCCCTGCACAGGTCTGGCAGTACCACATGTCTTGCCCTCATCTTCTTGCATGTTGGGAGTGGGAGACTGTGGCCTCTGTACCTGTGTACCACCAGTCTGTGGCCTGGATACACTGGTGTGGGGACGTTTGCCCTGGGCTGCTGTTCTTGACTGGGTTGTAGGGGTGTCAGTGGTATCCATGGTGACAGTCTAGGACTGTGTGACGAGCCTGCCTGCTCATCAGTGTCCAGGGATCCTTCACCAGTGTCCTGTGAGGTGCCTTTGTCTCCATGGGGGGCACTGTCACTCCTTGTCCCATCCGTGAGGGTGGCACGGGTGGTGGTGCCTGTTGGGGGACATAGACATGTCTGTTACAAATGGGTGGGGTGCACAGGACTGGGCTATTTTGTGCTGGTGTTACTTTCAGTGGCCATCCAGGGTGCCTTTGTGAGGTTTACACTGCATTTTGCTTCGGGTGTGGAGTTGCATTGGGGAAGTGTAGTTCCATTGTGGATCCTTGCAGGGGTAGGTGGCTGTGCACAGGGGGAGGGATGTGGGTCTGTTAGTTGATTTGTGGTCATGCAGGGGGGGTGGATTCAGTGGCTGTTGTCTGGGTGGGGTATTGGTCCTGGTGGGTGTGGGTGGGGTGGGGTGCTGAATGCATTACAGGTATGGTGTATATGGGGTAAATGTGGACGACTTACCTGAGTACATTCCTCCAGTGAGTCCAGTGAGTCTCTCGGTGTGCAGGATGGCCAGTACATTTTCCTCCCAGTCTGTGTATTCGGATGGGGTTGGTGGCGGTCCTCCTCCAGTCTTCTGGACTGCAATGTGGTGCCTTGATGCCATGCCCCTGACCTTCCCCCGCAGGTCGTTCCATCTCTTCCGGATGTCGTCCCTGGTGCGTGGATGGTGTCCCACTGCATTGACACAGTTCACAATGGTCTGCCATAGCTCCATCTTCCTTGTGATGGGTGTGTGCTGCACTTCGGCCCCCAATATTTGTGGCTCCACCTTCAGGATCTCGTCCACCATGGTCCTTAACTCCCTTTCTGTGAAGCGTGGATGTTTGGGGGGGACATGGTGAGTGTGGTGAATGGTGTCGGGGCTAGAAACGCAGTGAGGGTGCTCTTCTGTGGGTCAGTGTGCGTCTTGTGTATGTTGGCGTTTGGTGTCTGCTTCTGGTGATCTCCGTCTTCTTTGGCCTTGTTTCGGTGCAAAGGATTGTGGGGTGTGTCTGGGAGTGTTTTATGGGGTTATGACTGTGTGTCAGGTGTGTGGGTTTCACGCTTATCCAATGTGTACACTTCTTGCCGTTAAGTCTACTTGCAATGCCAATGGTCGTCCGGCCTCCACTGTCCGTCAAGTTGATTTGTGCATCATTATTTGGAGGGGGGATGTGGGTGTGCTCGGCGGTGGTGGGGTGGTCCAGCATTCCAGCCGACAAGGTCATGGCGGGGACTGGTGGTCTGGTGGTTTTTGGCAGGGTGGGAATTTTCGTTCATTAGATGGCGGGTTTCCATTCACCGCCAACGGCGGCCTTCTGTTCACCGCCACCATGGCGATTGGCGGTGTTTACCGCTGTGTTCATAATGACCGCCATCGTACCATGATATAAGTGGTATTGCATGAGCTTTGGATGTCTCCTAGTTCAGCCTTGACTGCTCTGCTATAGCTACCTCTATCAGCCTAAGCTGCTAGAACACTACTACACTCTACTAATAAGGGATAACTGGACCTGGTATAAGGTGTAAGTACCATTGGTACCCACTACAAGCCAGGCAGCCTCCTACAGACACCCCGCCATCATGGCCTCTATCCACTCCAGATCCCCTGCAGACCCCTGCTTGCACTGTATCTACAACCTAGGAGGAAAAACCATTGGAACAACACTCACAGACCTTCTCAACACCTTCATCTCCAAAGCCATCTTCCCCAGCTCCTGGAAGCATGCCAAGGTCAAGCCTCTCCTGAAGAATCCCTCATCCGGCCAAAGCAAGCTCAAGGACGACCGCCTCATCTCACTCCTCCGGTTCCCCACAATGGTCTTGAGAAAGGCTATCAACCACCAGCTCACAGACTACCTCTAACACAAAAACCTAGTCGACCCATCCCAATCCGTTTACCTGCCCAATCACAGTACCGAAAACACGCTGATCACAGCTACAGACAGCATCAAGCGACTTTGCAACCAAGAAGACACAGCAGCCCTTATCCTCCTCAACTTGTCCGCGGTCTTCGACACAGTCTAACGCCACACTCTCATCTCCAGACTCCATGACATCGGCATCCAAAATAAAGCACTCAGTTGGATTGCCTCCTTCCTCTTCGGCCGAACCCAGAGGATGCTCCTCCTTCCCTAAGTCTCTCCATCTATAGACATCATCTGTGACATCCCCCAGGGGTCCTCCCTCAGCCCCACCCTCTTTAAATATCTACTTGTCTCCACTGGAAGACATCTCATGCACCCACCGTCTCAGCATGGCTCCTAAGCTGATGACACCCAGCTCATTCTCTCCTTTTCGGAAAGTGCTGCACGATCCAACTCCCAGAAAACTATGACCGACATTGCCTCTTGGGTGAGGACTAACTGCCTAAAGCTGAGTTGAGGAAAACAGAGATCCTCACCTTCGGGAAAAAGCCCTCCTCCTGGAACGACACATGGTGGCCCACCATCCTCAGTTCCTTCCCACGCCCACCAACCACAGACGCAACCTCGGAATCATCCTGGACACCCAACTGACTAAGAAGCAACAGATTAACGTCATCTCCTCTGCCTGCTCCACATCCTCCGCATGCGCCACAAGATTTTCAAGTAGACCTCATCTCCACCAGAAAGATGGTCACCCACGAACCCATGTCAAGCTGACTCGACTACAGAAACGCGCTTGATTGCGGACCCACTAAACAGATAATGAGCCGCCTCCAGACCACCCAGAACGCAGCAGAAATACGTGTCCTCGACCTTCCCAGAAGAACCAGCACCACCCTACACCTCTGGGCCTTCCATTGGCTCCCCGTCCAAAAGGGATGTCTGTTCAACCTTCTCACTCACACGTACAAAGCCTTCCACAACCCCGGACCTGCCTACATCAACAACCGTCTCTCTTACCACCAACTGACCAGAAACCTTTGATCAGCCTCCCTCACTCAGGCCCACGTCCCCCGCATCCACTGTGAATGCTAAGGAGGGCCGCTCCTTCTCCCACCTCACTGCCAGATCCTGAAATGACCTCCCCTTCTGCACCTCTCCTTCTCTGAAGGACTTCAGAAAGAGCCATTGGTAGCCTGACAATGCCAGCAGCACCCCCCCCCCCCCGAATCTCCCCTCCAAGCGCCTGGATACCCCTCAGGGTGAAAAGCTCTCGCTTAACAAGCACCATTGATTGATTGATTGATATGCAATTACATGTAGTATTTTACTTAGTCTGTTGTGTTCACATTGAAGTTTTCAATATTATTTTTCCAATTTTGATATGATCCTTCCTAAGGTTCCCCTTCAGAAAAGAATGAATGCACATCCACAAGCAAAAAACATAGAAATTGCATGGTATTTATTTAGATATCCTACAGTTATAGACACTGTCAAGGCACAAGAAAATAATTTAACCTGTTTAATGAGACCCTTAGAGACGAAGTTAATTTTAACGTTAGAGAAAAGAAGAGCTCACACTTTGCATAAGGCAAATATAGAGTAAGATGTTTTAGAGAATGTTTGAAAGAAAGAGGAAGAGGCATGCAAGAAGAGAATGGTATTTCCTAAATTAAAAATAGACAAATAACCAAAAGGGAAAGCATGTGTATACAAAATAAGAAGTCATTTCAGAAAGTGACACATTGGGATAAGTAGTTGTAAACACACATTTGACGGTTTGGCAGGGCCTGTTCAAATTAACAGGGGAAGATGGAGTTATTTCTAGAGTTTATATTGTATGTCGGAAGGATGCTTATTCCAGTTACCTGCTGTCTTGGGGGGTGTTTGCTATTTAGCTTTACTGTTTCCTAAATCATGTGACTAGCATAGATGCTTTAAACATGACACCACCCTGTATACGTACATGTAGTACTAGTAATGGGCCACACATAGTGGGAGACACTTGTGGAGCAATCATACCACCAGTAGAAGTAGTTTTAAATTACAAGAAAATTAGGAAGTATCAACAGTAGTAGATAAATTGGCTACTAGTACACCTGGTGCACATATTCCTTCCACTCGCAGAACTCTGTGAAATCTCACAGAGTTTTTTTTTTAATTGTGTTTATTGAGATTTTCTGGTATACAATAACAAGGAGTACAAATATAGTTGATATGAGTGCCAGTAGCATTATACACTGTATCCATGTAATATTTTCAACAATATTAGTACTTGTATCTCACAGAAGTGGGAACCGGGGGTAGAGGGAGAGAAAAAGAAAGCCACTCAGTTAGAATGAGCATGTCTAAATAGCTAATATGGTGCCTTCACCCCACACACCAGTAAACATGTCAGTAGGTACAATCAGATCAACTGCGCTTAGGCCTGTAGGGAGTATGAGTCACAGAGGAAGGGGATTCCAGCCGAGCAGTGGTCGCCTGGTTCAAGTTACCATTTACCCCCTCGGCATCCCATGCACACAAGTAGTCTCCAGAGGGGAACAAATAATTTGGGGGCAGAACCACAAGGGGATCACATATCCCAGTAATGCAACTTGCAGCGAGCATTTGACCATGTGTCTAGTAATGCTGGTACTATTGCATCAAGTACCTCAAGAACAAAGCACTGGACCTTTGGGCAATCCCCTGCTAGTTGGAGAAAATCAGCTCAGGGAGCTGTTCAGAGCACACAGCACACATCACCAATTATCCCCATTTGAAGCAACTTCTCCAGAGTCTGGTACACTCTATGCAAATACTTGAAGTACATTATATGCAGCCTGTAATTAGGCAATAGGGCCCTAGATTATTTGTAGCAGTACCTCCACTGATCCTTAGTGAGAGTGTTCCCAGGTTTGCCTCCCATGCATGTCAAGCACCAGGGATACGCACCAGGGCAGTTTCCTGCATCTCTGCATATAGTCTTGTTACCAGCCTGCGTGGGGAAGGTGACATTAAGAACATCTGAAGCACCTGAAACTTAGGAGGGAAAGAGACGTGTAGCGCCCGAACAGTTGCTTGCAGTTGATAATATGTGTATGTGTCCAATAATGTCACATCAGGACGCTGTAGGGACTGTTGTTGTATGCCAAAGGAACTCTCTGAGTAGACTGTGCCCATGGACATCAACTGCAAGAATTGCAATCTAGTGCAGGTGTGGGCATCTAGTGTAATCAAGAGGGAAGGATGACTAAATCGGCACTGAGGTAGCACAAAGGGAGTCCATCCACATTATCACCTATGCTCGTTCCATGCAAGCCACTGTATTTACCTGAGCTCTCGGGTGTCAAGGGGCCAGGTACAATGCCATCTGCAGGGGCCAGGGTGAGAGATAATCATGTTCTGGTACAGTGTGCATCATTAATTGCGTGAGTAAAAGCCAGCAATGCACAAACTGTGCTTTAGCACTGAGATCATACAGAACCATATCTGGGGCTCCCTGTCCTCCTTGCTCAAAGGGGAGCATCATTATCCCCCACTTTATGCAAGGTTGTCCACGCACCAATGTGAGTGTCAACAAATGCGATCAGAGCTGACGCCTGAAATACAGTGGTAGTGGGAGTGGCAGATTAAGAAACAAATAAGGGAACTGAAGGATGACCACCATTTTAGTGTTGGCCAGCTGCCCATCAGTGACAGCGGGAGCTTCATGCAGCTTGCCACACGCTCTTACAACCATGTCATTAGGCGCTATTGTAGAATAATATGTGATGGTGCTCAAAGCGCTGTTCAGAAAATTAAGCAACTTAAGCACTGTGCTCATAGTTGGCTCTCCACAAGTCATCAAGGCTTCTGCAGAGCCAAACACCCAAGTATCTTATCGGCTCCCTTGCCCAGCAGACTGGAAACTCTGAGGTAAATTCCTCAGTCACGTCCGTCATGGGGAGCAGAGTCAACTTGGTCAGTTGATAGGATGCCAGATAAGCCAAGCCCCGGTGTGGTGCTGTCAGAGATGCCCCACAATTGGCTCCATTGCGATAGAGAAAAATATAGGTGATAGTGGACACCTTTGTCAGGTGTCCCTCGACACTGGGGCGGGGAGAGTTATCACTCTGTTGACCCTCAAGGGGACAACAGGTTGGGCAGGTGAATGAGTCTAAGAAACTTGGGGCTCCTACTGAGATGTGAATCAATGGCATTTTAGTGAATCAAATTTTTTTGTGGCGTCCAGAATTTCCGCTGCTGGAGGGCAGGATCAATGGTATACCAGAAGAAAAAGCACAGATTATGCAATGTCGACCTTCTGGGCATGAAGCCCGACTGGTTAGGCTGTGTGATAAGTGGCAGGAGCTGTAGCAGTTTTGTGGTGATCAATTTTGCAAGGAATTTATTATCTATGTTGATCATGGGTAGAGAATCATGTAACTTGTCAGGTGTGAGTATCATTGCAATCAGTGCTTAAGGCGAGGAGGGAGGTAGAACACCTGCAGCAATGGACTCCTCCTATAGTGTGAGTAGATGTGGGGCAAGGATTCCTGCATACTCTTTGTAAAAAGCAGCAGTGAGGCCATCCAACCAATGGGCCTTATTTCCTGGCAGCAAGTAAATGACCTGAGCAATCTCCTCCTTGGTAAATGGCTCTTCTAGGAGCCGACAATGTTCCTTGTCGAGCCATAACAGTTGCACTAAATCAAAGTAAGGAGTGAGGTCTGATGGTGCAGTCCCTATATGCTTGCGCTGCTGGTCATCCTCCAGTTCGTCTCTGTCGTCACTAGCCCAAGGGTTAGGCAGCATATTCGCTTAGCCCTATCCCCCTCTCTATATTGCCTAGCAGAGACCTCCAATGCGGATGGGGTCCTAAGCTCAAAATATTGGAGCTCTAAAGTGTGAATCTCACCCTCAAGCACCCCGTCTGCATTGTAATACAGACCTCCCAATAATACTACCTTGAAAGCCTCCAGAATGTGGACTGTGATGACACAGACTTTTCATTGTGTTTATAATAGTCTTCTATGGTGGATCTGATGTCCTCCTTGAAAGTCTGATCCCGTAAGGCACCAGATGGGAGAAGCCATGAACAAACATGCATGGTTCGGAGGGTGCATCTCTGACAGCACTGGAACGAGATCATATAGCATCCACAGAAGGTGCTTAGCCTACAAGGTCCATGCATCTATGTCGTGTGTTGCCAGCCACTAATCTATGCACAACCATGTGGTGTATGAAGCAGCTTTATGTATACCCTCCTTGCTATCAGTGTGTCGAGACCTCCACAGGTCTACTAGGAGGTTTTCTGTCATTATTATGAGCAGCCGCACCTCTGTGATTGGAAGGGGGTGATGAGAGTCTCTGAAGTGGTCAACCCTGGAATCCAGAACCCACCCCATAAAATCACTTCCGGGCCAAACGGGCCTGCCAGTCTCCATACCTCTGTAAAGAAGCAGGGGTAATAATTTTCGGTCTATAGAACAAAAATAGCTGGGGAGAATGTCCCTGCAATGTGCCCGACATTAGCACATACCGGCCCTGATGTTCACAGAGGACACATGAGTGCGCCATGGCAACCCCTTGCAAATTAGGATGGCAGTTAGAGTTAGAGTAATGAGCAACAAGAAATTCTACAACCCAGCCCAGGTACGTCCTAGTGCCTTCAGTAAGATGCAACTCCTGTAGCATGCAAATATCAATCTAGTGATCCTGGAGGTAGACCAGCACTTGTCCTGTCTTACGGTGATTATCGAGGTTGCATATATTCTAAGTCACACATTTAATCTGCTGCATCAAATCTAAAGAGAACATAAGTGCTTGCCTGCTGCGCACGTAGGCAGCACCCGGAAGAGGAACCTACCACATAGAGCTGAGTGGACAGAAGAGGGAGGAGCAGCCAGAGGATTACAAACATTTCCAATATCTCAACAGCCTTCCCACCACCATATTTGATCCAATAAGTCAGGTCAAATATTACCATCCCTCCTATTGGACCTGGCCCTTTTTGAAGGGCAATCCCCAAGCGTTTTGCCTCCTTCCATCTATTTTTCTGACCAGTTTTTGTTGGCTTTAAGACTCTGGGCAATTTATCACTGCTAACCAGTGCTAAAGTGCATATGCTCTCTGTCTAAATTGTATTGGTGATTGGTTTATCCCTGATTGGCATACATGACTCACTAGTAAGTCCCTAGGAAAGTGCACTTGAGGTGGCCAGGGCCTTTAAATCAAATGCTGCTAGTGGGCCTGCAGCACCGATTGTATCACCCACATCAGTAACCCTGTAAACATGTCTCTGACCTGCCACTGCAGTGTCTGTGTATGCAGTCTTGCACTGCCAATTCAACCTTGCAAGTGTAGGCCTAACCTTCCCTATTACTATCTGTAAGTCTCTCCTAAGTTTGGCCCTAGGTAGCCCCATTGGCAGGGTGCAGTGTATTTAAAAGGTGGGACATGTACTGGTGTGTTTTACATGTCCTGATAGTGAAATACTACCAAATTCGGTTTTCACTATTGCAAGGCCCATCTCTCCCATAGGTTAACATGGGGACTGTCTTTAAATATCTTTTAAGTGCAGTTTGCCACTGGCTAGCATATAGAGATGTGGAGTTTGAAGTCTCTGATCTCACAATGGACCCAAATCTCAGACTTTCAGATTACTTCTGGATCAAGAGGAACCTCTGCTAAGAAGAAGAGCTTGATTCTTTAGGAGGATCTGCCACTCTGCCTGTTGATTTGCTGGGCTGGCCTGCTGCTTCTGCCTTAAGAGGGAAAAGACTGGACTTTGCTTTCTGAACACCTGTTTGTGAAGTTTCTCTGAGGGCTTGGAGTGAGCTTGCCCCCTGTTCTGAAGTATCAGGGACATCAACGACTTCACCTGCCAGTGCCTGGGCTCTTCTGCTGAGAGTCCTAACTTGCTAAGTGGTGCCGAATCCAGTCCCTGGGCCCTCAGACGTGGAAGATGGTAACCTTCGGGGAAAAATCCAAGCACCACTGTGTGCCGGTCAGAAAAATCAACGCATCGCCTGTTCCCTGGCTGAAAATTCCACGCAGCGCCTGCCTTGAGGCTGGAGAATCAAAGCAGTGCCTGTACTCAATGCGGACCCTTCGCACATCGTGTCGGAAGTTTCCACACATCGACCCTGGGCGTCAAAATATTCAACGTCACCACACGAACCTCAGGACCCATCCATTCCTTGCAAGGAAAGAAGAGATGCATCACTTACGCGGCAGAGAAAGAATCAACGCACTTCCTCACTTGTGAGTAAGGAATCGACGCATCGTTTGCTTTTCTGACGCACGCTCAGCTTTATTATTTTTACGCCTACCAGGTACTTTGTGCTAATACCATGAATCCATTGATTTCTATAGATTAAGACTATTTTTACTTTATAAATTCATATCTTTGCGTGTGCATGTTGGATTTTTGTCATTTTGGTCTTGTTTGATTTAGATAAATATTAGTTATTTTTCTAAACTGGTGTGGAGTCCTTTTGTGGTGTTTTCGCTGTGTTACTGTGAGTGTTTGTACAAATACTTTACATATTTCTTCTGAGATAAGCCTGACTTCTTGTGCCAATCTTACCATGGCGGTAAGCAGGGGTTATCTGAGCTGTGTATCTCCCTTACCCTGACTAGAGTGAGGGTCCCTGCTTGGACAGAGTGCAAACTAACTGCCAACCACAGAACACATTTCTTACACCTCCCATTAGACAGCATATGTATAAACATCAAATAGGTAAACAACTAGGGAACAATCCGGAGGGGGAAAAACAGAGGTCCAACTCACTCCCTGTCAGGCAACAGCTGGGTGACCAAAGATATATCAGCTGAGTGACCAGGGCACACCAGGGTGAGCCTGGATTATATCCACCAGGGACATCATTGCCACTAAGATCCCAGTGGATTTATAGTGTCCCAGCCAGCAACACTGGGATAGGGTCTCATGGGGAGCTCCACAACTTGTAGTCCAATTGTGTTCCCAAAGTGATCAGGTAAAACTTGTACAGCCCATGAATTGTTTTCATTGAGATGCCCTACTTCTGAGTCCCGGGCCGCACCGGGTGTCTTTGACTCTGCTGTATGCACGGTTTTCACAAATTTAGTAGGAGTTCTTGGGTCTGTGAATTAATGAGTCTTCCCCTGATGGTAGATTCGAGCCTTGGTGGCATAAATGAGAGAATATTTGGCATCAGTGTTTTGCAAGGAATGTTTAACTAGTAAGAAGTCCCTCCCGGCCCCCTGCACAATAACAGTGAAATCCGAAAAGATAGATAACTTGTTGCCCTGAAAGTATAGAGCTCGATAATCTCTCGCCACCTGCGGGACTGTGCCTCGATCTCTGTAATTTAACAGTCTTGCAATTACTGGTCGGGCAAGCGTGCCAGAAAGATGCCTCTTTTGAAGCAACTGGTATGCTTGCTTGATGATAAACATGGGGGAAAGTGCATTACCAAACAGTGTGCAAAGCATCTGGGCCATCTCAGTAGATTCCTTTAAACCATGGATTCACAGATTATTCCTCCTCAAGCTTATCTCTAGATCCTCGTTTTTGTTAAGGATGACCTCCAAGACCTTTTCTATCTGGAGCAACTTCTCTATGGCTGAGTGGTCTCTGTCTTCGACCTCTGAGGTGTGGCACTTAAGGTGATCGAGTTGTTCACCATGCTTGTCAACCTTGTCTTTCACACAATCAAATCTGTCTGTCAGCAGGTCAATTATGGTATTTATGGCAGTGTGGCAGTGTTTAAGGTCTATAAACATAGCATGAATGTCTGTCTCTAGAGAGGAGCTCTCTCCATTCCCCTGATTTAGTTGTGGGTCATCCGAAGGTAAGTCCACCTCTGTCGTCTGTAGGCATTGTTCGAATGAGAGTTTGGACTGCTTAGCATCATGTTTCCCCATGCTGTCACAAGCAAAGATTGTTGTGGTTCAGGGGGAAATCAGAGTACACACAGTAGGCCACTCTAAAACTGATCCTCAGCACCCTCAGGGTCCTGCCTCAATCCCAGTTTGGAGCAAATGGGGGGGACACATGCAGTCCAGGGTCAGTGACTCCCAGCAGGGACGCAGAGTGGTATTCAGTTCAGCTGGTGGAATCACAAGCTGACTGGGCAGGGAAGAGCGGTTAAGCCAAGGTTTATGTAGGATGATCCCATATGACTGGGGTTGGGGCCTGCCTCACCCTAGTGAAACAACCCCAGGGGGCCTGAGCAGACTAAAATGCCTCCGGGTGGAAAGAATACCATCCTGGCAGGGTGCCCAATTTCAGAGCATTCTCAAAGCATTTGATGGTGGGCCCGGGAGACTAGAGATGAGCCTTCCAATTGTCATTCGAGTCCAGTTTCTATAATCTCTACAGTAGCCCAGAGCGGGCGGCCCACGATCTTCCCAGGCAAGTGATCTCCCAGGGAACTAAGGGCCACTAGCTAAGAACTCAGGCCAACACAGCAGCCAGGAGCTCAGGGGGAGTGTGGCAGCGATGCATCTCCCCACCACAGGATATACAGTTTAGGCTCAACACCACAGGGCCACTATCCAGACCAGCAGCTCTTTAGAAACACTAATGGGCTTCATTAGTGGTGGTCATACTGCCCAAATCCAGGAGGGAGCAAAAATAACCGTCTCCCCTGCGGGTAGGTTCCCACTGGGCAGGAGTCCTCCAAGGTCACACATACAGCAGCTCACAGGCAGCACGATTCCGGGCCAGGGCAGCCCCAACATGCTCGTAACGTCTGACTTTCTGACTCGTTGGCCCACCAAGAGCTCACCTCCGTGGCCTGCCCTTATTAGCTGCCCCTCACCATGGGGGCTGTGTCACAGGGTGCAGATCCACACACCTCACACATGGGCTCCAGCAGGTGAACCCCTGCTCTCTCCGTGGCTCACACCCCCGCCACCAGGTGATCGTGGCCCATAGCTACCCGCATGCTGCCTCCGACCTCACTTTTTGCGGAGTCTTCAGTAGGTGAGCAGTCTGTCAGGCAAAGCGCTCTCACCTGATATGTCCAAGAGCACCACGCTTATGAGCAGGGGTGCCCATCTTCCATGCCACACTCCCTAAGTGATCATCGTTCACCAGTTTCAGAGCAGCGTGCAGGCACCACAGGTGCATGCAGAGATCCCATGCTCCCGGCAGGCATGATCTAGGCTGCATGTTTTTCCTTCCTGATGGCGGCCTCACCATAGCTGACCAGGGAGAAATTCACAGTGTCCCAGCAACAGTACAGTGAGACACATACAGGTGCCCCAGGCTACCCTTAATTTCTTTATAGAAAAAAAAAAATATGGATCAAAAACTCCAGTCAGCAGAGCCTCACACAATCTTGCCGGCGGTCAATCAGGCACACCCAAATCTTGCAAAGTGTTTATGTAACTGTGTAGCATTCTGATATAGAGAACCTTGCTCTGTCACTCCCAACCATGTGCTAACTGAAAATAGTGCAAGCACAGAGGAAAGCCCACTTGAAGAGGTACTTCCAATGTCAATCAATGTTTCTGAGCCAGTTACCATCCTACACTATGGGGCACTAAAGACCCCCACAGGGTTGGAAACTGGCTATTCGAGTTTAACTTAGGGTCTTGGCTGCAGGGCTCAATGGAAGGGTGCCTCTACTGCACTGCCAGTTTCTTGACATTGACACCCCAGTCCTCTCTTTCAGCAAGTACCATGGCTCCTTTATGGGCTTGGTGGTGCAGCCTTAAATCAGATTGCCATGTGATGTGATCCCTAGGACCTTTTGTTCTCCTTGTTAGATTTGTCTTTAGCTTCCTCAACAGTCCCCTTTTTTTAAACAAAATCCTCTTTTAAACTCAAAAACACCATTCAAATTCAAGAGCTCTAGTTTATTAAAGTAACTAGATCTTATGCCCCTGTTATGCTCAGTGTTGTCATCAATAATGTCATTTGAGATGTTATCAAAGATGTCATCAATGATGTCAATGAACATGCCATGAGTGATGCAGTCTGTGAAGTCATAAGCACAGCATGATGGGGACACAAGTGCTAGATAGATCAGTAAACTATAACTGGTGAATTTCAGTGTTTTTCTGAGGTTAAAATGTTATGTTTTCACCTATCTATAACATCACTTTGACCTTTGTTTCATTTTTTCAGTGAATTTCTGAGGATTTTATATTGCAAAGTAAGATATTATTACCATACATAGCTATAACAAGTCTTTAACCATTGTTTTTTCAGTGATTTTCAAGGGATTACTAAGGTAAAGTAAGATTGTATTCCAATACTCATCTCCAGCAGGCAGTGGGTGCCCAACCCTCCAAGATAACCGCTCCACATTTATTTTTAGAGAGTCATTCTACCAATTTGTTCTTTGGAGTCCCTTGGGATTTCATTGGATCACTGTGACACCCAAAACATTATTTTTGTATCGTGGACTTGAGGAGGTCCCTTTTCAGCTCCCCAAAGGGTTGCTACCATACCTTCTTTATATAGTATTTTTCAATCACTTACAGGATAAAGGGCCAAGACCTCAAGGCCTGTAATAGCTGCTGCAACATTTTTATTTAAAGAGCAGCCAGCCAATCAGAATGCTCACTCCAAAAAAAGCCCTTTCAGCCAATCAGAATGCTTAAATTTTTTTATTCAGCCCAACTGTCAACATATCTATAAATGTTTAGCCTTGATTTCTCCAAAACCACTGAACAACTTTTCACCAAATCACAAAAGCAAATTTTCTGGGTAAAGATCTAGCTTTCTGCCAACTGTAGTTTAATTCTGATACATTGCCATTCTGGCTGTAGCGCTAGCTACAATTCCCTACAGAAATTGCAGAGGGAAATGTATTTTTTGTGCCACTTACTTTTCTCAACTTTCGCTTGACAGATCACCCCAAAACATATCTGGAAGGAGCTGAAATGGTTGAACTTTGTTTTTGGAAAGTTTTTTAAAGATTTGTCAAACAGCACAAAAGTCATTAGCAAAACAAACAACACTCTTCCTTTGGAAAGTCTGACCTAAATCAACTACACAGTAGCAACTAAAAAAAACAAAGATTAAAGTGATGTTATAGTTAGGTATCAACAAAACTCCTTAAGTCAGTAAAAAAACAAAAGTTGAAGTGATGTTCCAGTTATGTATAGAAAATCAAAAGTCACTTTAATTCACATTAAAAAAATCATAAATTCATGAGGTGAGGTTATAAGAAGTCGATGGTGAAGGGGCAATTTACAGTCAGCTGACTAGATTATAAATGGCCAATTTCAGAGGCTTTTCATTTTTTGAAATGTTACGTTTTGCTTGACTTTTTTTTTACATAAGTTAAGGACTTTTTACCAAATCTAATAATATATCACTTCAAGCTCTGCTTTTTCAGTGACCTACTGGCTCTGTAGAGCAGAGGGTTGAACACAGGGTTCTAGTTCAATCAGGACCTGTGCCCAACCGCCCTGCGTGTGGCCACAACCTTCTGCTACAATCTCACACTGTCTACACACCACTGTGTTTTTGTGTAGTAGAGACTGGATGCATATTTTTATTTTCTGTTTGTTTGTGTGCTTTTTTGCGATGTTTTTACCCTTTTCGTTCTATTTATTTATTTAGTTTACAGTTTAGAACTACTGCTTTTTATTTTATTTTTTTAATTTTGGAACATATTTTGTGAACTCTATTGTCTTTCGCAGAAATCTTTGTGCTCTTTTTAGGGATGGTCTTCCATGGCCCTTGAATAGGTTATTTTACTGACTCCCCAACTGGCTGCTACTTTGTGACAGGTTCACTTATATATTCCAGAATGTTCCGTGTTGTCATCATGTTTCCTGTTTCATGCAGCACGTTCCACAGAGCAGTGTTGGGGTGCATAGCCTTCAGGTGCTTCCATATCACACTGGTCCCCACGGAATATTGTGCAGGCTTTGCTCTATGCAGCACCTGCTTTCACAAAGTGTACATAACCTCTTGCATACTTTTTTTTAATTATGAGGTGGTTGTGTGAAAACCTGCAACACTAGTGAGTCTTTCACATGCTTTGGTTGTTGCGGTGCTGCAGAAATGGATGAACAACAGTAATGCGATCTTCTAGCTTCTAGAGGATATAGACTTAGGGGCATATTTACACTCTGGCTGCGCCGATTGTGCGTCAAAATTTTTTACGCACAATCAGCGCAAACGTTGCCCCGTATTAAACCTTTGACGCCCGAGCCCGCGGACGACAAAATTCCGCTGTGTGCGTCATTTTTTGGATGCGGTAACCCGCCTTGCGTTAATTATATGCCAGGTAGGCGTTCCCGTCCAAAAAATGGCTTAAAGGGCCGTCTTTTCAATAGTGCCAGCTACATCAACATGATCCCATTCATTTTCTCTTGCAGCTGATCAGGGGTATGGCATCCAGCCATGGATTATGACACCATTTGGCAACCCAAGTACAGCTGCAGAGCGTGCATACAACGAGGCCCATAGGAGGACACGCAGCATTGTCGAGCGGACCTTCGGCATCCTCAAGTCAAGGTTCCGCTGCCTCGACATCACTGGTGGTAGCCTCCTGTATTCCCCAGAGATGGTCTGTAGGATCATCCTCACATGTGCAATATTGCACAACATTTGTATCAGAAGAAACATTCCCCTCCTGAAACCAGAGCCACACATGCCTGAAGAGGAGGAAGAGGAGGATGCTGGCCTGCAACAGGAGGGGGAACTACAGAACACAGCTGCTGATATACGCAGGCGGCAACAGATTGTAAATAATTTCTTCTGAATATGATCACCTTCACCACTTTAGTTAACTAATTTAAATAAACACCTATTCCAATCACCATATCATGGTCTGGCTATTCCTTTTTGCACACCTTCATCTCTACTTATCAGAATACGAGTGTTGCCTCATGGAGCATTGCTGAGATACTGAGTAGGACACGGAACATCCCGGAGCTAATGTGATGCCTAACATACAATGGTCACATACACACACACTCTTAATGACATATATCATATACATATCTCCTTTGAAGGCCAATAGCAGAGGACCACAACTATTTCACACATACATGTTGAAAGCAAGGTCCAACGCAGCATATGGCACACAACTATGACACCATCACTCAATAAGGGGAAAACAAGCCTCATACATGAGGCAGTCAATGTGCTTTGGCATCACTAACAGGCATGTCTGACAAGACCCTTGACAGCAGTTAGTCCAACTGCATCCAATATTTGCAAGGAATATCTGTGACTAGAGTTCCATAGAAGCAGAACATAGACAGCACAAGTGCCACACATATGACATGCATTGCGCACATGACATTCCATGCACATGTCAGGCCATTTCCTAAGTCCTGACACACCCATGCACCTGGTCACAACCCACCTGTTGGAAGAGGTCCCTGGAATACTAAGATGTGTACCCTGATAATACCTCCTCTACACACACAGACCAACATTAGCAAACAAGTGTGCTACACCCTTTCCTAAGGTATGCCATTGTCATATAACATCTGACTGCATGGACGTCAGGTCAATTTATACACTGTCTTCTAGTTTCATAGCCCTGTTAGCACATGTAGATTGCTTCCCCTTGTGAAAACGTCTGTTGGCCCTTAGAATGCAAGTCTCACCTACAGGACTGGTGAGAAACAGATGCAGCCCACACCTGTGAGCACCTCCATGCACACCACCCATTTAAAAAAGCACTGCCCCTGATGATGCCTGGAACAGCATAGGAGTTGCCATTATGTCAAATACACCGTCAACCATTGATACTAATTAAGCCGAGTAACACAGCCCTTGGGTTCATTTGTCACCTTAAAAAAAACAGGACGTACACAGTTTGACATGTCAACTGTCTAGTTTGTCCTCCAAACAGTCTCAGTCAGACCACTGATTATGTAACTTGTCCAGTAGCTGGCTCCTGAATCACCTTGCATTCTGTCAGCCTGACTGGCAACTGTCTGTGCGTCACACTAAAGTATCCCTGTGTCTACATATGTACCACACGTGCGTAAGAAAACCTCCCATTCATCAGGGGGCATTGGGCATGGGCTTCTTCCATGCATACCCAAATACATTGTATAGAATCATCTGCCTTTTAACTGTACCATTTGAGTTACATCCTCTTGGAAATGCAAAATTCATGGCCCATCCCTTGTCTGGGTTGCATATATGCATGAATGACAAAGTGTGACAGTGTCCCAGGGTCATAGGCAGGGATTGGGTACGGGGCTTTCAGCACAACCAGCAACCTCTGATAATGTACATGAATAATACACAAATGTCAAAACCATGACAGTTCACACACAGCATCACAGTGCACACAACATAGTGATGGGCCGTGTGTGGTGAATAGCTGCGAGAATAAACAGCACAGAGGCTATGATGTTCCCAGATGCAGTGGGAAGTGCAGAGGCCAACCTGTGTACAAATGTTGTAATGACACCTGCCGGAACATGACAATTGAGACATTATCTCACTCAGCACACCAAGGTTGCCCTGTTGACTGTCTCATTACACGTCTTTAGTGACAGGGTGGGACCATCCACATGTTGGTTCACATGTCCACATCTACTTTACTCACATTGATCAACAAAGGATACTCAGTAGTTACAGGAATAGCTGCCACTGACACATGATGAGTCCTGGTCCGAACTGTGACAAATTACACCCTAAACAATCTACAGGATCATCATTGGACCACACACATGAACAAGACACCTATGTGCAATTGATCACTGGACATATGTGGACACGTGCTGTCTTGTATGCTGGTCCACCACAGCCACTTGATAGTTGGGGCTTACTTCTATGGCCTCAACTGTGGTGTCATCATACATATGAGATTGACCCTTGTCTGTCTGTGCAAACAACATGGTACCCACTTCCTCAATGCATGTTTATGACTCACTGTGGGATTCATCAACTAGTGCCTAGGAAGCTCTTACCAATACTCTAGGACATAGGATGTAGAAAATGTGGCCCATTGACATGAACAAGCGTCTGCCATCCATCTGGTGCATGCTATGTTACATGTGGTGTCTACGTGACCCTAAAACTTGGAAGTATACTTTACGGGTGTTGTTACATGTATGACTAACACATGCCCTTGCTCATTCCAAATTTGACTTGCATCTTAGGATTGGACACATGGATGTCACATTCATGCAACCATATGTACAATAATGCTTCATGTGATATACACACACACACTTGGTCAACCAACACATTAGTTGTCAAAGCACACACTTTGAGCCAAAGGCATTTAGGTATTGTACATATCTGCGTCACATAGCTATCCTCTCCTTATGACAAACATGCACAATTTGTGCCACATATATATGTAGGCCACACTTATGACCATCTATGACGTCAGCCAACTGTAAACATACTGTGAAGGGTGAAGTGGATGATGTTCCGCTGCAGTATGATGTCACACATGTGAACATACACCATCAGCACCATACTGTCTTCAATAAGACAATCTCTGATGTGTTTCAAATGTAAAATAACCAAAATGCCCCAAACCAGTTAATGCACTGTAATTTTGACGTCCCTATTGTTGTGCGTCATTTTCTGTTTAACAAAACTCTATTTGTGTCATTTTTTTTGACGCACAGGAGAGAAATTTAGCCCGCATCCATATATTTGTACAGTCCATGTATCATTATGTGGATGCGGGTTAATATTCACGTCTGTGCGTCAAAAAAATGACGCAAATACAGTTTTGTGCAACAAAAAATAACGCATAAGGCGAAAAAGGCGGGACATTTCATACAGGAAGTGATGTAATAGGATATCCTGTTTACAGATCATGTACAGTGGGTGTACTTTCACTTTCACTTTGCAGTCTATGGGCCTGATTCTAACTTTGGAGGACGGTGTTAAACCGTCCCAAAAGTGGCGGATATACCACCTACCGTATTACGAGTTCCATAGGATATAATGGACTCGTAATACGGTAGGTGGTATATCCGCCACTTTTGGGACGGTTTAACACCGTCCTCCAAAGTTAGAATCAGGCCCTATGTTCCTTCTAGACTGTGTGGCTGTGTAGAGAGTGTTGTCCAGAGATTTTGTGCTGTATTTGTCCTGTGTGCTATCTGTAAAGTCCTTTTGTGAAATAAATATTGTTTGTTTATACTGTAGTACTGTGTTTTGTCTACATTTGTCCATTTATCTTGTGTATTTCTTGTTTGTGGGAGTCTGTTGTGGGTAGTGTTAGTTTGGGGATAGTTGGGCTCTTTTAGTGTTTAGGTTTACTTTTTTTCTGTCTTTTTACCCCTACTTTCACCCTTTTCGCCTTTCTATTTCTTTTACCCCTATTCCTTATCTTCATCTATAAGTATGTCTGGTAGGCCATGTCTTGGCAGGATGGGGGAAGAGGAGTTGGGGGGCTTCATCTGGCTTGTGACACATTTCTTGCTGCTCATGATCCAGGCAGGGGGCAGGGTCATACAGGGGTAACCGACAGAGGCGCGCAGAATCCGGTGGGGAAAGGTGCTGCATCACCTGCAGCGTGTGTATGCCAGCCAGAGGAGTGACCACCAGCTGAACCACCGGTGGGCTGACCTCATCACCAGGGAGCAGGATCTCTTGGACCACATGGGAATCATGATTGGTAGCACTGTTGGTGAGTACGACTTATGTTAATGTGCACGATAAAATGCTCTGTAGTGACATCAGGGGATTAGTGCAATGTCTGCCAGCTAACTTGATGACTGTGTGTAATGCTGGGGAAATATAAGGGGATCATTGATGCACTATGGCAAGGATCACAATTGCTAGCTGTCAGGTAGCACGTGCTCAGCAAACTTACAGGTAACTTTACCATGAAGGAAATTGGTGCGGCCTTTTTGTCAGCATAGCTAACAAAATAGGAGCCAATCATGTCTATATAGGGTATTATTGACAGAGAAGTACAGATGTACCAACATTTAGGCCAACTATGTTGACGCAATTGCTAGACTGGCTTTAGAATCACTACATGATGCTGAAAATGAGTGCTGCCTTCACGTCAATTGATAATAGCAAAGTGGCTCAAACATTGGTCTCATGTTAGTCTGGTGAGTGTGGAAGGAAAGCGTTCACAGAAGTACTATGAATGTGTGGGATTATTTGGTTTCTTGATCTTTTTGGATACATGTCAGTTCATGATTTGAAAACATTGTGAAAAGGTGTAAGGTGCCCTCAGCTAACATCTTAAGATGTTTGTTGGAATTAATTGAGCTACAATCCAAATATGGATGGCAGTCCAAGTGTATGCACATGGCTTCACATCTCCATGGTTGGTGCAAATCACCATAGCTGGGCCACATCAATTGACTATACTGTAACAACAGGATGGCAACAGGAGTCCCTGCCCCTCCCTCTGTACATTGGGCCTATGTGCAATAAATGGGTCATGGCCACAAGGCATGTTTGACTGGTAATGCAGTCCTCAAGTAACCAGGCGTCGGATGTTTCTCTTCGATGCACATGATGAGACGATTACACTCCATATTTTTTAGTGCTCACCAAATATGGGGCAAGTTTGCAACCACATGATAGTTAGGGCCAATGTATGTGTGCAGATATGTGTGTAACTGTCACAGGAGACCCATGCTATGTACAAGTTGGCCGTGAAATATCAGATGCAGTACCATCATGTCGGAATGACTGCCATGTCCTTATTCAGCCTACACATTGTAAATGATTATGAAATTGTTGCACTGTGCACAGATTTTGAGCACATTTCTTCCTTCCATACCTTACAGGTGGACCGGCACCCTACACTGTGGGAGAGGTGGCGACATTTGAGGACCCCGACCACTCCAGTAAGTGTTGATATGTCTGTTATGTGTTGTGTTTGCTGGTTATGGACTTGTGTGAGTTGGACGCATAGCAAGGTGTGATGCGTTGGGCAAGTTTTTCACTTGTTCCATGAGTGGGAATGCAATTCTCACATGTTTTGAGTTTGCCAATGCGAATCCAATGGTATCATGTAGGGATTGTAGGACATCCCTGTAGGCCCCACTGTGAGTACAGGGGATAGTCATGTGTCTGACACTTGTATCACCAAGAGTCGCAATGGAAGTCAGCCCCTATTTAGTCAGCCTGTCAGACCAACATTCTCTAAGGTTGGTGGAGCTAATAGCTTCCCAATAGACATCTGCTTCACTATTTACCTACGTAAGTTTGAAACAGTAGGTAGAACCTCCTAGCTGCATGTACTTCCACATGTAGTGCATCAAGTCTGTGGAATCTGAGTGTAATGGCCTAGCTGTGCATGCAATTCATGATCATGGGTGTTCTAGCAACTCTGTGTCTGATGTAAGTCAGGCCTCACTGGAAGTATATGTTGTGTACTAAGTTCTGAATTTCCTGACATGTCTGACCCTATGAGTGCTCTAGGGTTTGCTGACTCCAAATTGTAGATAGACCTTACCTGTGGTGTGTCTGTAGAGACAAACATGTGTGGAGTTGCCTATACACTCCTCGGTGTACATGTTGTTGGCAAATTATAGTTGTGTATCCACCGCCCCCCCTCAAACACGGCCATGGGTTTGGGAATGGGGTACCTAGTATTGATGCTACCAGTATGTTACACATACATGTGAATAAGTGACGGTTTGGTTGCATACTAGTATACACACTCTGGTTTGGCACTTGGTATCATACTGGAAAGTCCAGTTACAACTTGCAGAGCATGTGGCTTTAGTTTTGCTTTCCGTACACTGACATTTGTAGACCAGCTCTTGGTGGAGGATATGCAGCATGATTCTTAGATGTTAACTGTCAGAATTCAGATTGAAAGTCAAAGCCAGTTGTTACCCATCTTGTGGGTTATGGATGTGCTTTGTGTGATGTCACCTTTGTTGTCTGGCCTGCCATATACTTCCTCAGGGACATTCAATGCTCTGTATCGTGATATGAGCTGTTACAAGTACAGTAGATGTAATGTCTGATTAACTTGCTGTGCCGTTTCACACAATGCAGTTACTAATGTAGCATATCTGCATTTGTCTTCACAGCAGCTAACATGACTCCAGACCAGGTCCGTGAATTTCAGCGTCGGGCCATGCAATACCAGCACATCCTGCTGGTGGAGTCGGGGTTCCGGAGGATGGCCCGGCGATATCGCCATGAACGTGCCTCCGGGGCATGGTGAGCCTTCCCACAGGGTGGGCCTACTTTGCCCACCACAGCCACCACAGAAACAACCACCAATCAGAGCCAGGTGGCCCCACCCACAGCTGCCACTGTTGATCCAACATCTGCTGGACTTCCTGGCCCCAGCATTGCCACTGGTGCAGGACAGCCCACACAGACTTCCTCCACCGGTACCCAGACTGCCACTGCTCCAGCTGTTGACCCTGCAGCCTTCAATAGACTTGAACATAAGATGGACAAAGTGCTGCGCAAGGTGAGCCACCTGAGCCGGGACGTGCGGCACATTAAACGGAAGGACCAACCTCTAGACAGTTGATTTGATGGACATGATACCCTCCCCTCCCTCCTCTTTCCTTGTTCTTATAGTTAGTGGGCTTAGGGGGCTTAGTGTAGGTTAGTATAGGCTGTTAGTTTAGTTAGTGTTAGTGGGTGGGGGGTCCTGCTTGTTTCTTTTTTGACTTATTACATGTGTGGGTGGGTGTGTGGGGGGCTATGTTGGGGTTCTTGTGTGTAAAAAAAAAGAAAAATACAAAAAAAAGAAAAAAAACGTTAAAAAAAAATATACCAATACAATTTATATTTGTTTAGGATAGTATAGTATGTGTTTAGGTTAGTATGTGTTGTCCTCAATGTGTCCCGTCTCATAAGGGGGGGGGTAGATGTTTAGAACGTTTCGTTGCATGTGATAAGTAATGAGTAGTCAGGGTAGATTAGGGTAGGTAAGATTTTTCCTTCAGTTTCCTCATCTATGGTTAGCTTTTAATAAATATTTGGTTACCCCTTAATAGTATGTGTTGAATGGTACTTGATCGTGAGTTTGGATTCAGTGTACATCAATTTTGTACTATAACATCTGTGTCCTATGCTACAAACAAATCCCAACTGAGTTGTACGATTGGCAGCTAGCCCAGAGCTACCTTGCAAAGTGTCTACCCTTTGTTGCAACCACCAATCACAGTTAATATGGTTCCCAATGTGTTTATGTTGATAAGTGTGTTTTCAAAGTCACTAACAGTGCTTCCAGACTTGATATTGGGGAAACAGTTTTAGGTCTGACTGCAGTGTGATGATCATGCACGCCCTTATAAGATGAGTTCTCATTGGCAATCTTGTATTCTTGTCTTCATGACCCTCATACATCATTTGTGACACAGTTCGGCATGATTACCTATTTGTATGTTAACTCAGACACCTTCATTTGTGCAGTTTTTTTTTTGTATTTACTTAGATTAGTGTGGCATGTTTATTGTGTTATTTTTGCATGTTGACAACATTTAGGGGGCACTATTTGATGACTTAGTTATCACTTGAGGAAGCATTCTTCTGTCCTACACAGCATGGTGGTGTATGGTTTCTCACTTCATCAGATTATTCCCTCAGGATGGGCAGAGTATGATGCAATCATGGTCACTGTGCAGATTTCTCTAACTACATAATATCTCGACAGTTGTATTGACAAGCTACGTAATTCGACAGTAGGCACATTTCAGTTATCTACTGCACAGTTGATATATCACATTACCCAGAGACAGATTTGTTGTGTAAGTGCTATTTATTGAAAAGTGCTGTAGTGCTATATGTACATTGTCCATGATTGTGAGTCCATTATAGTGATATCTTCCATTGTGATCCAACACAAGGGTTTACCAAAATGCTTTTGTCATGCTGGGGTTGCTGTTTCAGACAGTGCACAGGGACAGACTTAGCCAATGAGTAGGAGAGAGACAATCACTGGGCTGGGTGACAAGATAAACAGTGGTTAGCAGAACAGTGCTTGAGTACTGTTGTTGTAAGACTGTCATGTTTCAAAACGCAGGACTTTGGTAATAGTAGGCCATGTGGCAGGGACTAGTGCTTCCGGGTACTTTTCCTTGTGAATGTGATCTGTTCCATGTCTTCTTCTTCTGATGTGTGTTGCCTGCTTTGTCCTTGTTGTTGTTGGTTGTGAAGGGGCAACACACACCTCAGTGTTAGAAGACGTGGAGTCAGACATCCTGTTCGCTGCTCCCTGTGAAGGTCTTAAGGGCAGTACTGCTGCAAGGAGGGCCTGCTGGTTCTTGAGAAGAGCAGCCACATCACGATGGTAGGCAGCCAGGTCGGCCCTGAGGGGTTCAATGTTGCATTCCTGCACGCGTTGACAGGATTGCTGTTGTAGGTGTTGGGTCAACTGTATTACAGCTGTACTGATTTCCTTCTGGATTTTCTGCAGTTCCTGCAAGATAGATGTTAGGGCTTGCATTGCTGCTGCCTGATCTGCAAATGACATCATGCACAAACGCACCCCCTCAAGGCTGGCTGCCATATTTTGCATCCCCACCCGCACCTCCTTGGCCAGCTCCCGCTGTACTCCAACTACAGTTCTCTCAAAGCTGGTGCCAGTGTCGTCTGAGTCCTCAGCTGTATTGGAGCTGGCAGGTCTTACAATTGGGGTGGTCGGTGGTTCCTCTGCGATGGCTGCTTGTTCTGTGCTCCTCCTTGTGACTGAAGGTGGGGTCTGGAGGGTTTCAAGGACCTTTTGGATAGTCTCCTGGGGAATGTTTATCGGCTCGTCATCCATATCATCAGGGAAATCTGGGACAGGCATATCGGCAGGAGATCCATCTTCCTCTGCAATGAAACAGGGTACAATTAGTGTGTCTGTGTTGTGGCAATTTTTGATGTGACGTGCCTGCCTTTTGATGAATTCACTTTGTGATTTTGTTTTGTGTTAATATCTGCAGTCCTTCAGATGGCAATTGTTTCAGGCCCATGGCCCACCTGTATGTCACATGTACGTTATTGAGTTATCAGACTTGTCAGCCTCATCGCCTCTAGGTGTTGATTTTAGCGAAATAGAGAATTGCCACCTTCTTTTCCTACTCGACCCTCTGTGTACATCCATTCTCATGGTGAGACCTTTCACTGGCTGTGGGGCCCTGGCAGCACACTTAACAATCTGGACCTGCCCCAATCCCTGATCATTCACATCGACTTAAATGTAATTGACATGTGGCATATCCTATGCATGGCAATGTTATGATCCGATATGGATGTTGACATTGTTAATGGGTCCTGCTGATGTTGGGTAATGTGTGTTACATTGGATTGCCCTGATAGTTGTATCAGTGTCCTATTTCGTCCTCTGACTGTGCAGGTGTATTTCGGTGACCAGTTACATATGTCCCCTCCTCTATGCTGTTGTCTGAGCAGTATGACATTTGGGATGTTGCCTTGTTACCCAGGCACAGGATGGACCCTGACATATGCAGCATGGGTGTGTCCTTAGTGCTGTGTCGCTCCTATTGTTGTTTACTTTGGCTGATGTTTGTGACAACTATGGACATTGACATTTGAGAGTACTGGGGCCTTTGTCTTGTTTCTGGGGATTGTTGCAGATGTCATCCTCACCCCCTAATTTAGGTGTGTATGATCCATGGGGAGGTTACTGCCATTGGCTACTTGAGCTGCACACAGATCAGAGGTGGTAGTGGCAACTGTTGTCGCAGTTAGATTGCAGTTGTCGGTTTGGCTAGAGGATTGCTAATAGGGCCCTAGTTAATGTAGGAGGTATGTTGGCTGACGAGTGCCAGGATGTAAGTTTGACGTAGTGGCCTTCCCTCCTGTTGTGGCTTTCCCTTTGCTCCATCGTTGGCATGACAGCATGCCCCCATGGGACTGTTGTTGGTGTAGTGTAATGGTGTGCCCCAGCTTCTGTCTGTGCAGGCCATGCCCCTTTACCCATGCCACTCCATGTATATGTTGACTTCCATGCATTTTGTGGTCGGTATCCCCCCGCTTGCAGTTAACATTTGTGCATTTTAATTCCCCATGCAACTTACCCTGCATGTGTGTTATCTCCTGGTAGTCTGCGCTGTCCTGTCCTTGAATCCCTGTGACGATCTCCTCAGGGATGACGGCTGCGACCATCTCCTCCATGTGGTCCAGGGCCTCCTGGTGTGCTGGACTACCCCCTCCAGTATGCAGTGCTGCCTTCCTGTTACTTGCCATCTTTTCCTTGGTCCTGCGTTTGCAGTCATGCCAGCGTTTCTTGCTCTCGATGACTGTTCTGCGTAGTTCATCCACACTGTTGATCTTGTCGACAATTTGTTGCCATATAGCCTCTCTCCTACTGATTGGTAACTTTGATGTGACAAACAGTTGGTGCTGGTGTTCCGTCACCTCTTTAACCAGAATTTCCTGCTCCTCTGCACTAAAGCGACACTTTCTTTTCTTCTTAAAAGTGTCCTGGTTCTTGTGTGGGTCCTCCTGGCTGGTTCCTGGTCTGCTGTCATCTTCCTGGGGTCTGTAGTGGCGTCTGGGATCCGTTTTGGCTTTCCTCAGGTGAAATGGCTGTGTTTTTTTACGCTATTGCGTAAAAAAAACGGTGCATATCCGGTTTGCGGTGTCGTAAATCGACCCTCAGTCATTTCCGCCGCGTTAACGTCGTTTTCCTTTACGACTTGACGCCGCGGTGTGCGTAAAAAATAATGACTCCCACCTGTTGTTTGCACCGCCGTGTGTCAAAGTATAAATATGACGTCCGCACGACGCACCAAAATGGCGTTAGCCGGCGGTAATATTTTTGACGCAAAACTGCACCGGCGCAGTTTTGCGTCAAAAAGTATAAATATGGGCCTTATTTTTTTAGTTTTGTCTCTAAATGGCCAATCAAAAGGCTGTTTTGACATTCCTTAAGGTGCCACAGTACTCCAATGGGATCAACTGAACCAATGAGGGTGTGTGCATCAGGAACCCTGCATGGGTTTTACTTCGGGTTCTGGGTCCCCCAAGAGATGAGCAGGGCCAGTACTTATAAAAGTTGTGTTTACTATGAAGGGGTAATTTTCTTTCAACTTTTACTTACAGCCATACATAAGGAAGCATTTTTTCAGAAATGTCTACCTTTTTAGGTGTCACACTACTGAGGTACCTGAAAAAGGCACTGCATTACCTGCAAATCACATTAACACCTTTTATGATTGATGCTATCACTCTCCTTATTTATCTGGAATTGGTTCCTGCCTCATGGCATTACAGATCTGAGCATGAGAGAGTTTACATCTAATGCAGTCTCCTCTGATGTTTTCTGTTTTTCTCATTTTTTGGTGGGATTAACAGTAGTGGTAAAAAATGATCACATTAGAAGGAGATAACATTGAACATCAAAAGCCTCAGAAAGGAGAAGCATAAGAGAGGAAAAGACCACCAACCAGTCCATAGTGTGGGAGTTCTTCTCTATCCCCGTAGAAGAGAATAAGACCTCAGCAAAAATCATTACATGGAATAGAGATTTTAGCCATGGAACCAGACAGAAATATTTATTAGGGATTTTGGAAATGCTCAAACACCTTAAAGCATAGCATTTCTACCAGGTCAATGTAGCAAAAAAGAGGTGCAATAAAGAGGAGTGAACTTCTATGCGTTCAGTGGGTCTCCAAAGTCTCAGAGCAGAAGACACTGTACCAGTTGATATTCTCGCTTCACAACAGGAGGACATAAACTGCTTGTACAGAAGTATTGGCCTGTGGAAAGCTATTCAGGCCATTAAAGGCCTACACTAATGTTATAGGACCACTTTTCATATAAGTCCCTAAACTAGTCTGCTCTGTTTCATTATGACTTTCAAAACAGTTATAGGAAGGAAGGGTGAGTCAATTTGGTTTCACTTTGGATTTTCCTTTCAAACCTTCTACAGTCATCATGCACCACAAGAGGTTATAGATCTACCTGATTAGACATTAGGGGCCTCATTATGAGTTTGGAATACGAGCGGGGGAGGCCGCCCGCCAAACTCTTTGGGTCGTAAGACATCCACTCCAGTCTTCCGAAGCTGGCCCTATTAAGAGTTTCCCGCTGTAAATTAGGGAGTGAAAAGCGCAATGGGGCAGTCAATGGGGGCCCCTGCCCTGCCCATGTCATGCCACGGGGCCCACTGCACCTCATCTCAGCCAACCTTTGCAGCTGGCGGACACAGGAGTCGTAATCCCAAGGGCAGCGCTGCTTGCAACACTGTCCTGGCGGATTAAGGCCACTGGCACCGTCAGGCTGCCGGCTGGCCTAAAAGTGGAGGTGCTGGCGGTCTGTCCATGGCTCTTTCACCACGGTCGTAATTTGAGGGTCGGACTGCCAATTTGGAGGCAGTCCACCGCCACCACGAGTGTGGCAGTCTTAAGATCGCCACACTCGTAATGAGGACCTAAATCATCTTATGTCGTTTTTTGGCCAATTCTAGAAACTCATTTTATTTCGTTGCTTTCTGCACAAGTAATTATAATAATATTCCTCCTAGTTTTCTCAGGGTTGAAGTGATCTTTCTACAACTTAACATGCTGATTTGAATAGTACAGACATTTTCAGTGCACCACTATAGTGCAAAGTGCTTTTTCTAAGTAGTTCCTAAAAATGAATCTCACACCTTCAGTAGGTCTAAATTCATCCTAAGTTCCACATGTGTTAAGCGCAAAGTCCTTTTTCAGGCCTTATTAGAGGAAGGTAATAATGACCGAAAATGAAATATTTCCACCGACCTGTCACCCAACTCCAAACCAAGCTAGTTCATGGGCCACATACTTTCTAATCTTCAATCTTGTGTTGATTATGGTTTAAGACACTTATGTTTTGGAAGCAGAGGTGAGCTTTGTGAAGGGTGTTTCCAAGGAATTCCAAGTAGATGTAGCTCCAAATTCTTTCTCAGGATGTATGACAGGAAAATAAAGATACCTTTAGATGCAATATTTTGCAGCTGTCAGATAACAAAATCAAAACCATGCTACTTTTTGCAACGTGCACTTTCCCAGCTTCAACGTGTGCTCATCTGCTCTGTTTGATTATAAGGTTTTGCACATCTGTGTTTGGAAGCAAGGGCGAGTGACTCGAAATTCAGTCTGGGTTCTTTTTTCCTATGTCAATCAATCTGTATATTCTTTATTAAGCCTAATAAAATCATAAAAGATAAACAAAACAGAGCAATAAATCAAATGCAAAAAATAAAATACCTTAATAAAGCAATTAATAATTTAAAACACAGAGAATGTCCTACTGAGCAAAAGGCCTCCTATAATGCCAAAAAGCCCCCCATAAAACAACTCATAAGCTATTGTGAGCTCTTCTTTAATTTAATTCCCTTTTACAGAACGTTAATTACAGACAAGCAAATAGATTTTCACGGCAACCTTTGCTAAAGGAAGTGCTGGGCTAAATTTTCTGATGTTTAAAGTGCTAGACGTCTGGTCGAACAACTGCTTCCTGCATTTGCTATAAAATTCACAAAAGTGTGAACTGAACACAGTGACCATCGAACACCATGGAAGAACCGAAGACCACAAATTACACTTAGGAAAAAATACTTGGAATATGTGTTGCATTTACCACAAAAGAAAGATTTGATGGAGTCGGAAGTTCAAAGAAGGGTATGATCTCTGAACAAAGGTTTACAAGACTCTTTAAGTTCCCTTGCATCCTTAAAAAAGTAAGAAAAAGCATGACTAAAAAATTGATTTGATAGAATTATTGATGAAATCATCAAAGAGTTACGGTTCACCAAACTGGCTGCAAAGCTTTCTGATGTAGCAGAGCCAGAGAATCCGGAGTCTGTTGTCATATGAGACAGACAATGAAGACTTACCAATCTATTAAAACGTGCCTTTGGCTGAGTCCAAATCGCAAGCCGTAGCATTAATCCTCCAAATAAGTAACCACCAATTCCAGATGAAAAAGTTAAGTGGACAATCTATCTGATACAGCCAGTAACCTTCTTATAAAAAGTATGTTTAGTTTTCTGCAGCTTTCTGTAGCCTACTTACATCCGCATAACGCCACAGACCCGCATCATAATAGAAAGACACATGCTTCTGTATACTGTGACCTTCTCTGAGAGGTGTCAAACGTAGTTTGGATGCAAACCGAAAGTCTGCTTTTGCGGCCCTTTCAAAGTGCTGCTGCCTAACAATGCACAGGGGCTTTCAGCGAAAGATAGAATCCAATGGTGTTCCAAAGTAAGTAAAAGTGCTGACAATATTGATCTGTATGCCGTGACTAGTATGAGTTCAGGTTTTCACAGTGTTAAACCCACTAGTCATAGTAAACTTTTAGTCAACTTTTTCTTGAAGTAGAGATAATACATAAAACAAGCAAAATAATCAAGTAATTTCTGACGTCAATAGTCATTCTAGCCATTCAACTGCACCATCTGCACAAAGCAGCACTTGAACTGCTTCTGTACCCAACTGCGCTTTAATCTACCAATTGGTCTCTACAAATGTCTCAAGATCATTAATTAAGAGAGTGAAGAGAAAAGGTGCCAGCACACATCCCTGCGATATGCCTTTACTGATCTTGATGCAATCAAAACACTTCTTATTCAGGCCAAAATGAACATTGACAGAGACATCGGCATGAATTTGTCTTGCAAGGCAAACAATTGATTCCTCCCCCTCATAAATGACATAATGGACTTTAGTTTTGAGCAACTGACTCAGTCAAAAGCACAACTTAGGCCCATGAACATGAGATGTAGGGAATCTTTCTTGGCAACCATATAGCTACTAGTACGCAAGCACTATTCAAGCACAGTTCAAGTGTCCCTAGTCTGGAAAAAAACATAGAGTACTTCAGATATAACAGAGTTCACCTCTTCCTAGCTTTCCAGCCTCACCAGTAAAAATCTCCCCACTAGTTGGAAAACTGAGATGGAGCAGTAGCGCCTAGGGACTGCTTTATCTCCTTTTTAAAACATCGGGACAAAGATGAACTGGGAGCAGGGCAATGGCAGAGCGCTCACAAAAGCCTCTCTTGGGATGTTGGTCACAATTGTGGTCCATGGATCAATGTTATTTTTATATATATCCACAGGTACTCCTTCTGGGCCAGGAGCAGTACCTTATATACCTTAATAGCAGAGATGACCTTGGAAACATCAAAAGATATACAAATGCAAGCAGACACTAAGGCCGCTGCCCCAACATTGATATCAGAGGAAAGATCCAACGGGGGAGAGAGTAGACACTGTTGCACTTTTTTCTCTCCTATCAAAATAGAATACCATACCAATACAATACCACATTCACCATGTAATGCTGCCTTGCACCTCACTAGATGACTTATACATGAAAAATCGTTCAGGTGACTTTACAAAAGGGTGCTTTTGGGTCACTCTCTTCTTATCTTATCTTTGATTATATTTCCAATTACTTTGCCAATTTATTCTGGCCTTCCACAACCTCATTTTACTGTCCAAATTTAATGATCAATATGTAGTTAAAGAAATGACTACATTGTAATTCTGCTGGAATGAAAAAACACAAATTAAACTGAATAGAATGTTTCACATTCAACCAACTTTAAAACCTCCCTTGTGCTACTTTACGCCATTTTCCCTGGCACAGAAGTAAACTTGGTTACAGGCCCCTCTCCAGTTTAAATGTTCATCAACCATGCTGTGACCCAGAGAAGGCTCCACATACTACAACTCAGAGTCCCTGTGCTCTGTGAATGACTTCAAACCAATGGCAGCAACGGCCATTTTTAGAATTCTCTCTTTTCCAATCACAATTCACAAAACAAATGACAGTTACTTGTTATCTAACCTACTGTTCTACCTCAATAACAGCAACCAATCATGAATATGGGAAGATTTTTTCCCTCTTGAAATTACGTACTCTGCCAGAATATGTATCATTCTGATTTAGACTCCTTTTATTTGTTGCATTACGATACCAGTATCAGGGTTCAGATCTGGATTGAATGGCCCTTCCCTTCTCTTTTGGGCTCAGCAACATGCAACAACTTTTGTCACATTCTGCGTCGGGGGCATAATTTTGCCTTACGCCAATGTACAGTATCAGAGCTTGGCAGTAAGACAAATACATAGCATAAGATTCAATAATCCAAGTAGTAGAAAAACAAAAAATGCTAGAATAAGTTTCAGTTTGTGTTAAAACAGGACGGGAAAGCGAAGGGAACAAACCAATGAACATTTCTCATTCACATAGTAAATCAAAATGATAAAATAAAATAAAATAAAACATGGTAACATTTAGACTTGAAGTAGATAATATGGAAGTTATTCACACATATTTGGTGACATTGCCAGATAATGGTCTGCAGCTCTCAAAGGTGTACCGGAAAGTGAGATAGCGCATTAAACCTTTTCAAATCATTGACAGAAACATGTGAATGCTAGGTCTAGGGTTCTTAATAAAATAGCATTTGATCAGCGCTCTCGGAAATATCCACACAAGGAAACAAGCCTTTTTTAAAATAACTAAGCCAGAACTTAACATGTGTTGAGATCTGAGGGACACCGGTTGTCTCGAGCAGGTAGTGTATTATTTAGTGATTAAGGCATGTATTTCCAAAGAGAATGGTATTTGACAAGGTTCCGGAAACCGGAATTGAGGACAAATTGAAGACTGCACGATTTTAATTTAATAAATGTGCAGCTGTCACTGTATTCAAGGACAAATGTGGAGTCGGCAGTAAGGTATGATGATTTAAATTCCACAGAGAATGTAGCAGATGTTTTGTTCGGGACATTTTGTAAGTATCACAAAAAGCAGCAGGCATGCTTCAGAGATTATATTAGCATCTGAAAAGCAGCTGTACTCTGCTGAAAGGAAAGTGACAAAAAGACACGTTAACTGTGATATGCAAAATGAATAACAGTGATAGATACCAGATATTTTTTTAATTTAAAATACATATCAGGTTTCGAAATGAAGTACACGTGAGGGGCCATCCGAAGTCTAAACTCAGTCAGTTTAAACTCCAAAGTTCTCACTTGAATCTGTCTTGGAAAAGATTTGCTGATGGAATGTTACTATCTTCACCTGTGCTAAAAGACGACTGCCAATGTGTACTTCACAAAATCATTACAAATAGTGTGGCTCATGTCTTACCATTGCTCATTCTAGTTGCCAATAAAATTGAACTTAACTGCACGAAAAATACACGTTTTACTCATCGGTCAAATATAAAATATGGCGGTGAGCGGTGGCTCAGAAATATATTGCGCAAGCACTCAAACCCTTGACCATTTCAACGGCTGCATTCATTTTGGAAAACATTTTCAGAGTTTTAAACATTTTAAAAAAAGGAATAAAATGCAGGGCCAATGGTAAATTGGTGGTTGTAATTAGTACTTGGTCAGACCCTGGATCATGAAGAGATACACCAACAGTAACTCTGGCAATCAAACTCCTTTAGGGAGGTTCTCATGCTCATAATGAGAGCAAACCTCATCATGAGTTAGGAGTGATTGATTAGCAAATTATTTTATTTGCTTCTTTTGTCACACACTCGTGCATGTGATGGACCTATTGAGTGCAGGCGTGTATCAACAAGAACAGCGGACACCGCGATCCTGGTGAGTGAATGAGTGAATGAACAGAAGAGAGAGCGAAACAAAGATTGAGTGAATGTGTGATCTATTGGATCAAGTTGGTGAGGAAGCCGGATGTGAGTACCTTAGGGTCTGCAGAGGGAAATAGTTTACATAGTGTACAATCAATGTTAGTTAAAAAAGTATGTTGCACTTTTTGGTAAAATATGTAGATTTAGGAGTAGTAGGCCACAAATAATGGCTTGATTTTACTATTTGGAACACCTCAATGGTGTCATTCTCATCAGTTTACATAGGGTACTGCTGTAGTTCTGACACCTTCTCCAGGACAGGCATGAAGAAACATGCTTGCATAGATTGGGGGGGTGTTGGCTGCTGTGACATGTATGCAGGTGAAACATGGAAGGACCGGAAAGTGGACTAGTTGTAAGCAGGCCAATGTGCATTACAGGAAATTCATATGGGAAGCTGAGAGCACTTGATTGTGAGATAGTAGTGAGCATATTGGAGGGTGAAGTGAGAAAGAGCCAATGATCTGCTCCAGTTGTAGCTGAGTGAGTTAGGCTAAAAAGCTGGGGTGAAAGGTGTTATGCGTCATGTCATAATACATATCTGAATTAGTCATAGCTGGGAGTGGTTGAAGCCATAAGATCCTTTTAAAATAACACAAGTAGTAAAGTTGAAAAGTAAGCTGTGGAGAGCTACAGCCTTCAGCAGTTTGGTAGTTTATGTCTAGGTACAGAAAGCAAACTGTGGTAGTAGGTACAGTGGTACAAAGTGTGTTGCCTCGATACCTATTAGAGGTAAAGTATGGTTGGGATTGCTCCGATTGAAAGGTACTTAGAAGCATAGTGAAGTAGTACATCTGTAATGCCTGCTCAAGAAGTTTACAAACTTGTTTGGAGTAGAATACAAGAATTTCAGAACTCATAGTGAGTATTTGCTGAAGCTTCTGGCATTTTGGGTAGAAGTGGTATTTCAATCTTGCTAGTGATGATCATCAGGTGTACTGGTTAGATAATCATGGACAGTGATGGAGCGAGTTCCCAACATTGATGAAAGATGTTAAAAATGAGGGTTAATAGAAACACTTGTATAAATGCCCCATGTGTTTTCGGCTGTGTGGCAGCATGTTAAATCTTTTGAAAAGAGATTCCCAGTGTTTTTGGCATCTTTTTCATTTTTGAGTCTATAGGCAGTCTGTAGGCCTCATTTGGAGTTTGGAGGACCAGGGGCTGTATTACAGAAAGTGCCCCGGTGATGTAAGGGGCACTTGCACCCACTTAGTGGGTCCTGGGCACTTTGAGCTTACATAAGGGGCCACAGACACATGTGCGGCTCCTTCTGTAATACCAATAGCACTGGCTCACATATAGCGCCAGCGCTATCATCAGAGGGCATTCCCTCGTTTGCACGTGGGCGCAGCCCCATGCAAATGAGGGAATTACTTTGCCTCTGCACCCGCACCGTATTTCTGATGTGGGCGCAGAGGCAAATATGCCTTCAGAAGGTGCACTAAATTTTCACCACACAAAGGCAGCACACTTTCAGTGTGCCTTCTAAAGGCAGCCCTCTGGGAGGGAGGGGAGGAAATGGGTCCCACGGACTCCTCAGACATCCTCTTGTCGGCAGGTGCAGTCACTCACTGCACCCGCCTGCAAGGGGATCTTTAATCCCCACTTAAAAATGAAGGCAGGTTGCCACTTGCACAATGAAAATCGAAACAGCTTTAAAGCAGCTCCTTCATTTTTCACTAGAATGCGCTGCCTCCGGGGCAGCGTGAGTTTGCTGTTGCCCTGAGGGCAGTGCATTCAGCTTAATAGGGTGTGCTTCTTTCTTTGTGCATGGTGCAGTTCTTTTAAGGTGTACCGTGGTGCAAACAGAGAAGGTGTGCCCTATGAGTAATACAGCGCCTGATATTCTATCATATACATGATAGATGTCCTGTACTTGCACTTGCAATATGTTTGGCGGGATATCTGCCATTTTCTGACTCTATATAGGGCTCTACATTTGTCCATGTACTCTCTTTAAGAAGAATTCTACGAATTTCATCCTTTCATCACAGTTGTAACTTAGTCACGTGCAAATAACAATTCTTATTCCTTCATTTTATAGATTCAAATTGTACATATTAAATTCTCCTACCAATACTATTGATGGTCCCTTTACTATTAATATTGCTTCATGATGGAGCATTAAAAGGAAATGTGCTGCATTCATGCTGTTTCTATACCACAAGAGATAGCTATCTCATAAAAACTTGATTCAAAGCTTGTAGCTGAAGACTACACTTGGGGACTAGACAGACTCGTCACCCTTCCCAGCCTGGTGATGTACGACAGTATACTCCAATAATGTCCACATGAAAGCATTTGTGGGTGGTCTGTTCTCATATTTAAATATCTTCCTCAGGAGCTTGAGGCCAGCGACCCATTAGAAGATCTATATAATTTAACGTTATCAGTGAAATCAGGTTCAAACCAGCTTAGTTGAAAGCTTAAGCAGGAAACAAGAAGAACCTCAAACAGGATTTCCCTGCCTGTGTGTTTTTCTTGATGGCATATCATAATCACTTCCCCAGCACACTCCATTACTATGCATGAGAATACATTTTACAAAGCAGCTGTGCTATTACGCGTAATGAGATCCTCAATTTAAGCAGAGGTCGTCTGTAATCTGAATGCATGGGAACGGTTTAGCGCCCACTAAAGAGCCACTTGTAGTAGTCTGCCTTTAAAGCTGTATTTTAAATGTTGAAATCTGTGCGTACAGCCTTTGCTTCTCAGAGCAGAATCTCCTTATGCTTTTCTAACTGCCTTCACAAGTGTCACTTAAAGGCTTGCCCATTTAATTAAAGTGCCCTTGAAAATTAAGTGTGTCCGCCTCTAAATCAGGAACTCACAAACTGTTATAAAGGCTAAAAATAGACTACCATATGAGAAAGTAGATATTATGATGTGGGATGACGATCTTTGGATTCCAGTGCAAAAGCTCACTAAAAAATAAAACAGATAAATATGCTGTAAGCGCACCAATCTACAGTTGTGGGGTTGGGAAATTAAATTGACTCCATTCTTTGCTTACAAAGGGATTTTTTCATGGTTTTATTTAGTAGATCACACTTTTTGTTTCTTTAAGTGACATTTTATTTAGCGCCAAGAGCACTGTGAATGAGTGTCTGAGTGAGAAAATGAGAGAACTTTTTGAAGTGTTCATGCCAATATCTAATGAGCAAACGTGACCCTAACTTATCTTTAAATACATATTTTACGGTGACGTTTCGATGATGTTTTTATTGATATACTAACCCCAACACCCTTACTTACAGAATGTACAGTTCGAAGCCTTCAATAATATCGAGCAAGCTCTGGGGCCATGTAGCGCCTGTGGGCAAGCCCTGCACCAACACCTGTGTCAGTGGACTGAACATGCAGTGCTGTTTCCCTTGTATAATGGGCTTTGGGCTCAGAACCTGGGATGTAGTTAGGCCCAGCTTCAGCCCCTGCTCCACCACGCACACTATATGGAGCCTTTTGTTAGGTACCGCAGGCTCCAGGTACAGGACATGTGCTATGCACAACTATGTCCACAGCACGGAGACTGTATTTTGTACGGTGGACCTGTGCGTGTAATACCCAGTGAGAGGAAACACCCTATGCCATGCTCTGCACCACCTAAGCTGGTGAGCACAGGCTTTAGCTGTAAGAATCAGGATCTGGTCACAGGCTCTGTACCAGCTCCATGCCACTGTGCCCACTGTGCACTTCCTTCTTCTTTGTGCAGCAGACTCATTGCAGGGCCTGCACCAGCCCGTGTCACTGAGCGAGCTTCATATGGCCTTTAACTTGGTCCAGCATGCCCTGGACACAGTTTCTGGGCTGCAGTGAGGTACTGCACAAGCCTTCACACAATGCTACAGTGCTGTGAGCAGTATGCTCCGGGCTTAGGACAGGCCTGTAGCAGGTTCACCACACGCCCTGCATCCTGCTGAATCGGCTTGACCTACAGCTACACGCAGTGAACGACATAGTCAGGACCCAAAAGGCTCTGAATGTAGAGTACAGTTTTTTAGTATATATATATATTTATATATATATATATATATATATATATATATATATATATATATATGTAAATACATATATAGATATGTGTATATATATGTGTGTATATATATGTGTGTGTATATATATATTCATATATATATATATATAATAATTTGGCGGCTCAATAACATGTTAGGGAACGTTTTGGTTTTCACGTTTCCTGGAAATCAAACCAGTGGAAGCAAAATCATTAGCAAATCACAGAGAATTTGTTAGTACACTTTAACTTTGCCACTCTAGGAGGATCAGGGCAGAACTTGTGATCATATGCTAAAAGACTTACAAATGTCATTAGATTCACAATTACTAGCATCCGTAAGCGTTCATTTCCCAATAATCTTGGCCTCACTTCCTGAATCTGAGCTAAAATGACTAGGCAAAGGAAGCTTCACATGCTAAGGTCCAGATGTACTAGAACATTCATGCAATGTAGTGCAATGCTGCGTTACATGAATGGGAGAGAGCAGAACATTCCCCTGTTTACTAACATGGGATGCTGTTGTGCTCTCTCACTGCACTGGTGCACTTTTGGCTGCCAAGAACTAATGCACTAGTGCACTTGGCTGCCCTTGCACTTTTCCAGTACAAGAACTATGCTGCAAGGCAATTCGCACTTGGTATGAGTACTGCAGAATGCAGAACACATGAAAAGACGGAGAAACGAAGAGAAACAAAAATATTTCTCCTGGTTGCACCTGCCTCAAGGGGGTTCAGAATTTTGGTGTAATTCCCTGTCTACAATTCTTTGTAATTAGGGTTGCCTCAAAACCCATCAATGGTTGCCTGGTAGCACTCATACAGCTCTCATGGGATGCCCCTTGATGCAAAACAATGCATGGCAGCCCATTATGCAGCTTTGCATTACCTATGGTTACAATTCAAATTAATTTGCGATTTGCTTTGGATTCATAGATGCCAGGCTTTCATGTTGCTTATGTGTGACATTTTCATGACTTCAGTGTGTGTATGAGTAACATTTGATTGCTAAATGTGTGACAGTCTGAGTGATACTTTATCACAAATAAGACCAAGAAATGAAGCCAACATAAAAAGATAAACATCAGAGATGTCCACCTTTGTAGCAGTCAGAGGATCCAGAAAAGGCCATGTAACTCCTGGTACTTGGTATTAAGCATTATCATCACTTTCATGTTTTGGAATTGGGGTGCTGAGGGTTGAGTATAACACTTTACTTGTGGTGTAGAGGGCTGGGCACAGAAATGCCCATATCCAGCCTCTGAAAGGTGCTGTCCCATATCCCTGGGGCCGGCAGTGAGCCATATGCCAGCCTACAGCAATAAGTACCCTGCAGCCTGCACCCTAAAGTATTCATCAAGGAGGTAGAGGATAGATATACGCAGACTGAGGTACTAGAGTGCTGGTTCACCCTAAGATCTTTAATAAGTGTATTGAGGGTCGGCACCAGGCCTCACATGAGGATTGTGTACCCTGATGGGAAATCAGGAGTTGTATTACATAATATGGCACACCCTCCTTTTTTGTGCAAGGTGCACCTTTCAAAAGGCACGGGTGGTGCAAACAAGGAGAGTGCGCTGTATTACACTGAATACGCTGCCCCAAGGGCAGCCACAAACTCATGCTGTCCTCGGGCAGAACAGTTAAGAGAATACGGAGCAGCTCTTTAAAAGCTGCTCCATGTTTCTCTGTGCAGGCGGTACCGCACCTGTACTTCTAAGGGGAATTAGCAATCCTATTGCAGGCAGATGCAGTGAGTGACAGCACCCACCTACAAAGGGATGTATGAGGGGTCCATGGGATCCCTTCGCCCCGAGGGCTGCTTTTAGAAGGAGCAATGTAAGTGTACCATTTTCTAGCACAGTTTCTGTGCATCTTCAAAAGTCATATGTGCCTCTGCGTCCATGTTGGTAATACGGTGTGAGCGCAGATGTTAAAGTGATTCTCTCATTTGCATGGGGAACACCCTTTGATGATAGTGCTCAGACTGTGTGTGTGACAGCACAATTGGTATGACAGAAGGGCCCCCCAAGCATCTTTGGACCCTTCTATAATGCCACAGTGCTCGAAGGCACGCAAAGCAGGCACAAATGTCCATTACACCCCTGGGGCACTTTATGTAATTCGGCACCTGATGGACAGTATGAGTAAATGGTACAGATTAATAATATGCGGGCACTTGTGGCTAGTGTGAAGAACCTACACAGGTGGGAAGTGTAAGTAGCTTTCACTAGCAGACAGCATGAGAAGCTGACATTGGTGGTAGTGCTAAGAAGATGACCCAGCAGCTTGTGGGCAGTGTAACACTCTGGTCCTGGTGGGCAGTTTGGTAAGCTTGTATTGCTGGGTACTCGAAAGAGGCACTAGTGTGCAGTATGCTGAGTGGGTACATGGTGAAGAGTGAAATAAAATGGGAGTAGTGGCTATATCAGAGTCTGGCACTAGAGGCAGTGTGAAAAACTATCACTAGTGGGCAGTGTGAGATTTCACCACTGTTTCTGGTGGCAAAAAATTAGCCTGCTGCAGTAAAGGGTGTGAGACGCAGCAGAGACCCATCTGTACGGGCTGAGGTGCCACACCCCCCTATCTTTTTCCTGACATGAAGAGTATCTGTCAGGCTGAACAAAAGTCAGCCTGACAGATACTTTTCTATGCATATAGCGCATGTCAGCTAGGAGCTGGACATGCGCTATACATGTAGACTCGTGGCTGCCTGAGCTGATCTTTACTGGGCTGAAGAAGTCACAGCTTCTATGGGCGTGGCCTCTTCAGCCTGGCAAAGATGCCTCGAGGCCCTTCTCATCATGATGAGGGGGAGTGTAACCAATTGCATTAGACCTGGGCTCTTCAGTTTTGAGTCCTGAAGAGCCCAGGGCTGAGTGTCAGTCAGTGACACCAAGTAGAGGGTTGGGGTCAGCAGTCTCACTGACCCCCATCCTACTCTGTGACGAGTGAGGGACTGCTGCCTTCCCTCATTGACTGACCTCACGTCAGCCAGTGAGGGAAGGCAATAGTCCCAATCCTCCTGGGATATCGGAGGCTAGGGACTGCTGCCTTCCCTCAGTGGCTGATGAGGAAAGACAACAGTTCCGACCATCCTGGGACCTCCAAAGTTTACCTGTCAGAGCTGCTGCTCTTGAGGTAAGTTTTTTTTTTTAATGTTTGGTGCATGCGTGCGTGCATGATGAATGAATGTGTATTTGTTAGTGAGTGTTGTGAATGGGTGTGTGAGTGTGTGCATGAATGAATGGTTGTGGGTGAGGTGTATGTGCGCATGTCTAACCTTCCCCACCCACCTCCATTGCAAAATTACCAGCCACCCCTACTGGTGAGGAGCTGTCACTGCTGGTTGGTACAATGAACTGGCATTGGTAGCTATTCAGGAGCTGGCACTCTAGGCACTGTGAGAAGTTCACATTGGTAAAACAGTTTTAGACCTTAGCACTTTGCATCTGTCACCTTTATCAAGCTACAATTGTGATCTTAATGATAATAATAATTACAAGAAGTGTGCAAGTGATCAAAACTCAAGATCCTGTGGTCTTCAGCACCCAACAAGTGAAAGAGGCTGAGCAAAATCCTCATTGAGGAAGGCGACTCCACTTTGAAGAAAGTGACTCACTCCACTGAGCAACACTGGCAAGTACACATCACATTAATGAGGTTCTCCTTGAAAGCTCTCTGGCTGCCTCGGGGGATCTGAAACAGGAAGCACTACAGCACAGATCACACTGGCTGTAACACACTGTCTAATACTTCGAGCAATGAATGCTGAAGCAGGGAGGTGCTAGTAATATGTGACATTGCATTTCAATGTGGGAATACAGAAACAAGCACTGACATGCGTTACACTAACTTGTGATGCGTGGCTCTTGGCAAGGTTGTTGGATTGTAAATACCACCACTTCATTGTGCTTTGAGTTTGCATTAAAAAAGAAACCCAAACCAAATGCAAAGTGTTTGTCAATCTGCGCCAAAAGGTCTGCCAAATGTTATGGAAATTCACTAAAAGGCACCAAAATTATTTAAAAAATCAATAGGTGCAGTTTTAACAGAAACTGCTATTTAATCATATGATGGTAATGTTAAAAATGCTGTCCAAATTCAGCACATAGAAGAAATGTTTAGTTTTCTCAAAGCAAATGGCTTTTCCAATCTTTTTGAGGACCTCTCTTTTATTCTGTGCTTTACCAATACTCGCCATCCCTCATCATGCTGGTCCAAAAATATTTACAAGCACACACAATTCAAATTGTTCATGCAAAATACTAATACATTAGGGCAGAAAAAAATAAATACAAGCTCATGGTCAACCAGTTACATCTCTATAAACAATCTGCGATTCATGCTTGCAAAGTCCACTAGCAATAGTTACAAAAACCTTTTCACAACACAAAATTTACAGGTTAAACAACACACATATGGTTCCCCATGAAGTTACAAACACTTAGCACATGTTGCTGCTCCACAGCAGTGCACTGAGGTTTAAAAATGTCTGTCTCAGGACAGTCTGCTGCAGTGGGGAGTAATGAAGATGGTCTTCCCCCATACCCAAGAAAACCACACACTTATGTCTTTGGCCTGGAACCTGGACTAGAGCAAGAAACCTCCCTGCTGTTATATAGTTCCTGGCCCATTCTGGGGGGCAACTCCCACTACAGTGCACATTTAGATGTTGTCTTACCATATTGCCAGGTGAAGTTTAGGGTTCAGCTGCTTGTCTGAGCAAGGAATTTCAGTAGAACCTCCCACTCACAATCTCAAGCTCCTCCTAGAAAAGGGTGTGTACCCTCCAGTGTCGACTCCTCCGCTAAGGTGGAGGAGCGTCGCCCCACTGCATTCAGTAAAAGGAAAAATAAAATGCTAATAATGCTATGTTGTTATCATTTTACTTTTCCTGGGAGTCATGTTAGGTGGGGCTAGGCTGGAGGGGGCCAGAGGAGGGATGGAGGAGGAGATGTATGTGCACCATAAGTGTGCATGTCTGTTCGGCTGGCCGCATTAGGCAGGCCAAACAGACATGCGCCCTTTGCAGTTCTCCACCTGGCTGTATTGCACAGCCGGGAGGAGAAAGTGCACCGGCCTTCACTCCCTGTATGAGTGCCCAACTAGGCCGCTCACACCAAATTGTGACGCTTCTGTCATGCTGGTACCAGCAGCTTCATGATTGGCTAGGAGCCTGTGTGCAGCTTGGAAGAGGACGAGATCGGAGGAGAGACAAATGTGTCTCTCAAAGGTGTAGGTTTTTTTGTTTGTTTGTTTTTTAACCACCCTGCCCTGCCTACCCCGTTCAGTGGCAGCCACCACTGGTGTCCTCCCAGTCCTCAGTCATTCTGGGGAAATCTAGGGTCCAAGGAACATCAGAATGAAGGCTAATTTCCTACTGGTGGGGTGGATGGCTCAGAGTTTACTGGTCTTCCTCATCTGCATCGTTCACTTTTAGGCACACATGGTTGGTGTAATATTATGTTGTACATTGCTTAAGTTGAGTAAAGAGCTAAGACAGGCGACAGAAAGGTGACAGTCACTCATGGATTGAGAGATCTCTCCAAATAGGGTTTCAGTACCATTTATAACATCTAAAAAGAAACATTGTTAAGAAAATTATGGCTAATACCTGTAAGTATGGTATGTACAATATTCAACATAACTTAAATCAGTAGCAATCTGTCAGAAATTGGGTTATTGGCTGATGGAGGGTGGAAGCCCTATTCGTGCAAAAACTCCAATCCCTGTCAGGGTGAACCACAAATGTCACTAAATCAACCTGTTAATTTATTTAAACTTTATTTTGGCATGAGCCATAAAAGTACATGACAATAAAATCACACATGTTCGCATAAGAAAATAAATGAATCCAGAATTAAAAACAAGTAATTAGCTATCCAATCACAACAGGATCAGTTCATAACATCAGGATTAAAACAACACAGTCCTACCAAATTACACTCCTTGATATTGGTTACAGTCCTCTACATTTAAAACAAATTTGTAGCCTGCCCTAGTACTAAGAATAGTAAGTATAATTTAAGTGAAATATCACAATCACTAGTGGCTGACTCCTTTCCCTACTATATCTAAAGCAGCACATGCCTTTTACATTAATCTCCACATGCCTAGTAAGAATCTAGTCAGCGCATACACCAGCAGCTTATTTGTATCAGTTCTCAATCCTGAGGGCCGCCTGATGCTCCTTAATACCCAGATTCTGACAAAGTGGGACAAGCCAGCTCTTTCTGCTGGTCCTATAGGTCAGGCAGAAAAACAGCACGTGTTCTACAGTCTCTATCGGAGCCATACATGTTGGACAGCATGTATCACTGTCCCTTCCCATGCCAGACCACCTGACAGCAAGCGCACGGAGATGCAGAGTTCCATACCTACACTGAAGGTAAAGAAGCCTGGCCAGTGGAGGATCAATCTCATCTAGCCAGCTCTCCTTCATAAAGGAGTCCTTGACAAGGAGATATGAATTGGTTAGGGAACCATAGTTCATCTGTGGATAAAGTGAAAGATCCATCCAAGACCAAAAGGCGCTGTTAATAATGGACTTGGAGGGTGACCTTGCGGCGCTTGCAGAAGCTCAAAGGTGAGACATTCCAAGTTACTGCAGGGAGAACTTCATAAATCGTATCCAGGGAATTTCACTGGAGCCAGTTAAGGATAAGATCTCCTTAAGCCCCAGGCGGAATCAAGCTCTGGGTACACCCAAAGGCTTCTCCAATATAGTAAGGGGTGTATCCTTAAACAATGTGATATGGGCCTAAAACTAAGATCCAGCCTCAGGGGAAGCAGCTTGGTATTTAAAGGGGTTCCAACCATCTGGCGCATGAACCTATTTTCTGACAGAACTAGTGAAGGCACACCCAGGTGCCCCCAAAGTTCCACACCATAAGTGGCTGCTCCCAGAGACTGAAGTCTATCAATCTGTAGGGCTGGCTGGACTGTCCGATATTGGGAACCCCGCAGCTTCTTGATAATTCCACCTGAAAATTATTCCATCTTTAGTCTACACTGAATTATATGTGTGTGACACCCCATGTACCCCGTAATGGTGATACCTAGGTATATGAATGTACACACATGTTCAAGCAGAACTCCAGATAAGGTATGGTTTGCCCTGCAAGTATGTCCTGGATTTAAGACCATATATTTGCTCTTGCGTACATTGATTTCGAGGCCTCCTAACTTACAGAAACACTCAAAGTGATCTAACAATTTTTGCAAACCCATTGGGGATTTTGAGAGGAGCAGAGTTCAGTCTTCAAACATAAGTCCGGGAATCTTCATGCTTGCAACTGGGAATGGCTCTGCCATCTCCCTGGTGCAACTTGACCAACATGTCGATCAAGTAACTAGGGCCCCCCAACTCACTGAGCACCCACCAGAGTCTTTCTGGGTACTAAACCAAAAGCTGAGCGCAGGTCAACAAATACGATATAGAAATGGCTCCAGCCCAGTACCACGGTTTCCAGTGAATCATCTGCAGTCCGAACACTTGATCCATGGTGCTGATTGAATCTCTAAATTCTGCCTGCAGGGGAGTCAGTATATTGTGGAGCATCATCCAGTCTTGTAGCCTGTTCAGTAAGATTCTACAGAATAACTTTTGGGAACTATCTAATAGTCTAATAGGTCTATAGTTGGTGGGTAGATCACGTGCACCCTTTGTAAAAGCAGGAATAATTTTTGCCCCGCCCAAGTTGGGGGAGGTGGAGCCCCTTTCAATAGAGAAGTAAACACAACTGTGACATATGCACTCCAGATTTCTATTTTAATCTATTTCTGTTTAATCCAAAAACAAATCTCTGGGATTTTAATTTAAACCTGGAGCTTTGTTGGGTACATTTTTGTAATAGCCAGACATCCAAATGTTCGAGCAGGTACCCCACAGGTATTGCCATTTCCTCTGTGGGTACATTGCGTTCTGTAAGATCATCAGGAGGTGCAGCAGCAGAAACAATTTTGGTTGCTTTTCTCTTGCCCATTCTGATTCAGGATTAACGCCACACTTGCAGCTTTATGTGATCAACTATTAGATGCTTAAAATGTAAGGTCAAAAATCAAAAGCTAGATTAAAAAATAAAATATAATACATCAATCACAACCATTCCTGCATGTACCAAATGGCGTTGCCACACAAATTTACAGCAGGGGGAAGTTGAAGGTGAACATAGCACACTACATGAAAATATACAACATGGCAATAAACCACACTAAGCACAAACAATGATGGCCCCACCCAAGAACTACCAATTAGGCAAAATAAGGCAGAGAAAGGGCAGTGTCAAAAAAAGAGTCTCTAAAAAAACCTTACGGCTGCCGAATCCTGAAACACAAACCTCAGGTCCAAGGGGGGTGGCCCTGCCCTGCTGGTTTCTGGCACTGACAGGCACAGGATGGGCCTGTCCTTGGCCCGGGCTTTGCCCGAGTGGCCAGAGTCATAAACACAAATGGTCAGCAGGTAGGGACAAATTAAACCATTATTTTAAGAGACCAGTGCTAAATCCTGATTTCATGGGTCAGTTACTTTCCCTTATTTATTTAAATCATTCTAATAAGAGGTCAGCAGTGGCTCGTCGGTGAATACTCTATAACAAAGATGTATACATAACATAGATATATACAAAACATAGATATATACAAAACATCACAGACATTTTATGGAATAAATCTCAGTATTGGCAATATGCCAAAGGAGGGTTATGCCCAACACAATTTCTTTACATTGTGGTCACTGTTACAAGATTGTAGTTGTAATCCACTAAGAATGCGATAATTGAAGGTTTTTAGCTGCACCCAGATGTCAAATACCTATACATTTATTTTCAAAGATATTACGTAGTGCATATTAAATTTCTTGTCTGAGTAAATTGACTCAAAAAGCCCTATTGTAGTACCCAGGTCAGGTTAGGGTTACAGGGTTCCCTCTTTTGGAGTGGCCCGAGTGAATCCCATGCTGCGGGAGATGGATGTGCTCTATAAGAGCTAGTTCTGCTCCTCCCCCTGGCCTGGCCACAGGTGCCGTGCGGGCCTTCTAGCGCAAAGGATGTTGGGAAGTGGAGTTCCTGCTGACCAGTTCACAACCCGCGCTGTGGGAGATGGATGTGCGCTACAAGCGTTAGTTCTGTCCCTCCCCCTGGCCTGGCCACAGGTGCTAGTGCGCACCTCCTGGTGCAAAGGATGTTAGGACGTGGAGTCCCTGCCGACCAGTTCACACCCCCAAATCAACCTGTGCTTAACCCTATGGTAGCTTGGCACAAAGCAGTCAGACTCAACTTAGAGACCATGTGTAAAGTATTTATGCAGCACACAAACAGTAATAAAGTGGAAATATGACACAAGAAAAAACTCAAGCCAAATTAGAAGAATAGAGTTCATTTTTATTAAATTAAATGATATAAAACTCACAAAATCCAGTCAATAGAATGGGAGATTTTTACAGTTTTGGGTAAATATGGTACCTAAAAGCACAAAGCACCACTTGCAGTCATCTGTTCATGCTAGATCCAGTAGAAAGTAACAAGACGAGGCATACCTGATGGAGCACAGGTCTGATACAGAGACCATGTTAATCTCGCTTAAACAGTTACTTTCTCAAAGTCTGGCTTGAGTTCCCTTCACAGTGGAGGAGGCCGCGAGAAACTGGGGGAATGTTGCTGATGGTCATCGCTGTAGTGAGAAGAGCAGACCTGGCTTTGTAGACAGTCATTGCTGTACGGCAAAAATCCAGGGGGGTGCCACCGACAGACATTGTTGGAGCTTTGCGTTGGTGGTCACCACGGACTGCCATTGGCGTAGCCCTAAGTGCAGGTCTCGTGTTTCCTATTATTGCTGGCAGTCACTGTAGCACAACAAATCAGGTTCAGCAGAACTTTGCTTTGGTAGTTGTCATGGGCAACAGATTCTTGGTGCAAATTGGAACGTTCATGGTCAGGGTTTCACCTTTCTTCACAGGAGGAGCTCAACCGATGGAAGCCAATGGTCTAGCACCTGTGAAGGCATCTCTTAGGGAGAAGGAACTCACTCCAGCAGATACCAGCTGTGCTCTGATAGGTCCAGTTGCAGGTCTAGGCAGGTCTAATGCAGCAGGGCAGCTGGCCAGCTGCAGGAAGGCCACTAGAGCTTGTTGTGTCCCTGTAGCTGAGTCAGGAGGTCAGTCAACCAACCCTTGGAGTCACTGAGTTTAGCCTGGGATGAAGGGAACAGGTCCAATCTTCCTTCTCAGAGTGTAAGGCAGTCCTCAAGCAGCAGAGCAGTCCTCTGGTAACAGCAGGGCAGTCCTCTGGGGGCAAGGCAGTCAGATCTGGCTTCTCTAATTGTATCTTGCTTTGTTACATGCACTGTTAAATTGAATTTGATGGTCTGGGGGTAATTTTTAATCTTTTTGGTTTTATTTTTATTCCCTTTTTCTTATGTTTCCGCTCCATGCTTCTGAAGGCTGCTGCTCTTTAGGCATTCGTTTAATCTGTACTGCTTCCTCAAGCAGTTGACGCTTTAGTCTTTTGCTCTGTGGTTTCTCCTTCCTGCTCCCAGCCCATGCCTTATAAAAATGCAGCCGTAGCATGGACGGGCTGGTAGACAGATCTGTCTTTTACAATTGTATATTGCTTTGTTACATGCAACGTAAAATTGAGTTTGATGGTTTGGGGGATCATTTTTAATATTTTTTATTTTATTTTTACACGCTTAGTGGTCCTGTCTGTGCTCTGCACTTCTGGAGGTAGATGCATATTAGACAGCCATTTAGTCTGTGGCGCTTCCTCAAGAAGTTGATGATCTAGTCTTTTGCTCTGTGAGTTCTCCCTCCTGATTCTGGCCCATGTGATATAGTTATACAGCCATGGTGGGGCATACCATCTGCGTCCGTTCATGCCCAAACGGGCCCCGGGGCCAGGAATGCTGGATTTTCTCCACTCAGTCAGAGTGACTTATTCTCCCACCCAATTTCTAGATCTGGGTACTGAGACAGTGGTGGTATGTCTATCCTCTACAATTCCTGATATTCACCCTTTATGCTGCTACTATTGTGATTTTGGTAGGGTAACTGAGCCTGTAACAAGGGGTACTAGTTCCTATTCCACACTTTTTAGAATTAGCTCTGTTGCTGCTCCTTAGAAGAACAATATACATACTACCCTATGTTTCTTGAATCTGAATTGCAGTTCTCTGGCTAAGCATCAAATGGAAGTTTTTAATGTCTTGATTGACTATTCGCCGGATGCGTTTAAAAAAAAGTTTTTTTTTACTGAAACTGGTTGAATCATGTTTCTACGGCGGGCATTATCTCTTCTGTGCCAGCTTATTATTGCATTATTAGGCATGACCGTATGTATAAGAAGGGAGGTGGGGAGGCTCTGAATCAGTGCAAAATTGAAAAATTGGTACTTTCAGACTGTGAGTGTTATCTGTGCTGCACAAGGAATTTCACCTTTTCCGGTTCCTTGATTTACTGTTCTCCTAGGCTGGCAGGGAGATGGAGTTTGCTGTTGACGGAAACCCTCTCCCCTATTATTTTTAAGTGTTCCAATTTTAATATTTTAGGTGATTTTAATATTCATTTTGATGATCCTAACTGTAGCCTTGCCTCTTCTCTGTTGGCTGATTTTGAGGCATTAGATTTACATCTATTAACTAATTTGCCTACCTATAAAGCAGGGCATTTACTGGATCCTTTCTCCTCTAATCTGAGGACATTGTTGGTAGACAACTCTCTCTGATCTGATCACTTTGCTGTATCAATTTCTATTTGAACTGCTACCCTTACTGAACAACCCCATGCCTCTTCTTTCTTTTCACAACATTAGTCTAAATTAAATCCAGCAACTTTCAGTTCCCTTCTTCATGCAACTCTGCCAGAGTTGAGCTTGACTATGGACTCTGAGTCCAGTGTCATTGGCAACTGGTTGTGATCGTCTCTTGACTCAGTGCTTCCACTCAAATCCAAATCTAGCTCCAAATCTCACTCCCCACTCCTTGCTTTAATGAGTTGTTACTTGGATTAAAAAGAGGTGCAATTGCCTGGAGAGGGCTTGGTGTAAAAACTACCTCAATGAGGATAAAGTCAAGTACAAGCTGACTATGAGGGATTACCATGAAGCCTTTTATTCTGACCCATTTATTCTGCTAAAGTCACTCTTGCTCAGAATTGCCCTAAGATGCTATTTCAGGTTGTTAAATCTTTAACAGATACTGCCAACCCCACCCCCATGCTTTTGCAGATTCAGGCCCATATTTATACATTTTGACGCAAACCAGAGCCGGCGCTGGTTTGCGTAAAAAAATGTACCCCCGGCTAACGCCATTCCTACGCGCCAGGCGGGCGCCTTATTTAAGGATTGATGTTAGCCGGCGCTGCGGGCTGGTCAGATTACAAAAAAATGACTCAAACCAGGCAGCGCCGGCGTAGGGGAAAATGGGGATTGTGCGTCAAAAAATGGTGCACGTCAGGTTTGAGTAAAAAATCATGGCTCAAACTGGACTTGCGCCATTTTATGACGCACAACCCTCATTGAAATGACTCCTGTCTTAGCAAAGACAGGAGTCATGCCCCCTTGCCCAATGGCCATGCCCAGGGGACTTCTGTCCCCTGGGCATGGACATTGGGCACAGTGGCATGTAGGGGGGTCCAAATTAGGCCAACCCTATGCCACTTTAAAAAAATAAAAAAATGATACTTACCCCAACTTACCTGTACCTACCTGGGATGGGTCCCCCCATCCATGGGTGTCCTCCAGGGGTGGGCGAGGGTGGGAGGGGGTGTCCCTGGGGGCAGGGAAGGGCAACTCTGGACTGCTTCCATGGTCAGAGACCATGGAAGTGAGCCCACAGGTCCCTTAAAGCCTGCCCTCACCCATGCGTTAAAAAAATGGTGCACATCAGGCTGTACGCCGTTTTTTAAGGCCCGCCCCCTCCTGTGCGTCAAAATGATGTGGGAGTATAAATAAGGCGCACAGGCCTTAAAGTCATTTTTGGGATGGGAACGGCTACCTTGCATGTCATTAACGCAAGGTGGTTTCCTGCATCCAATAAAATTAAACACACAGAGGATTTTTGACGTCCGCGGGGTCGGGCGTCAAAGTTTAAATATGGGGCAAGGTTTGTGCTGAATGTGCGTCAAAATTTTTGACGCACATGCGGCGCAAACAGAGTATAAATATGCCCCGCAGTGTAATAACTTAGCAGCTTTTTTCTGTAAAAACATGTCTGAATTCATGCCTTCTTTTCCCTTTCGCAAGAGAGAGGGGATGTCATCTCTTTTATGTCTCCTACATGGTCTCTGCAGACTTTTTCCCTTAATAAGCACCCTTTGTTTGTTTCTCTATTGAACACTGCTAAGTCAAGTTCACCACTAGATCCTCCTCCCTGCGATTTTGAGCAAATGTTTTCCCCAGCTCTTTCCCGCTATGACTACTCTCGTCAATTCCTTATTACTGGAGGCCTTAGTTCCCAAGGATTGGAAAGGGCCACAGCAATACATTTACTGAAAAAAACGAACCTTGATATCTTTAACTGGACCAACTTTCAGCCCATTTTGCTATTGCCATTGCTTGCTAAAATGCTTGAAAAAAATTTAATCAACAACTTTCAGCCTATTTGAAAACTAATGGTCTCCTTCATTCTTTGCAATCTGGATTCAGGGTAGAAAATAGCACTGAAACCAGTTTGGTGGGTGTCAACAAACAGCTTAGATTGCATCTTGTTAGGGGTGGAATTGTGGCTCTTGAATCTATGAGTAACTTTCCATACTGATTCTCACCAGGTGCTTCTTAAAAGAACTGGAGAATTTGGGTATCCAAGGCCTGGTTTTGGCCTGGTTTTGTTAATTTTTGCAGGGCCTCTCCTTCCAAGTCTGTGCTCAACCACACTACTCCAGCTCTCACACGTTAATTTTGGGGTCACTCAGGGCTCTGCCTTGAGCCTCACCTTGTTTAACATTTATGGTGGCCTTTGGCAGGCATAGCTGAAGGTTGCAGTCTTACACTGTTTTCCTATGTTGATGATACCCAAATCATTGTATCCTTATATTCCAATGAAGATCGAAGATCAGCTCCTACCTCCTGCCTTACAAGTGTGGTGACTTGTATGATCACTATTTCCTTAAAGTTAAATGGCAGTAAGTCAGAAATCCTCTTGATAGGCAATCAACTGGATCTTTGGGGCCTACTCTGTTGGCCTGGTGATTTGGGGGACACTCCTACCCCTGCTCAGGTGGTTAACTTCTTGGGCTTCTGGTTCGAAGACAACCTTACGATGAACCAGGAGATCACTAAGGTAGCCTCTTCCTGTTTGGCCATCTTGAGGTGGCTAAGGGAAATGCTTTGAATCCTTCCTACTTCAGCTCAAAGTATGGTGGTACATGTACTGATTATTTCTAGGCTTGATTATGGCAACATTTTCTATTTGGCTGCTTTGAAAACTTCAATTATTTGACGACAAGTCATTCAGAATGTCATGGCTCAGCTGCTACATCAACTTCCTAAGCATTGGCCAGTCTCTCATCTTCTTCAGGAGCAACATTGACTGCCAACCTGGCAAGCAGGTACAATTTAAGGCATTATGTTATATGATTAAAGCCCTGTCTAATTCTGGACTGCTCTATTGTACGTCACTGTTGTCACCATATCATCCTAAACAGTCTCTTTCTAACAATCTGAAGTTTGCAGTTGCCCCTATGTTTCCCCAAGCGATGAAAGGTGGTCAGCCATTTTCTTACCTAGCCCTGAAATTGTGGAAGACTGTGCCTGCCTCGCTTAGCTTCTGTTAGTCTCTGGACACGTTTAAGAAATTGCTGAAGACATCGCTTTTCTAATTTTTCAACTTCAGTCCCTTCTGTTGTACCAGAGCGGGCAAACCCCTTTGGGATAACAATGAGCATTATAAAGCTGAATAATAATAATAATAATAAAAAGTCTACAGGTCCAGAAGTGTACTGATGAGTAGCTTTTGAGGTCCAATATTTATACCTGCTGCCAGTCTCTGAAGTAGAGCTATTTTCTATTTTACTCCCACATCTGGTTCTGAAAAGTTCTTCCCTTCCCGTAAAGGCAACAAGCAGTCTGTGGTGTCAAAGCCCTGTCAAGTGTGAGAGGGCTAGGGAACAGCTCCAGCCCTAGCCATCCAGACAGGATGGCTCATCCTGCCCACAGTTAATCCTTTTTGAATCACTGTCTGGGAGGAATGCACAAACTTCAACAGCAGAGCCATTCGCAGTCATATGACTCAGAACTGGCAGAAGGCACAAATGGTAAGGATAAGAAAATGCCAACTTTCGAAAAGTGCAAAAACAACAGATGATGGACGGAATGCAGAACAAATCAAACATTCACCCCTAGTCACAGATCTGGGTTTAATCCATCAGTTTTTTTGCTTGCCATTCCATTCCAGTTTAGACCCAGCCATATGCAAATCAGTCTTGACCCTGGAACAGTCCAGCCCGAACTGCCAGGCCAGGTCTTCCCTGGACCAGAAACAAGCATCCTGCGACCAGTTTTAGGGTATCATCCTTCATCAGCCAGGCTAGCTTGAATCTTGTGGCATAGCAGGTACGGACCCACGTCTGGGGATTCCCTTCCCTCTTGGGGCAACAAATGCAAAAACAACAGATGATGGACGGAATGCAGAACAAATCAAACATTCACTCCCAGTCACAGATCTGGATTTTTTGCTTGCCTTGCCATTCCAGTTTAGACCCAGCCATATGCAAATCAGTCTTGACCCTGTTCTCCATGGGTACAGTCCAGCCCAAACTGCCAGGCCAGGTCTCCCAGACCAGAAACAAGCATCCTGGGACCAGTTTCAGGGTATCGCCCTTCATTAGCCAGGCTAGCTTAAATCTGGTAGCATAGCAAGCACGGGACCCACGTCTGGGCATACCCTTCCCACTTGGGGCGACAAATGCAAAAACAACAGATGACGGACGGAATGCGGAACAAATCAAACATTCACCCCCAGTCACAGATCTAGGTTGAATCCTGCACTCATAGGCCCTGATTTATACTTTTTTTGCGCCGCTTTTGCATCATTTTTTTACACAAATGCTTTGCAAAAACAGAATTAATCAGGGCCATCGTGCTTTTCCTTCATTGTCACCATAGCACATGTCCACATTTATAACATGGTAGTAAGTTTTCGACCCCATAATACTGTACTGAGGTGGTGAACTATTAGGATGGCAGAGGGCATGCCTAAGTTTCCAAAAGGGCTTTTTTTAAATGCATACATTATTGATTGCTGTCTGTGGTACTTACTTTATGCGTGATCGCTAAATGGTTCGTGAATTGGAACCATAACGTTAATTTTGGATACGGACATTCATCTTGTTTCCCGATAGTGACACATTAATCAAGGAATGTGTGTTGACAAATTAATCAAGAATCTTGTTGGTTTACACTTTGCTGACTTGAAAGCTACTGAGCTTGGTCATTCCAAATTAGACTTCGGAAACATCTTCTGCAGTGGTCATACACATTGTCAAACTACATATCTTCAGGCTGTTTAAAACATGGCAGTGATCTTGATTTTTGATCTTAACATGGTTTGAGTATACCATCTGAAACACCCTACCTGTTGTTGCCCATAAAAAATGGTTTGTTTTAAAAATTGAACTTTACTTTCCAAATTACTCCAGTTTCAGGGTATCACCCTTCATTAGCCAGGCTAGCTTAAATCTGGTAGCATAGCAAGCACGGGACCCACGTCTGGGCATACCCTTCCCACTTGGGGCGACAAATGCAAAAACAACAGATGACGGACGGAATGCAGAACAAATCAAACATTCACCCCCAGTCACAGATCTAGGTTGAATCCTGCACTCATAGGCCCTGATTTATACTTTTTTTGCGCCGCTTTTGCATCATTTTTTGACACAAATGCTTTGCAAAAACAGAATTAATCAGGGCCATCGTGCTTTTCCTTCATTGTCACCATAGCACATGTCCACATTTATAACATGGTAGTAAGTTTTCGACCCCATAATACTGTACTGAGGTGGTGAACTATTAGGCTGGCAGAGGGCATGCCTAAGTTTCCAAAAGGGCTTTTTTTAAATGCATACATTATTGATTGCTGTCTGTGGTACTTACTTCATGCGTGATCGCTAAATGGTTCGTGAATTGGAACCATAACGTTAATTTTGGATACGGACATTCGTCTTGTTTCCCGATAGTGACACATTAATCAAGGAATGTGTTTTGACAAATTAATCAAGAATCTTGTTGGTTTACACTTTGCTGACTTGAAAGCTACTGGGCTTGGTCATTCCAAATTAGACTTCGTAAACATCTTCTGCAGTGGTCATACACATTGTCAAACTACATATCTTCAGGCTGTTTAAAACATGGCGGTGATCTTGATTTTTGATCTTAACATGGTTTGAGTATACCATCTGAAACACCCTACCTGTTGTTGCTCATAAAAAATGGTTTGTTTTAAAAATTGAACTTAACTTTCCAAATTACTCCAGAAACCTGTTTCCTAGTATCTGCTGCAAAACCATCATAACACTGTGCCTATCAGATCATTGAAAAAGGCAAATTTTCTCGTGACTGTTCCTAGAACTAAATGTAAATCACAGAGTTTTCTATAAATGGATTTCGGAACGAACTTCTGTATTATATTCTGAAAGGAGAATCATTTTGTTCCCTTTCATTTTCTTTAATTTGTCATTTGGCTTCTGTGCAATGTTGAGTCTGTTTTGTTAACAATAAAAACACATAAGTATTTAATGAAATAAATAAATAAATGCAATTACAAAGCACTTTTAAAATGTAAGATTTTATACTTGAAAACTTTAGTATAGAATATTATCTTAAGCATTTTCCACGCATATGAACATTATTTTTGCCTAATTGTAGTAGATACAAATTTTATTTATGTGATTCCAAGAGAGGGAAAGCTCTGGCCTCGGTTATGAGGCTGCTGCATTAATGGGTGAGGGTTCTATCTGTCTGAAAATAAAGTTTCTGGATATTATCCAGGGAGATAAATGAGACTCTTATGTGTAGCTGTCCACGGAATGGGGATTAATATGCACACTTCTAATAACCAGATCCAAATCAACATGCGCTGCCTCCATTTTGGAAAACACCTGCCTCTATTCACCACGCATTCTGAGCTGGTAAGTGGGATTGAGGGCATTGTAGATGGGGGGTAGTGAGAGCATCAAGATTTGCAAAGTCTACAGAATACATTTAGGATCGGCCCATACTCCCCCGTGCCACTGGAAATGGTGAGGCAGGTGCTGAGAACTGAGGCCCATTCGTGCTTTCAGTGCGAGCCTCGTGTTTTTATTGGCCACATTTTCTGGCCAGTAAAATCATGTTTGGTATCCTGCACCCAGAAAACTGGGTGGAGGAAAGCTGGGCTTGTTATAAATGGGGAGAGCTGCATCCCACCTGGGAATACCATTCCACCCACTTAATAACCTGTGCCTATATCTACTGTTGCAGGAATATATTGTATGACATTTATGTGTATATATGAAGGAAAGTATAAAGTGTAATATGAAGTGTGGCTGGCAATGCAACAGACATAGGGCATATTTAAACATTTTGGTGCAAAACTGCGCTAACACAAATGTACATGTACTAACATTTAGCACCTGAAATCTGGTCAAAAATATTTTGCATATTGCAGACTCCTGAGATGCGGGTGGTAACTATTCATAAAGGGGATGGTTACACCAGGAGATCCCTTCCCCTTTGTGGATCTTAAAGAAGTTTGTGGAGGAGTAGGTAGCAATTCAGGGGACACCCTGGCAACTCTGCAAACTTAAAAAAGTAAAAAATACCAACATAAAATACCCTACTATAACAATAAATAGAAATGAAATATAAACAAGTATGATGAATTGTGCATCAAACATAAACAGCATTTTCATTAGCATCTTCCACTAATAGCAATATCTACAAAATAACCTAACATAGGGCCTCTTTACGAGTGTGGCGTTCTGATGACAAGAATACTCTGACCAAGGAAACCAAAACTAATAATGCAGTGAAAGGATTGGTATAACTCCTTCCAAGGCACTCTTTGAAGAAACATAGGTGTAAACTCTATTCTAACTACACTACTATTACCACTGTGCAAAATTATGAATATTAAAGTGTACAATTACAACTAATAACCATTAGTTAAACTGTTTTTTTGTGTATTTTCGTATTTACTGTTCTAATATCAAACCCACAATAATCACTTCTACATTTATTTATTAAACAATCTTTAGAAAATATTTTAAAATGAGCAACTATTTTCCATTTTTGAAATGCAATTTCCATATATAACAATTAAAAAATATATCTTAACTATTTTAAACATTTTTTATTAATGACATCCAATAATGTAATAATATAATGATATATATACAGACACACACATATATTTTCATTCTGAATTTTTTTAATTTAAAAATCCTCATTTTGCTATTTTCAGAATTTAAAAAAAAAAATCAATCTCTTTAATTAAATATTAAATATTGTACATTAAAATGTAAACAAATAATGTCTAAAGTCATGCAATATTTGTATCACTACTAACATTAAAAACAGTCTCCTGCAAAACCCTTTATATAATTACTTTGGTGCTGTTTGACAAATCTTTATGAAAGTTTCAAAAGTGGTTTGCCATTCACTATAGCTACTGTTTTGAAAGTGTCAGGGTGATTTGTCAAGCAGGGGCTGAGAAAAAGGGGTGTCCCAGAATGTTTTTTCCTCCTTCTGTGTCCACTGAATGGTATTACAACAAATATGGCAGGAAGCTAGATCTTGGTCCACAGATTGTGCTTTTTGTGATTTGGTGTAAATCTGTCCAGTTGTTGAGTAGTCAATAAGGGGAGAAAAATATGTATATCTAGAGATGTGGATCCTTCACAGATTATCAGTGGATACTTCGCGTATTTGGGGGAAAAGCAAGGCCCTGATTGGCTAGCCAAGACCTGACAGGAAAATGTCAGCCTATTTTAGAAATGTTAGCATGTACTCCAAGAAGATCTACAGAACGTTTATGATATCTCCAGAACAAATCCTTGCAATAGACGATGAAGGAAATACACACACTAAGCAATAGGTGATTGTACTGAAAGAAATACTTCCATTTATAATGCAAATAAGCAATCGTAGTGAAATAAAGAAAGGATAATACATCATAACAGCTGGTCTACCATGAGCACAACCATTGTAATTTTGAAATGTCTACCACCTTGTTTTCTTCATAACTTGCTAACAAATAATTTGGGATCTTTTACTGGCTACATACTTCCCATAAATCATAAAGTGTACCCAAGATGGGATAGTGCCTGGCCGCTGACAAAGATGGCTGGCAACTGCTGAGGCTTCAATTTACCCCTGCGCTTTAGTTTGTGCTGTGGGCCCCCCACGTCAGCCCATGTGGTGGAAAACAGACAGCATCTTGTACTGATATCCTAAGAAATCTGATAATACCCTTTCTGCCTGGCTCCTATAACTCCAGCATGCTTGGTTTTCTGATGGCCACTCACTCATAAGGCAGTGAGGGGCCCTCAGCAGCCAGAGATGATTATGTAAGGCTGTTGACTCTGAGAGTCCAGATGAAGGGTGGAGAGGGCCCACACTACAGTTGGCTGTTGTAGTGGCCATAATGACCGGTGGCAAATCTTGCAGCCTCTCAGATGGATCTGAGGGTGGATGGTCCTGATATGGGGGAGAATTGGGGACAAGGCTGGCCGCACCACCAACACTCAGAGATTAGGCACTGTGGATGACGATGCCCACAAGGGGGACACAGACATGAGAGCCCTGGCTAAGCGGCCCGCCAGGAGATACTCCTTGCCATATGACGCATCCATATGCCCCCACACTACTGGGGTGTGTGATTTCCTGCAGATAGAAGGCCTCACTGTGTGGTGCAGTGCCTATGAATCTTGTTGCTGCCATTGTGGGCACCCCTCTTCACCAGAACCTAGGCCTCCACAGAGCCCTCCCCCCGGCTACCAGAATGTGATGGGGAGTGGGGCTTATTTCTTAAGCTCACCCAATGCCCATCCCCAGCTGCACAGAGTCCAGACACAATGGCCAAAGAGGGCTTACTCTTGTTGAACTTATTTTCTTGTACCTACTCTGGTACTCTATATAGCTGACTTATTTAGTTGGGAGGACTGATCTTCCGGTAGGGTGGGTCATTGTCTTTTTATCGGCCTCTCTCTTCCTGGAGGTGTCCAAGGGGGATGCTTCTGAGGACCCTCAAATTAGTACTTATGTGGGTGCTGCTGTGTCAGCTGTCTCTTGCTCCTCACTACTACTTCCCTCCTCCTGTGACACCCCCACGCCTGCAGGAGGCTCTTAAGTCCTAAGGCCAGACCTTGATATATCCAAAGATGTCCAAGAGCAAAGAGGCTCTCCAATTACTGTTCTTGGGGTGGGAAACAGGCCCCACACATTGACAATTTGGCTGAAGCCAAGCTGTACTGGCGGGGATCAAAGATGGACTCGGTCATGGAGGACATGCGGTCGACATCTACTGAACTTAAAACAATCAGGATGAATTTGGCTGCATTTCACAATTAGATGGAAACAATGGACCAAAAGGTTTATGCCCTGGATGACCTTCTGCTGACTCTGGAAAAGGAGCCAGACATGGGGTAGGAATTGAGGCGTATGCAGCAGATGCTGGTGGATGTGGAGAATCACAGCCGTCACAATAATGTCCGCTTCTTGAGGATACCAAAGGGACTTGGACTTGAGTTGGAGAATGTGGATAGTTCTTTGGTGTCCTTTCTTCTGGAATTTACGGGCCTGATGTTCCCTTCCCTTTTGAAAATTCAGAGGGTCCACAGGCTATGTTCCTGCACTGCAGCCTATCATTACCTTCTTGCTCTGCTACCAACAGGCTCAACAGCTCATATGTCAACAAAACACAACAATGTCCCATTCATGCATAAAGACTCAAAGACATATGTTGAAACCGACTTCTCGCAGGATACAACACTTTAGCAGAAAAAAATTCCTGGCACTGTGGCCGCTCATTTGGAAATTGGACATTAGGTATGGCCTGCTGGAACCAGCCACGATGCTGCTTATGATCAATGGAACCCACAGACAATTTGCGGAGCTGGATGAACTCAAACAATTTCTGCACCAGCTGGATACTGTGGAGCTGGACATGTCAGGCACCATACAGGTGGCAGCGGCTGCGGTGTCGACCAAAGGTCTGGCTGCAGAGGTCAGCCCAGGGGCATAGGAGTCATCCAGAACAGAACGCCAATTCACAATTGGCATTCTTTTTTAGGGGAAGGAGAGGACTAACCATAGTGGGTGACCATAGAGAGATTGCTTGCCGGAGCCCAACCAGGCTTAGATATTCTCTATGGTTCTGGGGATGCAGAGGTTGCGACCTGCCTGCCCCCAGTGAGTCCAAAGAGGATGGTATGGAGTGATGAGCACAAATTGCTAGAAGTCAATCACTGTGTTAAATGTTTGCCTTTTCACTCAGTTGATACAAATAGATATTTATGTGTACTTAAATGTGAACTTCTATCTCAGAGATGATGCAGAACCATTGAAGTCTAATTTCTGTGTAATTTGCATGATGTTCGGAACACCCTCTAATGTGATGCTTTACTGCCTGTTGGACCTGCAGTTGGATGAAACTTTCTCATTGCACTGATATATAGCACCATGTACTGTTCTCACCTTGCCTGACCAAAACACAAACCTATACTCCCATAACAAATCTATAAAAATATAGCATTGAGAAAGTAGGCAAGGCATGTGAAATGTTTCAGAAAGGACAAAGGGCCTGACTGGATAACACACATTCTGATGGAGATCCACTAGCTCACCTTGTCAGACTGAGTGGAGAATAAAAAGTCCAAGAAAAGAAAAAAGCTACAGCCCCTCTTTATCTATTATTTTGGGATCTGAACTTGTATATCTGTATACATCAGGACCATCCATTTTGTTCACTAATTTAGGAAATAATGGAGGATTTACCTTGTTAAAGAACAAACCATTGTAATGTAGTAATATTAATTTCTGCTCTCACCACCTAGGTACCACCTCCAATCACTTTTTGATGATATCTTTGCCTTTGACCCTTCATGCATTCTGCAGTATTTTGCTTAGGTTTTTTTTCTATGCGTCTAATACCGCATACAAATACACATACATACACTTTTAACATTCCAAGAAACACATGACTTCAGGCTCAAGAAATGTCATTTATTCAAACTGTGCCCAGAAAGTAAGGTGCATTAATTACAACTTTGAGAAAACTCTACAAGGTGTGCCTTCTCACTCATGGGTGACACTGTTCACTGCACCAGAGATTAATCTGAAAGACAAGTTATTGTAACACCACAAACTGACAGGGAAGTTTTGCTTTGTGTTACTAACAATCCCATAAAAGTATCAGGGGCATAATGGAAACACAAACAACCCTTATTTCTTTATTCACAATATCACACACTGCACTAAAAAGAATGAACACTTTTAAATTAACAATAATTATTACTATAGGAACAGTCTATTTCTAAGTACATCAAAAACAACAACACAAAATATGATAAAACCAGCAAGAAGGTATGTTATGAATAACAAGCATGAAATTAACATTTTTAGCTTTGTTCAAAATGTCATTTAGAATCTTATCTGGAACCTAACACCCTAATGGCTACTTCTATGTGCTATAATGTGAGAGCATGGAAGACAGAGCAATCTACAGTCTAGAGTTTCTTAGGGAGAAAAGACTCACTGTATACCTTGCTGGCAGTAAGGGCTGACTTTAACAGCGGAGGCCCGAAGATAGTGTTCCCCGCAAAGGGTACACACACACTGAAGTAGCAATCTGTCAGTCTTCCTCCAGGACTAAGCGTTATTAGCTTCAGGATTCAGGCATGATGTAGCATCCACGAAGTATGAAATGTGCTGGTAGCAGGTGACACCGTCTCTGGAACGACTTCAGGTGATAATCTGGGCGAAAGACCTCTCCTGACAAGTGGTGAAGTGGTCGTCCTTATATACTAAGACTTATTGGCAATTGTAATTTCTGACAGAAGTTTAAGAATGTTTGGCATAGATTATGTGCATCACGGTATGTGTCCTAGATGTTTCCTTATACACATATAAGGATGTCAATTCAGACTACACTATTTTGGTTATATGCCGGTATGTGTTCCTAATAAACCTTGACATGGTAGAAAATAGACATGTAACCCAAACAAATGTTGCCTTATTGGTGGTATCTATGTGATCGATTGAAGGGCTTCTCACTTTCACACTTCTTAGAAAGATAAGGTCAGGCAACATCTGCATCTAATAGTAGTCATGACAACTATCCTACATTAATTGGGGAAGATGGCAACTACTATTGCTTGAGAGAGGAAAGATGCCGGCCTCCTTCAGTCAAGATGGAGTCAAGGCCTACATAAGATGGAGTTGAACTTTAGGGTCTTCACATCACAAGTCAAAACAAGAACATCCATCCACACCTGATATCAAAGTCCTTAAACCTTACCCTTCCTAGGCTCATAGGCAATGATTGCATTTACTAGTCTTTGAAAAATAAGGCAACCCATCACAGCAGAGATCCCCAGATCTAACACAACAGATGCATTTTAGCATGTTCTTCTGATCTTCTGTACAGAAATAAACAAATAAGTATTTTTGGCTAAAAAACACACCTAAAATTACTTTTCTGTGGAATGTTTGTTATGTTTTTATCCAGGTAGAACTATAAATGTTTTATTTTTCCAAAATATACATTTGCTTATTTTTAGCAATTGGTTATATAAAATATTTCAGAAAAAATCTTCATTTATAAAAGTTCTAGAAAAATAATTAAAAAAATTAATCATCTACAGTCATACAGCCTTTGAGAAATTAACTTATGACAGACACAAAAGACTATCAAATGCTCTGGCAGCCCAAGCAAAGCTATGTAACTTCATAGAACCCTACTCCTATCAATAAGGACCAACAACAGGGATGGCTCCTTTGCAATGGCGAAGGACTGTCGCCCCCGTTGCTAAGCCAGGAGCTGAAAGATCAAACGATATTTCATTTTCGTTTGATCTTTCAGCTGCTGGCTCAGCCATCAACAAATAGAGGGAGGGGCGAGGCTGGGCCACAGGAGGGGGGATGGGGGAGTGGAATCAGCCATCTCAGGCCCGCCAAGCACAAATACGCACTTAGGCTTCTTAAACATGGCTGTGTTACACACCGGGGTTGGAGAAACTGCACAGACCCCAGGGCAGTGTTTGAGCAGCAGTCTGAGCCACTCAGACCACTCTTAATGCTGCTCTCATGCTCAATTTAGCATGAGAGCAGCGCCAGGAGTGCTGGTGTCCCAGTGAGTGCTGGGATACCAGAAGAAGAGCAGGGGAGCAAATCAGCAGGCGGTGGCGACAGAAACAGGTAAGTTTTTTTCCTTTTATTATTTTTTATTTCTTCCCTGCTTCCCTCCCCCCACCCTCCCCTCCTCTTGAGATTTGCCGCAGCTGCCGCTGACCAACAATCCGCCCACATGGAATGGTCAAGTTTATTTAAATGCATAGTTAATAAAAACCAATCCCTCATACATTTAAAAGGATACCACAACCACCCTTACAAAATAAGAGGCAATTACTTTCCATTCTAGTCTAAAAGTTCTTCTTAAATTTATAAAATATAGGATCAATATAACTAACCCTGATTTTTCTTCTAATTATGCAATCCATAAAACATAACTATTGTTAATTGATTTATGGCAGAGTGCCGTTCTTGTTAAAGTGGGTTTGTTTTAGACATAGCCACATAGATATTCCTATAAAGTGCATCAATTTCTCAGTCTCCTCATGTTATGTATGCAATTCTAAACATGGTAGAGAAGTATCTTAAAAGCTTATAATAAGTTATGTATTTATTTACAATTAAATTGATACTCCAGGCTAAAATACTTCCCTTAGTAGTGTATGGAGACCTTATAGGCCAGTGGAAACCATATATTAAGTTTATACTAATTGATGAGCTTGCTGAAGTTTTTTAGATGTCAGATGTAAAATCTTTGTAAATCTGGCGTTCAAGATATAATCAGTAGGTTTAAAGCAGGCAATCACTGCTTCTCTGCAGGTCCGTATTCCCCTTTGATTGAGTGCTGCTTTAAATAGCATCTTGTGTTCATTCATTAGGCCATTACGGATGCATGTCAGATGAGTAATGCCTTCCAGCCCACAGCCACATAGCCTACACTGGGGAAATGACACAGTATGTTCCCATGGGGCTTGGTGGGCACAGCCAGGAATAAGCTCAAATCGATGTTTAATAAAATGATCCTTCTCAACTTTTGACCACCCAGCCTCCAGATATGGCTGAACTTTCAAGAGTTCATTCTCATTTATTACCATCCAAGCGTGCAATCTGGCTGCTAACAAATTTTTATCCATTAATACGAGATCTCTTCTTCGCTGTTCGGTTCAAGATTTTTTTGAATACATAGTAGGAGAGATTTGAGTCCCATAGGCCCCGTGCATCAAAATCATCTAATGCCTGATCTAAATACTGTCTGGATTTGGCTGTAGGGTTCAGTCTAATCTCCTTCCAGATCTCCTGGCAAAGTTGATTTCCCTTTGTTATCTGTATGTGTTTCCAGGTTTTAATATAGCTGCATTCCCTTGCTATAATTTGGTTTAGGTAACCAAACTCCAGTTTAATTTGTGCTTGGGAAGTATACCTTGGTATTTAAAATAAAAACCTAAATATTTTTCCGATTATACCATTTATGATGGTGGCATCTTGCCCAGGCAGGACTTCGCTACCGTACCCTATCATTGAATTTAGTTTTGCTGCCACAACTTGTAGCAGGGGATGGTAGCTAGGGCTGCTTAGTGACTTTTTCAAGGTGCGAAAGGCGAGCAGTACTACATTTCCTTTTCTATATAAATCTTGCTTCTGAGGGAGAAAGGTGACCTGGTTATCAAATAGTACGCCCAGATATCTGAGGTGGTTAACTTGATCTAAAAGTCCCCTTTGTATATGCCATTTTTTATCGCTAGGTTTTTTTTTACCAATTACCATCACTTTGGTTTTTTTCTGATTAATTTCCATTCCATTCTGTTCAGTGTATTCAATTAGGTTGACGATGAGCCGTCGTAGTCCTACTTTAGTTTGGCTCAAAAGAACAACATCATCTGCATAAAGCAGATTAGAGATAAGCAGATTGCCAACCTTAGGGGTTGCGCATTCACCTTATCAAGCTTAACAGTCATATCAGAGAGATAGAGATTGAAAAGATACGGTGACAGCACACAGCCCTGTTTTAGACCCTGTTTTGGCTCATTTTTTCTTGAGAGAAAGGATCCATCCCCTATTTTGACTCTGATCCATGTGTGGGTGCATAGCTGCTGAATGACCTTTATCAATTTCTCTGGTATACCCCAGGCTGCTAATTTTTCCCATAGAAGGCTTCACTGGACCATATCAAAGGCTGATTTGAAGTCTACAAAACACAAATATAAGGGAGGCTTTTTTGTTTACATTTGTCAATGACAATAGAACGAGTTAAAATGTTTGTAGACGTTCCGGGGCCCGTTGCAAAGCCTGTCTGATTAGGGGGGATAATAGTGTTCTCGGTTGCCCCGCTACGGATATGCTCCAACAATAGCCCAGCATAGTATTTCACCTCGACATCCAATAAGGTAATCAAACAATAATTCTCCGGGTGAACTTTATTACCTCCTTTAAAAATTGGATCAATTATAGCCCCCTTCCAAGATTCTGGAATACATCCTGATTCTATACAGTAATTATAGACCAAAGTCAATGTTTTTCCCCAATAGGCCGGGTTTGTTTTAAATAATGCATTGGGGATCCCATTTGGACCTGGAGCCACTGTACTTCTGCTGTTTTTTATTAAATTTGTTACTTCCGACATCAAGAAGGTTAAATTTAAGGATTCCTTTTGGAGATTTGAGGACTGTAATTGAACTCCATCTTGACTTAACTCAATTGTCATCTCGTCTGGATTTTTGGTGTCTTTCTTATTTTCCCCAAAATGATGAGTTAGATAATCTGACCATGTAGATTCCACTATATTAGAGCTAGTCAAGGTCATTGGGGCTCTATTCAGTTGATGAACCATTTTCCAGAATCCCTGAGTGTTTGATTTTTTACTCAGAAATAAAGCCTTTGCCCAGAAATCCTGACTATTCCGTAATTTATCTTCCCATATTTGTTACCGGTAGGTATTATTTATGCTTTTTATGTCAGCCTTTATGTCACGGTCAGTTAGGTTTTTCTTATGGAGCCTTAAGAGTCTGTTTCATTGTCTTCTTAATTTGATCGTATGAGCTGAGGTTTTAATATTCTTTATTGTTTTGAAACACGCCCCTGAATTTGACAATCCTTCTGAGGTCTATTTATTAAGAGATTGACTGCAAATCTGTCCAAGAATATTGGCCAGATTGATATTGGGTCCCTAGATGTATCATTATGGCATTGATCAAATATCACAGTTGACCGCTCTTCAATGGACTCAATTGACTTTTCATACCATCAAAGTTTCTTATTGTTTGTTGTACTGACATTCCTCAGAGTAGTTAGGGCCGGATTAAATATAGGAAAGCTGCAACCAATCTCCAGACATTGTTGGCCAAGATCACTTATAGCTGTCTTTATAATGTGATACTTAGTAATTAAAGTAAGTAATGATAAGGAGACAGCAGTGTAATCAATTGTTGTTTGAGTTCGAGTAGCATAGCAAGTTGTAGCCGGCGGAGTGTCTTGCGGAAACCTCCCATTTAGGAGTCTGAGCCCGAGGGCCTCAAGATCTTTTACTAAGGAAAGCGCCTTAGTGTCAGATTTGCCTTGCTCTAGAGACCCCAGGGACTGCTGTGGGACTGCCCACAGCTGATCTTGCAAGATGGTTTGGGCATCCCTTCCAAAGGGATGTAGTAATTTCATTTTAAAGTCTCCAGCTACTAAAAACTCTGGGAATTCTAAATCTTGATAGGCAGTTAGTATAGTTTCTATCAGTCTGGAGGATATCTGTCTTCTGGAGCAGGCATCTTGATGGATGTAGACATTATTTGGCAAAAGAGAGCTAGAAGGCTCCTTATTCCAACCGTCTAACTTCACTAACAAAAATGCTTCATTTTCCTCATACACTTGTGTGCATGATATATTTAGACCTGCTGAAATAAGGATTGCTAGTCTCCCCTTGGGTGGCCAAACCTTTTTTCCCTAATTTGCTGGGGGGGAAAAGCCTATAAATCCATCAATTGTAAATGGGTTGATAGCCCAGGTCTCCTGTAAAAAGATGATTTGACATTTTTTAAATAAACTTGTCAGGTCTTTGTGTTGGATTTTTGATTTAATTCCATTTATATTCCATGAACAAAATTGGAGGGGTTTATGATAGGGAGTTACCAGCCTAGAGTGTGTCCAGCTATTCGGATGTCAGTGACGGTTTTCTTGGTGGAATGCAGCCGACAACCACCCTAGATCTAGCTGCTGTGAATAGTGAGTATTGGACACTTTGGACTCTGTATATTGATCATCGGTACCTTGGCTCCAAATTGCAGATCTACGGACCAAAAAAGTTTTTTTTAGGTCTTTCAATTTGTTTGAATTGGGCATGTTATTTTGTGCCTCTAGGAGGTCGGGGTAACCTGTTTGTTGGGGTATAATAAATGTAATTCCCCATTTAAAAAAAAAGCTTTTTTCTTTCATGACTCTGATTGCCACTTGGGATGTCCTCCATGTTACCTGCGTCGATTCATTAGGTTTGCCTACGTTGCTTTTACCCCCTGATATGAATTCTATAGAAGCAATATCAGTGGACTTTATATCTTTAAGGACCGGAATAGCTTGTAAAAGTTTTAGTATGTTCCCTCGAGTTAAAATGTCATATGGGCCTCTAGAGTGATATGGTGGTTCCAGAATTAGTTGCTTGCAGTCTACGGGTAGGCCTTAGTCAGAATTTCTTATAGGCTCGTCCTGTTCCTCTGCTTGGGCTGTCTTATAGTGGTTTATTTCCTGAGCCTCTAGCACATGGTCTTCATCTGGGCGTCCTAGATTCGACATATTTGGCATTGTGTCCACTTGGGGTCTTTGTCCCCGTGAGCAATCTTGTGGATTCCACTGTGCCCTTTGCCCCTGATCTCACCCTTCCCAGCTGTTTGGGAGACCTTCTTCCTTTTTCACCCCAAGGCTTATCTAAATGGGCTCCTATTTGAGTCCCTTGACGTTCAGCATGGTCTGAATTGGTAACTGTAATAGTTATACTCTCGTCGTCAAATTACCTCCTATGAATTACTGGGATAGTACTTCATTCATCTTTCTCCTCCCAACGATGTGGTTTTAAATTCTGTGGTTCCTGCTTGGTTGAATCCATATCGTTTAAATTTATCGCATCTTGTTGGTCCATATTTTTTATTCCTTCCTCATCAGAGTTTGATTCATTCTGCTTCCTATGATTTTGGTGAATGAGCCCCCTCGTTTGAGTGCTGAATATTGGAAACAGATTGTTGGTCATTGAGCTTCCCTTTTTGTTTTTGTTTTGGTCATGAGACATTAAAATTCATTTTTCTGTGTCCAAAGTTAGAGAAGGACTCACCTTCATAGAGGAAGGGGCCATTGAAACACCCCCTTTTTTATTTCTTGCTTTCCGTTGTTTTTTCTTTTGTCTTTTTGTGGGAGGCTTTTCTAATTGAAGCGGGTGCCCTGCATATTTGGGGGAGGGGTGAGGATATATATTTGTTTGCGTCTCAGACTGGGGCCCTTCCTCTTTGTCAGGAGATGTTAATGGACATGCTATTCCACTCAGTGCTCCCTCCAGCCCGCACTCTGATTCTTCACTAAGTTCTATTTCCTTGTTGTTATTTTCCTCAGGGCAGCAGGTTACTATGATACCCTTTTTTTTATTTAAACTAGCCTCCTCCTGTAGTTGGGAGGATTCTTGGGCTGCAAGTCCATCCCTTTTTCCGGTGTTTAGATTTGCGTTAAGGTTTGTTATCATTGAATTTAAAGCCTCTGGGAGAGTGGCCAGTTTATTGATTAACGGCTCACATGGCAGCCTGTTATTGACATCTCTGCAAAGTTCTGAGCTCGCTTTATTAGGCTGTTTAAATTTGCCAACTTCTGATCAATTCCTGCCACAGATTTTTCCATGACGTTCAATATGTCTAGTTGGACATCCATTTTTGTAGTCTGATAAGACAGGGCGTCAAGAGTTAATTGTGAGGTCTTGAAGAAAATATCCCGTACAGCGTTTTGATCCAGTTGGTTTTGAGTGATTCGTGGAGGCAGTATGTCCTATTTTACAGCCTCCTTACTTGCAGAATCATCTATGTGTGTTTTTAATATGACAGAAGCGTTTAACGATCTGTCTACAAAGGCAGAGGTGTTCAGTTGGGTGTTCAGTTGGGTGTCTAAGATAGCATCTTGGTATTCTTGTGTTTTTCCCCCAATATCTTCCCTCCGAGGTCCTTTACTGCCATTTGCCGTAAAGCTCAAATCCAGTTGTAGATGAGAGGGAGAAGTGGGGTATACATTTAATGAGCCTTGTTTGTTATAGTCCTCTGAAGTGTGAGTGGTTTCTGGAAAGAAGATCACATCCCGCTCTTGGCCAGCCTCCTGTGGGCCCAAAGCGGATAATTGTTGCCTGAAGTCCATACCTCTATTAATGTTTACGTTTACCTCAAAGGAAGGTTGAATCCCTATTTGAGGCTGCTCATTAAGGGCTACCAGAGATGAACAGTCGGAGGCAACTGGTGACAGCGATGATGACCGGACGGTTAGTAGATCTAAATCGCTGATTGAGCCCCAGGCATTATCTTTAAGTTTGTCGTCTGTTAGAGTGGTGATATTATCAGGGGCAGATTTTTCCCCCGTCCCCTCCTCCTTGGTCCCCCTTATGTTGCCTTGCTCAAATATCAACCTGCTTTCACTTTTTATAAGGGGAAATTGGATGAGGTAGAACCGCAGAGTCATTAGGTATGGTGAGAATCACATCCATGGGGTCCCTCAAGAAGTCAGATTTATGAGGAATGATTGTCGGTTTCTCCAACCTCTGGAAGAAGGGCGTTATTGGAGAAATTAAGGATTGTTGCCCTACCTTCATTTTTGGTTTCTGTTTTAATATTGAGGACGGAGTTGAGGGTTTATTGTACTTCTTATTCCTCTTAGTTTGTGGCTGAATAGCCCTCTCTTTCCCAGATCGCATTTTCAGCAGCCAAGTGGATTTCCCGTCTCCTTGTTCAAACGTGCCGCCACACCTCGGTATTGAGGGGCACGAGTATGCCTGCTCCTCCTCCGGTCTTGCGGGGTCCTCCTCAGACCGCTAAAGACTTGAGCCACTAAGGAAGTTTAGCTGAGCTAGGGCTTTCGCCAGGCTTTGGGTAATCCTCAGACGCGCCGCCACACCTCAGCTATTGAGGGGCACGAACACGCGCAAACTTCTTCGCCCTCCTCCTGAGTCTTGCTGGGCTTACTGGAAACTGTGCTATATATCCTCTGTCAATCTGCTAGAAATCTTCGCAGCCTTGAGGGCTGGGCTTAGTTGATCCGATTATACCTGAAGGGCCTACTAGGGCATTGGCACAAAACAGCTGATCTCTCAGTGTTTAACGACTTGACTCACAGTGCAGCGAGCGAGTCTCGTTGTTTTCCACAAACTGCACCCAGACCCGGACCCAGCTGATCCGCTTCAGTGGAAGCCTCCCCTTAGCGCCTGTAGCCCCTAGCGCCCCTAGCACCCCTAGCACCACCCCACAATACAAGAGTAAAGTCTTGAGGTCATCAGGTAGCCTCCCCACCCGCTAGGCCGCTTGAATTGAGTCAATACCTGCGGATCAGGCCGAAGATACCACAGGCCAGCAGATGCAGTGACAATGGCAGGGGGGCCTGAGGAGCCCAGGAGCCCAAGAGGCTGGAGGGGCTAGCGAAGCTGGTGAATCTGTTCAAGGCCAAATCTCTATTCAGGGCTGGTACATCTATTGAGGCGAACTCGCAAGCAACCCTCGCGGTAGGAGCGGCTCCGGGAGCAGCTCATGGGCGGCCGGCAGCACACCTTCTCCCAACCCGCTCGCTCGCTCCAATCCAATACCCCAGGCGGCAGGAGATGCGATTAATGCGAGAGGCAGCAGCCGACAGTCTGCCCGACCCGCTTGCTCCCTGCTTGCTGCTCGGGTGCTGATGTACGTCCTTGCTGCTCGGACGTGGACTGCGGACTGGGATCCCCGCGCATTCCCAGCATAGTCCGTCTTCTCCCTCTCTGTCTCACTTGGAATGGGAAGAAAGAACAAGTAGATGCTGACCTCTCTAACAAGATACTTCAACATATGTTGATGACTTCAAAACGTATCTTCCAGCTGAAGCATGCTGAAAGCTCTTAATGGGATCACAAGACAGTCTCATGAAAAGCATTAAATTAAACTTCTCAGGGAAAACTGGAACATTAGTAGCAACAAATTTCCAGCCATGTGTCACTGATTCTGCAGTAAACTGTGACCAAGCGTTAGAGTCAAAATGTTCATCAACGTTTTCTAGTCACATGCATGGCTTGTATGAGGGCAATAATGAACATTCTTTTAAAGTTGGCTAACCATGGAGGAGGAAAGCAGAAGCAGTATGTCGAAGACATCAATTTACAAAGGCCCCTGACAGTGTAAATATATTTTTAAGTAGCCGTGATGGCTTAGGATTGTGACAAAGGAAAGGAATGGTGAAATGCCTCGTTTTCTTAGCATGATGTCTCAATTGATAACCTCCCAGATTAACATCGCGGAGGAAAAGTACAACAGAAGCCTAGAGTTCTTCATTAGGCCTGCAGCCATGACAGATGTTATCACCTTGACATGCATCATCCGACTCTTCCGTTCACTGCCTGGGGATATCATTTCTAAGCACCGTCAGCCTCAGTCTGCTATTTTTACCAGTGCATTTCATTAAATGCGTTCTTTTCTCAGCCTTTCAATCCACGGTGTTTCCGAGTATCTCATTAAATAGAATTGCTTGTCTGCCATCAATAAACACGCGTGTGCTTCCCTTGCTCTAACAGTCCTGCTTCAACTGGAAGCCAGCAATTAAAAGATGGTGAAAGAAGTGACATGAATACGTGCTGACATTTATGACTTTGTTGTTCCTCCGCGTGAATGAGAAAATGAGCAGTAAACGGCAGGCAATGAAGGGAGTCCTAATCTTCAGAAAACAAGGTAGCTCTTTTGCATGGTGCTTTCAGTGCACTTGTGAGGAGTCTTCTGTGGAGATTACACTTTCATTTTCACTGCTCCATCCACTTAGGAGCAATTGCATCCATTGGTAGACTAAGTGCAGAGGCACCGGGGCTTAGAGCCGGAGTGGCCCACTCAACCATGATTACTACGGTATTTTACCATTTATACAACAGTCAGGGGCCATTCCTTCCTTATACTATGGCCCATGTCACCCTGGATACAGGACTGCACCCGCTATATCGTGCACTTTCCCTTTCGCAGTTCCACCGTACCTAACAGAAAGGCTCTATTTCAATATTCCCCTAAGAAAATCTGAAATACATTTTAAATGCCGAGTTCAAATCACACCCTTCCCAAGTGTCTCATGAACATCTTTGAATTTTTCAGCTTTTCCAGTTCCCGAGGCTTCTCTGTTTTTCTACTCACCCCTCATTCTCTTTCCCCGACTTTACCTACTCTTTCCTGAGCTAAGATGCAACCCATTTATTGCCTTCAAATTATATTTAATACCTTCTATGACTTCTGGAGTCCAACGGTAAACTTAGCGTGCTGCTAGAGTTAATTCCACCAGCTCATAGCAGAATCTAGTGCATTAAGCCCGATATTTATGTCAGATGCAGTTCTAACAATAATATTATGGTGCCACACCCCTACTCGAGACTCACAGCCACTGAATTTGCTGCCTACATTTTCTCCAAAGTAGAGGTGGCCAAACTGTCGGTAGTGCCTCCACCCTCCGGGGACCATACCTGCATTGGGGCTCAAATGTAAATGAAGGTGACCTGGAACCATTTATACAGTAATGCGCACAAGGTAAATGAAAAATGTATGCAAGTTAAATTAATCAGTTTCACTATGAAACCCTAATTGGGTAATACTATCAATGCAGATGTCTCTGTGTAACTAGAAAGCAGGGCCACTAGAATTACGCGGACCACGTCATGCAGAAGTGTCCACTAAACTATGCTGCACGAAAGGGCACATTATGCTGTTTAATGCGGCATATTTTATATGGAATTTCATTATTTTGCTATTTTTACACATGTGAATACAATCTGGGCAAATATTTCAGCTTTTCAGTACCAGTATAGCACCCAAATAGCCCAATAAGTGACTGAAAAGAGACCAATCACCCTAAGAAATGGGCTGTTCACTACGTGCCATCATGTTGCTGCATTTTTAGTAACTTTTGTTCTCTTTGAAAAAAATAGTTTTGTTGAAATCTGGTGATTATGAAGCAGTTGACTGATTAAATGGCAAATACGGCAAATCCATATTTATGAGGGAAACTCCACAGAATCACATAAATCTAGTGGTCCTGCAGAAAATCACAAAATTGAATCGTAGTCGATGCAGATATTAACCCCTTCGTTGCCAGGCCTTTTCCGTCTCATGTGGCAAGCCTTTTTTTGGCTATTTGGGGCAGTTTGGGCTTAGACCCTCATAACTTTTGTCCACATAATCTACCCATGCCAAATTTGCGTCCTTATTTTCCAACATGCTAGGGATTCTAGAAGTACCAGAGTTTGTGGGTTCCCCTGGAGGAGACCAAGAAATTAGCCAAAATACAGAAAAAAAATCGTTTTTTTCAAACAGATGGGAAAAAAGAGCTGCAGAAGAAGGCTTGTGGTTTTTCCCTGAAAATGGCATCAACAAAGGGTTTGCGGTGCTAAAATCACCATCTTCCCAGCTTTCAGGAACAGGCAGACTTGAATCTGAAAAACAAAATTTTCAACACAATTTTGGTATTTTACTGGGACATACCCAATTTTTAATATGTTTTGTGCTTTTGGCCACCTTCCAGTTAGTGACAGAAATGGGTATGAAACCAATACTGGATCCTGGAAAGCTAAACATTTCTGAAAAGTAGATAAAATTCTAAATTCACCACGGGGTTTCTGTATAGATTCTACAAGGTTTTCCTACAGAAAATAACAGCTAAAATAAAAAAAATATTGAAATTGAGTTGATAAAATAAGACATTTCTCTCAATGTTTTACTTTGTAACTTTTTCCTGCCATGTCAGATTTTTAAAAGCAATATACTGTTACGTCTGCTGGACTCTTCCGGTTGCAGGGATATATAGGGCTTGTTGGTTCATCAAGAACCCTAGGTACCCAGAGCCAATAAATGAGCTGCACCTTGCAATAGGTTTTCATTCTACACCGGGTATCCAGCAATTCATTTGCTGAAATATAAAGAATGAAAAATAGGTATCAAGGAAACCTTTGTATTTCCAAAATGAGCACAAGATAAGGTGTTGAGAAGCAGTGGTTATTTTCACATTTCTGAATTCCGGGGTTCCCATACGAGCATGTGAATTACAGGGCATTTCTCTAATGGACGTCTTTTTTACACACTGTCTTACATTTCAAAGGAAAAAAATGTAGAGAAAGACAAGGGGCAATAACACTTGTTTTGCTATTCTGGGTTCCCCCAAGTCTCCCAATAAAAATAATACCTCACTTGTGTGCGTAGGCCGAATGCCCACGACGGACACATCACATTTTTACATTGAAGTCTGAAGTGTTTTTTGGAAAGTGCCTAGCTGTGGATTTTGATCTCTAGCTCAGCCGGCACCTAGGGAAACATACCAAACCTGTCCATTTTTGAAAACTAGACACCTAAGGGAATCCAAGATGGGGTAACTTGTGGGGCTCTCACCAGGTTCTTGTACCCAGAATCCTATGCAAACCTCAAAAAGTAGCCAAAAAAACACCTTTTCCTCATATTTCGGTGACAGAAAGTTCTGGAATCTGAGAGGAGCCACAAATTTCCTTCCACCCAGCGTTCCCCCAAGTCTCCCAATAAAACTTGTACCTCACTTGTGTGGGTAGGCCTAGTTCTCATGACAGGAAATGCCCCAAAACACAACATGGGTACATAAACTTTTCCTAAAGAAAACAGCAGTTTTTTGTGAAGTGCCCAGCTGTGGAATTTGGACTCTAGCTAAGCCGGCACCTAAGGAAACCTACCAAACCTGTGCATTTTTTAAAACTAGCGACCTACGGGATTCCAAGATGGGGTGACTTCTGGGGCTCCCACCAGGTTCTGTTACCCAGAATCCTGTGCAAACCTCAAAATTTGGCCAAACACTGTTTCCTCACATTTTGGTGACAAAAAGTTGTGGAATCTGAGAGGAGCCTCAAATTTCCTTCCCCCCAGGGTTCCCCCAAGTCTCCGAATAACAATGGTACCTCACTTGTGTGGGTAGGCCTAGTGCCCGCGACGGAAAATGCTCCAAAACATTATGTGGACATATCAAAATGATCAAATACAAAACTACCTGTTTTTGCGGTGGCACCTGCGTTTTTGGTCCTGGGTTCAGCAGCCGTATAGGGAAACCTACCAAACCCAAACATTTCTGAAAACTATACACCTGAGTTAGTCCAGGGAGGTGTGACTTGCGTGGATCCCCCAGTGTTTTCTTACCAGAATCCTCAGCAAAACTCAAAATTTGGCCCAAAACACACTTTTTCCTCACATTTCGGTGACAGAAAGTTCTGGAATCTGACAGGAGCCACAAATTTCCTTCCATCCAACATTCCCCCAAGGCTCCAGATAAAAATTATACCTCACATGGGTGGGTGGCCCAGGTGCCTGCAACAGAAAAAGGTCAAAAACCTGTAGAGATTGAGTGATAGCACAGCAAGTTGATAAGAGCATATTTTTATTTTATACATCTTTAGGCTGACTCTGCTTTGGGGACCCACACAAGTGAAGTATCATTTTACTTGGGAGACTGAGGGGAATGCTTAGTGGTAGGACATTTGTGTCGCAGTGGTGATCCTAGAAAGAAAAGTGAGGAAAATATGCTTTTTTAAGCAAATTTTGAGGTTTGCAGATGAGAGTGGGTAAGAAAATGTTGGGAGATCCACAGAAGCTACACCTCCCTGGACTCCTTGGGGTGTCTAGTTTAAAAAAGTGTCTGGGTTTGGTAAGTTTCCCTAGATGAATCCCACACCTGAGGCCAAAAACATAGGTGCCCTCCCCCAAACACAGGTAGTTTTATCATAGATAATGTTGATGTGTCCACGTACTTCTGTGATGTTCCAAACACTAAAATAGTGAAATTAATGCACTTAGGTTATGTTAAAATGACACCTCACCCACCAACCAAGTTGGTGACATGCTTCATCAATGGGGTCCCCCTGAGACACCTAGTGTTTCATGGGTGTGCTGCGACACCTGACTACAGCGGAGCAGGTTTTGTTATTTTTACCACACATACTGGTTGTATTTGGCACGAGGGTGAGTGATGGTTCAGTAGATCAAATTTTATCAACAAGAGATTTCACAAAAATGAAATGCACTGTTAATAACTGAAAGGCCAAAAAACGGAACCAGTGACTCACAGCTCATGAGCTGTAAAGCCGCATCAAGGCCCCAACCGCTTTACAGTCCATTCATGCACCTTTCATACATGACATGCACAAGACCATTCACGCCGCCAGCCGCGGGCCCAGCACAACACTTGCATCAACAGAAACTGCCAGCCAAGCGACACCCCACACACACACTGCCAGCCAAGTGCCGCTCCACACACACTGCCAGCCAAGCGCCAGTCCATGCACTCCGCCATCACTTTTTTTTGTTTTTTTAAACAACAAAGAAAGGACTAATTATAAATAAGTACAAAACTACAAACACAAAAGCTCTAACTGAACACATGACAGTAATGCCAACTGTGAAACTGAACATATGAAAATATAAAACAGCAGTTTATGCTGACAGTATTTCCCGATAATTCTTCTTTGTGTGGTAGCTCCTGAAACAGCCACCCACACACAGCCCAGGCTTTGAAGTACAATCAGGGCAGTACATCCTAGTCTCCTTCCAGATACCTCTTCGAGCACAGACTGTACATCTCTTATCAGGAAAGGAGTAATGTGCTCAGCAAAGTGATGATCTTTCAATCTAGCCACATCCTCCACCACTGCTTCCACAGTTGCCAAGTGGAACAGGTGAACTGCTAATTTCATATACCAAATGTAAGACCTACGAGCAGCAGCGTAAGGTTCCAACCTCTGATCTACTCTATGAACACCACCCATGTGCTTATTGTAGTCTAAAATGCACACAAGTTTGCGCACTTCAGAAACTTGACCACAAACAGCCACAGGTGAAGTTCTCTCATCACGGATGGTAGTTAGCATGGACACATCCCTCCTGTCTATAAATTTCAGAGCTAGCAGCTCATCATTCTGAAAGGCACTGCACTGACCCTTCTCAAGTTTTTTACAGACAATCTCACTTGGATAGCCTTTCTGAATAGAGCAAATTGTGCCACAAGCAACAGTGTCCACTCTGAACAATTCTTTGAATAACTGAACTCCAGTGCAGAGGTTATCTGCATACAAATGGTGACTTTTGGTAAACAATCATCTACCAAGTTCCCACACAATTTTCTCACTAACTCCAAAAGTGGGCGGACAACCAGGGGGGTCAATACTGGAATCCCTACCAGTGTAGACACGGAAATTATAAACATATCCTGTACTACTTTCAGATAGCATATACAATTTAATTGCATACTGTGCCCTTTTGCTAGGAATGTGCTGCCTAAAAACCAAAAGACCCTTGAACAGGACCAAAGACTCATCCACAGATATTTCTTTGCCTGGAACATAGATCTCTGAAAACTGATCTACAAAATGATCAAGGACAGGTCTAATCTTAAAATGACGGTCAGTATCAGGGTGATCTCGTGGCAAGGCTAAAGCAGTATCAACAAAATGCAACATCAGAAGAAGAAGCTCATACCGGTTACGACTCATGGTTGCAGGAAATGTAGCAGTTGCCATCAAGGTACTAGTAGACCACTATGAAGACAGTGATGGCTTTCTTATCAGCCCCATCAAAAAAGTTAAACCCAAGAACTTTTTCAACTCTTCCAGATTTGTGGGAATCCACTGGCTAGCTCTGGCATGTGGCCCAAGTCTGGCAGTGTTGTCCCTCAAATACTGCTCTGCATACAAAATAGTCTGCTCAACAATCTCTTCCAAAAATACATCGTCCATAAACAACTGAAAGAAATTGACAGGCAAAATGTTTTCTGTATTCACTCTACACCCTGGGAGACCAGTAAAGACAGGCAACTGTGGCTGCTCCATGTTTGGGGCAACCCAGAGTTCAGGACTTCCAAAGGGAAGCCTTTCAGCCGCTGGCTGCTGCACCATTGGCACATCAATGTCCTCCTCTAAAACAGGCACTTCACCAGCACTGAGAGTGGCTTCATCATCAGATGATTCCTCTCTGACAGAAAAATTAACTTCCAGAATCTTGCACTTCCTCCTCTGCCTCAGATGCAGAGTCAGTCTCATAATCATGGTCAGAAGACGACTCAAAAAGCACACCACTAACCTGCTGAGCAGTCATCCTACGGCTAGCCATGATCCTTCCTACAAAAAGTAACTGGACAAATGTACCACCAGCAACCAGCATTGTGTAAGATAAGTGATAAACAAAGTGTGGCTTTATCACTATAAACTCAAAAACTATACCACTCACTTGCCTCAAAAAGCTAGACTCAACAGCAACTTCTCTGCACAGCCACAGCAATCACCAATGATATCCCACTAAAAAGAAAAAAGAAAAGCAAATTAGACATAAGACAATACAAATATCATTGTGCATAAATCAAAGGACAATTTCACGCACAATCCTGCATTTAGTACACCACCTACAAACATGTCATTCATGCATGGAAACAAGACTCCTTTGGAGTAAATTTATTTACTTACCTAAAACATGCAACTACGCAAACCGCAGGACAACCACTGCCAAAACTGCAACAAGCCATAGCGAAGGAAGTAAAAGCTTTGAAGTAGAACAACAAGGAGAAATAAACTGTTCTAATCACAAATGCAAATACTTCGCCATTTGACAAACACCCCGCCACCAAACATTTAGAAATTTTCTGAGTATTCTCTGCCCTCCTTGGGGGCAGATGGGCCTAAAAAGAGAAAAGGCTGATCTGCCCCCAAGGGGGGCAGAACTACCCAACAGTGCTTTTCCCCTTTTGGGGGGGCGACCATTGCCAAAGGGGGTGCCCCCAATACAAAAAAAACAAAGGAAATAAAAATAAATCCCTGGTGTCTTTGTGGCTTTTGCCCCCCCGGGGGCAGACGGGCCTAATAAAAATAGGCAGAAATGGCATAGAATATATTGGGGGTGATTCCTACCCTGGCGGTCGGTGATAAAGCGGCGGCCAATCCGCCAACAGGCAGGCGGTAAAAAAAAAGGAAAAAGGAATTCTGACCCTGGCGGGAACCGCCAACACAGCCCGCCACTTTAAAACTCCGACCGCCACGGCGGGACAGACATACAGCGCGGCGGTCACCGCCAACAGGCAGGCGGCAGACAATGTACCGCCCACCCTATCACAACTCACCAATCCGCCACCTTTTCCGGGGCGGGAGCCCCGCCGATAAAAACACGGCGGAAACAGACTACGAATGGGAAAACGCTTACCTCTACACACTCCACGAGGACGGAGGACAGCATGGAACCCGAATTAAACATCCTACCAGCTATTGCCTACCTGCTCATCTACCACGAGTACGAACGCCGGCGCAGACGACAACGGTGAGTACTGCACCTACGACACAGGGGAGGGGGGAGGAGGAAAGGTTACGGGCACACACATACGCGACACACCCACCCCCCCACACCCTCCAACTATCTACACACCAATGCAGGGCAACAACTCAGAGTGACACCCCACAAACCCCCCGGAAAAATGCAAAGACATAATTAAAATGAAAATTAAAATGTATGTATAAAATAGGTTCATTGAAGTCATGGTAAATTATCTATATGAAATATAAAAAATAAAGAATGAACATTTCGAAATCTATATACATAGGCAATAAGTCTTGCACATTTTGTGAAAGTTCCATAGTCCGTGGGCCTATGTGCACAAACACATGGGCAAAGCCCACACAGGAGACCAGATACCGTTGGAGAGAACACTGCTGGGGCATCAGATGATAAAACTACAGGCACCTCAGGGGGAAGGGAAGGGGGGGCACCTCAGCCACAGGGGTCCACGACGCCAGATCCACGAGGGGCCTCCATGCCCACTGTACCATCCTGGGGAGTGCAAAGCCACAGTCTCTCAAGTCTCTACAGTGGGTGGGTTGCTCACTGTGCTATCCTGGGGAGTGGAAAGCCACAGTCTCTCAAGTCTCTACAGTGGGTGGGTTGCCCACTGTGCCATCCTGGGGAGTGCAAAGCCACAGTCTCTCAAGTCTCTACAGTGGGAGGGTTGCCCACTGTGCCATCCTGGGGAGTGCAAAGCCACAGTCTCTCAAGTCTCTACAGTGGGAGGGTTGCCCACTGTGCCATCCTGGGGAGTGCAAAGCCACAGCCTCTCAAGTCTCTACGGTGGGAGGGTTGCCCACTGTGCCATCCTGGGGAGTGCAAAGCCACAGTCCATCAGATGGATAACCGACTCCACTGGTATTGGAGGAGGCATGGTGCCCAGAGTGCAGCGTGAACACCAGCTCGACACAGAACCGGCACTGTCAATAGGCCAGCGGTGCTTGACAGGAAGGGCCCAGCGGAGCGGTGCTTGAGACGGCGGGGCCCAGCGGAGCGGTGCTTGAGACGGCGGGGCCCAGCGGAGCGGTGCTTGACAGGAAGGGGCCAGCGGAGCGGTGCTTGAGAGGAAGGGCCCAGCGGAGCAGTGCTTGAGACGGCGGGGCCCAGCGGACCGGTGCTTGACAGGAAGGGCCCAGCGGAGCGGTGCTTGACAGGAAGGGGCCAGCGGAGCGGTGCTTGACAGGAAGGGTCCAGCGGAGCGGTGCTTGAGACGGCGGGGCCCAGCGGAGCGGTGCTTGACAGGAAGGGGCCAGCGGAGCGGTGCTTGACAGGAAGGGCCCAGCGGAGCGGTGCTTGAGACGGCGGGGCCCAGCGGAGCGGTGCTTGAGACGGCGGGGCCCTGTTCAGCGGTGACTGTCTTGGCGGGGCCCTGTTCAGCGGTGCTCTTCACGGCGGGGCCCTGTTCAGCGGTGCTCTTCACGGCGGGGCCCTGTTCAGCGGTGCACTTCACGGCGGGGCCCTGTTCAGCGGTGCTCTTCACGGCGGGGCTCTGTTCAGCGGTGCTCTTCACGGCGGGGCCCTGTTCAGCGGTGCCTGTCTTGGCGGGGCCCTGTTCAGCGGTGCTCTTCACGGCGGGGCCCTGTTCAGCGGTGCTCTTCACGGCGGGGCCCAGTTCAGCAGTGCTCTTCATGGCGGGGCCCTGTTCAGCGGTGCTCTTCACGGCGGGGCCCTGTTCAGCGGTGCTCTTCACGGCGGGGCCCTGTTCAGCGGTGCTCTTCACGGCGGGGCCCTGTTCAGCTGTGCCTGTCCTGTCTTACTAGGGAGCCAGACCTGGCCAAGACTCCCCGCTTAGTCGCCCTCCGACAGTGCGGTTGCTGGCCCCTCCTGTGATGGAGTCCTGGGCCCATGGGTGTCCTCCGTCACACCCGGTATGGGGCTGGTGGGGCCCTCCTGGTCCGCGCGCCTGCTGGCTGACTTCTCCACCCTGCTGCCCTTGCCCTCCTTCGATGAAGCTCTCTGGCCCTTGCCTCCCCTTGATGTTGTGGCAGGTGACGGGCCAAGACTACGGTCCTTGGTGGCAGCCGTCTCAGCCTTCTTGCGCCGGCCCTTTGATTTTCTGGTTCTCTTCCCAGGGGGTGGGCTGGCTGTCCCCTTGCTGCTGGCCGATGTCTCTGCACTAGGAAAAGGTGGACTCCAATACCCGTGCACAATGGTCGCACTCGATGCAGGGCTGGTGGTGGCTGAGGTGCTCTTAGGACTCTTACCAGATGGAGGGGGTGGGTCAGTGTTTGGAAAGAGGTCAAGGTTGGAAAGGAAAAGCAATTTGGGAAGACAGGGACGGGTAGGTGTAGTGGTTATGGGAGTGGAGGAAGAGGATGTGGTTGTAGGAGAGTCAGGTGTGCTGTCTTTGGGTGCAGGTGCTTGTGACGTAGGCTGTCGTGAGGTGGATGGCTGTTGGGTGGGTGGCTGCCTGCGTTTGTGTGGTTTGGAGGAGGGGGTGACAGACACACTGGGAGAGGACACAGGGGACGTGTAAATGGCAGTGGGGGTGGTGACTGCACGTGTGCGGACTGTACTGGAGGGTGTGCTGGTGATGGAAGTACTGGCTGATGGTGGTGTGCATGCAGGTGTGAGTGGAGACGTCACAGGGAGGGAGGAGGGAGACGAGGAGGAGGGGGACACAGAGGTGGTAGTGACTGTTGGCATGTCTGCATCTGGATGTTGCTTGTGTGAATGCTTGTGGGATCTGTGGTGCTCATGTCTGGATGAGCTGCCCTTGGGTGTTGAGGTGTGTGCAGGCTGGTCAGATGGTGTGGATGGGATAGGCTGAGGAACAGGAGACTGGGACTGGGTGGAGGCAGTTAGAAGAGGGAGGCTGGAAACAGGGACAATGGCTACCGTCAGTGCTGAGATCAGAGCATTGAACGATCATTGATGGGCAGCCTGACCCGAATGAATTCCCTCCAGGTATGCATTGCTCCGATGCACCTCCCTTTCTACACCCTGGATGGCATTCAAAAGGGTAGACTGCCCAACAATGATGGTCTGGAGGAGGTCAATGATCTCCGCACTGAGGGCAGCAGGGGTAACTGGGGCAGGGCCTGAGGTGCCTGGGGCGAAGGAGATGCCCGCCTTCCTGGGCGAGCGGGCACGGAGCAAAGGCTGAGGGGCTGCTGGGAGGGCGGGGCTGGTGCGCTGGTTGGCGGCTGTACCTGTTGTGGCGGTGGGCACGGATGTTGCCGCCACCGCAAGGGAGCTCCCTTCCGAGGACGTGTCGGTGTCGCTGACGTCTCCACGGGTCCCCGTTGTGGAGCTCCCCTCGCCCTCCGTATCACTGGTGTACTCGGTGTCCGTAGCATGGCCCTCCGGGGCCATGTGAATTGCAGCTCCCTCGTGCTCCGATGCCAATTCTCCTCCGCCTGATGATGCTAATGCACACATGCAGAGGAAGATAAAGAAAATGGGTGGGGGGAGAAAAAAAGACAGGTTGAATGCATGCATTGTCAACACCGTTGTCGGAGAGGACAGACACAGAAGCCCTCTACACTACGCTGTGCAATCGGGGTACACTACTCAGTACTTGTGACTAGGCCTACAGGTCTATGGACAACAAATGCACACATGGGTGATGCAGGACCATGGATAGCTGTACTTGGCACCCTACAGAGGTGGGGGTGGGGGCACAGGGCCATGCCTAAAGGAGGGGACTAGCCTACAGAAAGCGCCCTGGCCTAAAGTCACCACAGCCCTCCTCCCCAACCCAGACACCTCCACTGCGCGCAAAGATAGCAGAATGTGCTTGTACTCACCCCCTTGTGTCTGCTGTGATGTCCTCACGCGCCCATCCAAACCGGGATAGGCCACCGCCAGGATCCGGGACATCAGGGGGTCAAGGTACGACTGGCACCCCTCCTACGTTGGGAGGCCATCCCCAGCAGAGACTCAGCGGTCTTCCTGGTCTTGCGGCGGATGTCCTCCCACCTCTTTCGGCAGTGGGTGCCCCGTCTGTTGTGGACCCCCAGGGCCCGGACGTCCTTGGCGATGGCACGCCAAATGTCGATCTTCTGATGGGCGCTGACCTATTTGACATGTACAGGGTGGGAAAGGAAATATCATCACTTTTCTGCATGGTAGATGTGAGTGGCCACCCCTCCCCAACCTTGCCATGTGGTACATGCTCTCATCTGTCGTGCGTTGCACTCCTCATTCGCTCCCCTCCCCACCATCTTACATCCACCCCACTCAACACAGGCATAGCCCATTCAACGTGCACCCAGTGTACTTACCTGTTGGTCTGGAGGACCGTAGAGTAGCGCATACTGGGGGAGGACCCCATCAACAAGTTTCTCCAACTCTTCTGAAGTGAAGGCAGGGGCCCTTTCCCCAGTCGCAGCAGCCATAGTATCTCCCAGACCGAGGTCACAGCAGCACTTGCAGTATAGGTCCTCTCCTGTGGATGATCAGGTCTCGAGTGATTAAGCAGATAGAAAATGGCGGTCACGCCCGCGGCGGTGCGTACCGCCGCAGTAGGTACCGGGACCGCCGGCGCACATCGTCATTGGCTCCTGATTCCCATAGGGTTCAATGTTAACCAATGCGGCTTCGCACCGCGGTCTACGACCGCCTACCGCCACGGTGTGCCACACCAGCGCATTGACCTCACATCCCATTGTCACACTTCACAGGTCAGGCAGCCGCCATTTCAAAGGCCCACATGGCTTAATTTCTACTGCGTCACACAGGCCTAGGCCGTGCATTGCCACTCATACACGCCTTTCACTGCATTGCGATTCATTTACTGTGCAAGCTGTGTGAACGAACCTGTGGGTTGCTTGACTCTGTACTCCATGTTGTCCTTCCTAGGCACCGTCCGCTGGGACTTGCGAGGAGAAGGATGAATCCTCCCGTGTACCGACCGCTGGTGGACCTGTCGACAATGGAAGAACGCCATATTATACTTCGATACAGACTTGACAGAGCCACTATACATGAACTGTGTGCCCAGCTGGAGCCAGACCTGATGTCCCCCATCCGCCAACCCACAGGGATTCCCCCTCTGGTGCAGGTTCTGTCAGTACTCCATTTTTTGGCAAGTGGGTCTTTTCAGACAACAGTGGCCGTGTCATCAGGGATGTCTCAGCCTATGTTTTCGAAGGTTTTGTCCAGAGTGTTGTCTGCCCTGATGAAATACATGCAGAGCTACATTGTTTTCCCTGAGGAGGATGATTTGGCTACAGTGAAGGGTGATTTCTATGCCCTTGGACATATCTCAAACATCATTGGTGCCATTGATGGGACCCATGTGGCTTTGGTACCCCCCAAAGGCAGTGAGCAGGTGTACAGAAATAGAAAAATTTATCATTCGATGAATGTCCAGGTGGTCTGTTTGGCAGACCAGTACATCTCCCATGTAAATGCCAAGTTCCCTGGGTCAGTGCATGACGCGTATGTTATGCGAAATAGCAGCATCCCTTATGTGATGGAACAGCTACAGAGACACCGTGTGTGGTTATCAGGTGACTCTGGTTACCCCAACCTGTCGTGGCTATTGACCCCAGTGAGGAATCCCCGGACCAGGGCAGAGGAATGGTACAATGAGGCCCATGGGCAAACTAGGAGGATCATAGAAAGGACCTTCGGGCTCCTCAAGGCCAGGTTTAGGTGCCTGCATAGGACAGGTGGATCCCTAATGTACTCACCAAAGAAGGTGTGCCAGGTCATCGTGGCCTGCTGTATGCTTTACAATCTTGCTTTGCGACGCCAGGTGCCTTTCCTGCAGGAGGATGTTCCAGATGGTGGTGTTGTAGCAGCTGTGGAGCCTGTGGAGAGTGAAGAGGAGGAAGACGACGGGGACGACACGGACAACAGGGATACAGTCATACAACAATATTTTCAGTAGCACACAGGTAAGATTCACCCACGCCATTTTACATTTACTTCAGGCCTCCTGCGTCTCTACTTTCTGTGTTTCCCCCCATTTCCTTTTAACTGAATTGTGACTTTCCCTTCACTTTTCAGAGCTGTTTGACCAAATGCGTGACTTCTGCTTTGTTTGCCCATGGACTACAGCTTGTTGTCATTGGTATGTTTTCATCACAATGTAACAGAACATAATTGCACCGTTATGTGTGATACATAATTGTAAAATACAAGCAGACTCCTGTTATCGTAAGTGCAATAAGTGATTTATTTCAAGTGCTACATATAGGTACATGATATTAAAACGGTGATGGGTGGGGGTGGAGTAATGTCCATGGCAGAGTCCAGTTCTCAGTCTGACAGGTGCATTGTCCATATGCCTGTGGAAGGATGGAGCAGGGGCAGTTAAAGGTTGGACAGGGTGACAATGTGGGACAGTGGGATGACATCAGGGGGTATCTTATGCTGGCAGGGGTCTTGCAATCCTACTCTGTCTTCTTGTGTGATCTCAGGTTCCACTTGCGGGGTGGTTGTTCTTCAGCAGGAGGTGGGGTTCTGGTGGCCTGTTGTTGTGTGGGGGCCTCCTGTCCACTAGCGCCGGCGGAGGTGGTAGGCTGTTCGTGGTCCAGGCTAGTGACAGGGGCCCTTTGGGGTGCCACATGGTCCCGCAATGTGGTGACTATCTGGTTAAGGGCCAGGACGATGGTCCCCATTGCGGAACCGATGTTCCTCAGTTCCTCTCTGAACCCCATGTACCGTTCCTCCTGCTGTGCCTGGATCTCCTGGAACCTGGCCAGTACCGTCGCCATCGTCTCCTGGGAGTGGTGGTATGCTCCCATGATGGTGGTGAGGGCCTCTTGGAGAGTGGGTTCCCTGGGCCTGTCCCCCCCCTGTCGCACAGCAGCCCTCCCAGTTACCCTGTTTCCCTGGGCCTCTGTCCCCTGGACGGCGTGCCCACTACCACTGCCCCCAGGTCCCTGTTGTTGTTGGGGTGGTGGGTCAACCTGGGTGCCCTGTAGTGGCGGACACACCACTGATTGACGTGTCCTGGAGACAGAGGCATGGGCCCGCTGGGTGGGAGCTGTGCTGGTGTTCCCAGAGGGGGTCAGGTCTGGTGTAGCCTGTGGCTGTGTGTGGGGAACCGACTGTCCAGAGGTCCCCGATGGGCCGGGCTGGTCATCTGGGTCCAGGGAGACAGAGCTGCTGTAATCGCTGGGGGCCTCTTCTGGGGGTGGGATGGACATCTCTGTACCCTCCGTGGCGGTGTGGTGGCGTTCGGGTCCTGCAGGGGTATAAGAGTATGGTTATTGGTTCTGTGTGTGGCATTTCGTATGATGGATGGGTGTCCATGTACCCAAGTGCAGGCATTCACTTGTGTGGGCTTTTGTGAGGGTGGCTTGTGGGGGTGATGTGTGTGTGCAGTGGGCATGCTTTGGTGATGGGTGTCCATGCTTTGTGGTCGCATGCAGGACTAGGTGTTGGGATGGGTGGGTTGTGATGGTGTGACATTTGGAAGGAGTTGGTGTGATGGGGGTGGGGGTGAGGGTGGGGGTATGTGCTGGCATGCAGATGGGGTGGGGGTGGGAAGTAGTAGTTGGAGTTGACTTACCAGAGTCCATTCCTCCAGATACTCCTGCGAGGCCCTCAGGATGCAGGATGTGCAAGACTTCCTCCTCCCATGCTGTGAATTCTGGGGGAGTAGGTGGGGGTCCGCCGCCAGTCTTCTGCACCGCAATGTTGTGCCTTGATACCATGGAACGCACCTTCCCCCGTAGGTCGTTCCATCTCTTCCTGATGTCCTCCCGATTGCGTGGATGCTGTCCCACCGCGTTGACCCTGTCGACTATCCTTTGCCATAGCTCCATCTTCCTAGCAATTGTGGTGTGCTGCACCTGTGCCCCGAATAGCTGGGGCTCTACACGTACTATTTCCTCCACCATGACCCTGAGTTCTGCGTCAGAGAACCTGGGGTGTCTTTGGGGTGCCATGGGGTGGTGTGGATGAGGTGAGGGATGTTGTATGTGTTGTGGAGTGTGATGTGTGTGGTGGTGTATGGTGTTTTGTGCGTTGTAATTGTGTGGGTGATGTTGTGAATAGCCTCTGTGTGATGGTCTACTCTAAGCAGTGCTGTCTCTCTCAGTCCTTGATTCGCAATTGTGGTCGTAGGGGTTTGTGGGTGATGTGGGTGTGTGTTTTATATTGTCTTTGGTGTGTGGGAGTGGTGTGTATATGTGTCTCAGGTGTGTGTGTTTCAAATTGTCCAATGTGGTAGTGTTTTGTAAGGGTGTGTGTATTTTGAGCGCAGCGGTGTGTACCGCCAATGGAATACCGCGGTTGAAAGACCGCCACGTGGATTCGTGGGTCGTAATGGCATGGGCGTATTTCTGTTGCCGTGGCGGTGGAGGTTTGGTCATCGCCATTTTTTCGCTGACTTTTGCTGTGGCAGACTTTTGTGGCTGTCGGGTTTTTGGAGGTTTTCAGGTAGCGGGTCAGAATGACCGTGGTGGTTTACCGCGGCGGTGTTATGGTGGTCTTCTGACCGGCGGTAAGCGCCTTTTACCGCCAGGGTTGGAATGACCCCCATGGTCCCCTTTCGGGAGGCGACCCTTGCCCAAGGGGCACCCCCCACACAAAGCACAAACACACACACACACATGATCCTTGGCACTAAGTGGAATCTGCCACCCTTGGGGCAAAAGGGCCTTCAAAAAAATAGGCCGATCTGCCAAGGGGGGCAGAACTACCCAACAGTGCTTTGCCCTCTTTGGGGGGGCAACCCTTGCCAAAGGGGGCGCCCCCTACAACAACAAAAAACAAAGGAAAGAAAAACAAATCCCTGGCATCTTGGTTGCTTCTGCCCCCCATGGGCCTAAATAATAGGCCAATCTGCCCCCAAGGAGGGCAGAAATGGCATAGAATATATTCCCTGAGCGCCGAGGCCACGGACGTAAACATTACATCCATGGCGAGGAAGGGGTTAATAGTGGCATGTGTATGTATAGTCCTATGAAGCCTGAGTCTGTGACAGAAAGCACTTTAAATATGTAAGTCATTATTTCTATCTATTTTTTAAGTAATAATTAATCAGAGTATACCTAGAAACATTTTGGTAAGTACCCGTTAAAAGGAAGCACTCAGCTGGTTACATCCTCTTATTACCTCCCAAAAAGAATAATCCTGTGCCAAGTGACTTTATTTGTTAAAGCCTGTACTGACGTATTAGCATTGCTTGTATTTGGGGATAATCAATTGCCCACATTTTCATTTCTTGGAGGTAGCGGGCACCATGGAGAGGTGGCTTGTTTATTATTTAGTTTTCTGTCCTGTTCACAGCAAAGGAGTCCACCCCTTTTACTTTCAGGCAAAAATATCTCAAGGCCAGCCTCAACCTGCAATGTATGGTTGCTTGTGTAAAAGGGGATGGCATGGAAGTGGTCATCAGGGTTGCATTCAGATTCACAGCCCTGATCCGCCATACCCGGGGGTTTCAGATTAATGACCCAGAAAAAAGAGTAAAGGAGCCAGATCCATGGATAGTGTCAGAGATGTGGGGCTCACCTTTTTGTCAAATGGACAGAGGTAGCTTCCCCTGACAGATGCCCTTGAGGAAGGTGGGGGTTGATATATGGATGCATTTTAAAATTTTCAAGACCATCACTACAGCTAGTGTAGCAGATGTGTTTGCACTGAGTGATCACTGCCCCTCAATTATGAGGGGAATGGGGGCCTTTTGCTAGTATTAGGACCCAGGTCACATTTGTTGTGCAAGAAACAGGGCCTGAGCAACACAGGGAATGAGATGTGGGGCTTTTTTCCTTTTTTTACACATAGTGGCATACACATAGTGGCAGAAAACCTACTTTGAGCCTCAGCCCTAAATAGCCCAATGGAGGGGGCAGAGCAGATAGCCTGCTTTGCAGAGATGTAGGTATCATTGGCAATGAAGGAGCAGTGATACCTGGGCCCAGTAGTATGAAGGGCCACCTAAACCCCCAGTACTGCTGTTTTACTGTCATTCCTCGCTTGCATAAGGGCTCAGTGCACACTTGCTGTGCCAGTCTTGCTTTGGGCCTTGGAGAAACGGCTTAGGGCAGTGGGGTAATCGAAGGAGAGGAGACACCTTAGTTTGGGCATCAGAGAGATGGCAGAGAGGGGGATGAGGAAAATAGGGAGCCCCGGTCTTTATGACAGTTCTAGCTTTTGAGCTGAGAGAACCTTTGCTGCAAAATAGTGGCAACATGTGGGAGCTCATTTTTTTCTGAAAGGGAGGGGATGCAGTCCTAACGGTGAGAGATGGTGACTTGAGAACTGGGGAACCATGTTCAGTTCCTGTTGTTGACGTATTATCCAGTGATTCTGGTCAAATCACTTAATCCACTCAGGCCTAAAAAAAAATCTGACTTTGGGCCAAGTTTCCACTGAATATAACTCTCCAAAAAAGGGACAGACCCTTTTTCAAGATTGGAGTGATGATAAGGCATTGATGGGAAACAGGTGAAAAAGGCAGATGAGATATACTCCTGCTCAGGGCTGCTGCTGTCATTAGTGCCGCAGTCGCACTGGGGCCCAAGAGTGCAAGGGGATCACAACACCCCAATTATGGGGAACAGAGTTTTTTGGTCATTTTCTGTTCCTAATGAATGAATTTGCTCTTTTATAAGCCTCAGATGTATTGTGGTTTATGAGCTACTGAAAGAGTATTTCGGAAATTATCTCACATACCCGGCCCTTGTGCTCAGCCTTGGCCCTCCGCTCTCCCAATCCTTCCCTTAATATTTTGGAGGGGGTGTCAACTTTAAAAAAATGTCCTTGGGGTAGAGGGCTGAGAGCATAAGAGTTTAAAGACCTCTGCTCTAAGATAATAATTGCCAGGCACATAATCAGAATGCTCTTCACTGCCCCATCCACTTAGTTCTATACCACTTCACCTGCCCCCCCTTACACTGTCCAGCTCATACAAACTACAACGGAAGCTACCACATCTTTAGGAAAGACAGTCTTTCCTTACCTCCCCTGACTCTTTTAATGCCTAAATAGTCAAGCTCTTAATTATAACCTCTAAAATATTCTCCTAGCTCCACACTATTCAGCTTCTTTTTCTCCTCTAGCACCTGTGCTCTAGGTCAGCTATTGCCATACTCGTACTCAGATTTTTCAAATTACTTGCCAACTAAGAGGTGTAAAGTGACTGATAATTTTCCACGTAAGGGGGGTTGCGTTCCCTCTAATGTTAGCAGGCCACTTGCTCTGTTATTCTCCTCTGATCCCATCTGTGATACTTCCTTTCAGAGGGCCTCCTGTGGCACAGTTACACTGCCAAATGTCCAAGGACCCAAGCTCGGGTCCACCACTCTTTTTCTAAAACAAGTCCTGAAGTTGTTACCGGGGCTTTTTGAGGACCATGAGTCTAGGGTCAATAAGGTCACTCACTGGCTACGACATCAACGGAACTGCCTATCGGTCATACTCTCAGATATTCTCAAAGTCAAACGGTGGAGCCCCTTAGGGCTGAATCATGATGTAATCTCAATTGAGTTCCACGACAAAACTTTGGTTGAGAGCCTTATTGCATTCAATGATCGTACCCGCTCTCTTATGGAATGAAGAAAGGGATGTATCACTCTAGAGTCAGTATTAGAGGATGGAGGCCAGGCTCCAGTTAATAGTCACTCATGCTGCAATGTTGCAGGTGATCAACTAGGGTGTGGCGACTATATTGAGACCAATCCTGTATGACTGGCCACAGCTCAGGAAGCAACCCTAGGGGATAATTCAGTGGAACCATTCTTAACAGATTTCGAAGGATTTACCACTAATGAGCCAATTCCGGAGAAGTCCAACTCCCAGACACCTAGTGCTGCCTCTGATAGGAAAGGCTTATCAATAATGACATGGAATTTAGCCGGCCTTGGGAGGAAACTAGATGATACTGACTGGTGTTCATATATAAATTCCCAAGACATATGCCTCTTTCAAGAAACGTGGGCTGAGGAGAAGATCATTATAGATGGGTTTCTTTCCTTCAATTTGGTTGCCCAACCATCTACAAAGGCAACAGGACGAGCTAAAGGGGGTCTCTTGATGTTATTAAACAAAAATGTGCAATGTGAATACAAGATTTTAAAGTCTGATTGCCCGGATATGATGGGGTTACAAATTACATTTCAACAGAGTTTTAATGTAATTCGTATCAATGTTTATGCTCGATCTGTACCTCAAGGGTAGAATCTCAGATTCTAAATCAGTTACTTGACTTTTTAGATACCCTACAACCAACATTTTATTTGATAATAGCTGGGGACGTAAATTGTACATTTGAACCTTCTGTGTTATTAAATGGCCTCACAGAGGAAGAAGATCTAACATGGGGAATCGCACAGTTGTCCAGTGATCATTTTTGCCATAACTCTTGTGCAGCCACCCAGCTGGTTTCTCTCTGCTTGAAGCACGGTCTTAGGGCCTGCAATGGTCGAATGCCCTCCGATTTGGATACTGCTCCCACTTTCAAACGAGGCACATCCACTAGTGTAATAGACTATTTTTTAGTGGACGTAAGACTCTGGCCCCTGTTGAGAGATATGAAGGTGGATGTAAGAAGTGAAAGTGATCATTATCCTTTGTTACTTTCCATATCAGGGGATGTCTTTGGTAGAACTTCAAACAACCAAGTTACTATAGTCCCCACTCCCATCTTGAACAATTTGTCCATGAAGGTCAGGTGGCCAAAGGTGCAGTCGAATCCTTATTTGTTACGTGAGATTTATTGAGCTTTTATTGATAATCTGGCCCCATACTATAACTGTGATTTTAATGATCTCCCACTTTTAACCATACATGAAAACATACTTGAACAAGATGGCCACAGCACACAGAATAAATAGTCCAATAGTGTGACAGGGATAAATATCCCTGATAGTATATTGTTGAAGTGAAAAGTAGACTGGAGTCCCAGGTCTTGTTTTGCAGATGTTGTCTTTATTTGCAGATGCTAGAGATCATTGTGTCATCAACGAGATACAGCCAACACGTGTTTCGTCACACAAGTGACGTCATCAAGGCTGGGCCGTCCGGCCAGAATGGTACGTGACAAAGGTAGGTAACAAGGGAGCCCCGTGATCAGTTAGCTGGGCTCCAGAAGGTCAATTGGAACTGAAAAATGGAGGAGTGTGGCACCAAGTAATCCGAACGTTGTATACATGAAAACATGGTCACTAGACTGCAAAGTATCTTTTACAGGAAGGTCGGAGCAAGACAGCAAGGAGGCACCTCGGCCAGTAATTCATGGTTTGACGAATCCTGCTACAGGGCCAAGACAGGATTAAAAAATGCCATTATGAAAGGGAACTCTGGGGAGATACAACTAGCTAGACGCACTTATAAGGAATCCATCTCTCGAGCTAAAAAATCCTGGGAAGAAACAATTTGGCAGGAGCTGCTGGATGCCACACAATCCAACAATAACAAGTTGTTCTGGGAACTGTTGAGCAAGCGCGGGAAAGAGGGTAGAACTAGCCTAAGAAATCATATACAGCCAGAAAAATGGGTTGAACATTTTTCATGCCTTTATGATAAAACTGATACCCCCATGACCCCCACTAGCAGGGAAATGGGGCAAGATCTTCCCTCCACCCCGGATGTGACTCCCCAGCCTCGTTCTCATAGAAGGGGGCTCACAGATCCTTGAGGGCCACATCCGTTTTTCCATTAAAGAAACTGCCGAGGTTATCCGCCCCCTTAAATGTGGAAAAGCTCCAGGTCCAGACAAAATTCCGGGGGATCTTTATATATCTGAGCCAGCTATTTGGACCTGGTACATCAATGCACTTTCCAATAAAATCACTGAAGGGGGGCAGATCCCTATGACGTGGAAGGGTGCCGAAATTATTCCCATCCACAAAAAGAGCAATGCAAACCTCCCAACAAATTATAGGCCGATTAGTCTTATAGACAATCTTCAAAAGATTTTCGCCAAGCAACTTTTAGGTAGATTAACTAATTGGGCCACGGATCATCAGATCCTTTCTCCCCTCCAAGCAGGGTTTCGATCTAGGATCAGCATAGTGCTTCAGGTCTTTAGGCTGGCTGTGCTGTACTGGAAATATACAGCTCTTGCCAAACAACCCTTATACATTGCCTTTGTTGATCTGAGATCAGCCTTCGACCTGGTCCCCAGGGAGAAGTTATGGGAGGTGCTACATAGAATAGGTACTCCGGCTAATATAATCCCACTCTTGAAGAGACTGCATGAAGACACATATGCGCAAGTAAGATGGGACAACCTAGGCGAACTAACAGACAAAGGGGGTCATTCCTACATTGGCGGGCGGCGGTCGCCACCCGCCAAGCGGGAACCGCCGAATGACCACACCGCGGTCAAAAGACCGCGGCGGACATTCTGGCTTTCCCGCTGGGCCGGCGGGCGACCGCCAGAAGGCCGCCCGCCGGCCCAGCGGGAAACCCCCTTCTACGAGGATGCCGGCTCCGAATGGAGCCGGCGGAGTCGAAGGGGTGCGACGGGTGCAGTGGCACCCGTCGCGATTTTCAGTGTCTGCAGAGCAGACACTGAAAATCTTTATGGGGCCCTGTTAGGGGCCCCCTGCACTGCCCATGCCAGTGGCATGGGCAGTGCAGGGGACCCCAGGGGCCCCACGACACCCGTTACCGCCATCCTGTTCCTGGCAGTGAAAACCGCCAGGAACAGGATGGCGGTAAGGGGGTCGGAATCTTGCAGCGCCGCCATGGATGATTACCTGGGGCAGGGGAAAACCGGCGGGAAACCGCCGGTTTCCCTTTTCTGTCCGCAGCTTTACCGCCGCGGTCAGAATTGCCCCGGAAGCACCGCCAGCCTGTTGGCGGTGCTTCCTCCGTCCCCGGAATGACCCCCAAAATCTCCATAAATAGAGGTGTTCGCCAGGGTTGTGTGCTGGCACCGTTTTTATTTTCTATTTTCATTAATGAGGTGGTACAGGTTTTAATGGCATGCCAGAATGATGCTCCCACCCTGTGCGCTCAGAAAATCCTGATTCTTCTTTTTGCAGATGACTCCCTTCTCATCTCTACATCCCCCATGGGCCTACAAATTCTTATTAATAGATTTAATTCCTTTTGCCACGATTATGGCCTAGAGTTGAATCACAAGAAAACCAAGTTAATGGCACTCCGCTTTGGAGTGCGGAAGAAATGTACTATCAGCCTAGAAGGCGACCCCTTGGACAAGGTCAGCTACATTGATTACTTGGGTGTGAGGATCACCGATAATATGCACTGGGCAGACCAGGTCAATAAAAGTGCTGGCCGCTTGCAACACGACACAGCATCCATCCTGCGTTTTTTTCGGGGTACAACAGTAAAAACTGTTTCCCCGGCAATTAAGATCTATATTGCCAGAGCACAGGGAGCTGCCGTCTACGGAGCGGACGTTTGGGGCTTTTCTGACTGCAATAGGTCAACTATTGGAGAGAATAGCTTTGCGAGGGCTCTATGTGCTCGCCCTCCAGGCACACCGCTGATTCCATTGTTTTTAGATCTGGGCCTGAGACGGATAGCCGACCTCATTATTTTAAGACCACTTTTATATTGGGTAAGGCTATGGACAGTACCAGAACTGGATGTTTATAAGTCCTCACTTTTAGATCTGCTAAAGTGCCCCAACTCAACCTCTATTCCATGGGTGAAACATGTACCCAGATGGTTTAGCAACCTGGGCCTCGGAGATTTCAGGGAAAAAACCCACAAACTTGAGAAAGCCCATTCCAAAGTGTTGAAGGGCATATACTGGTCTTATGTATGGAATGATTACATTATTCGCAGATCCCACGGCTGTTTAACAAATCTCTTTATAGATCTTAAGTGGTACCCGCAATTTGAACCATATCTAGACACTATACCCGATATTTTAGGCAAAAGTCTATATGCCAGATTTCGCTTCGAGTCGTTGCCACTGAAGTCTTTGATGTGTAGATGGGGTACAAAAACAGTAACCAATATATGCCCCGTATGTGGCACAACATCTGAAACAGTCGAACATTTTATGTTTTTTTGCCCTGCCTATTCTTCTCCCAGGTCAAAGTGGATTCGTAACATTTGCCGGGAATTTGGAATTAGAGACTGTGCCTCTGCTCTGAGGATCTTAAAAAGTCATAATTCTACGGTTTTAATACATGCTGTTAGCAAGTATTTGCTAGCAACATGGCGCATACGCAACTCTGTTATCAGCAATGAGTTTTAAATATGAGTGGATAAGTCTTTTTACTGTGTATTGCTTGTATGGGTTTTATTGAATTGCATTTTATATTTTTCCGATTTTATTATTTATTGTATATTCGCTTTGATGATCTATGATCGAATAAAGCTTGTGTCAAAAAAATAAAAAATAAGCCTCAGATTTATTGTGGTTTATGAGCTACTGAAAGAGTATTTCTGAAATTATCTCACATACCGGACCCTCGTGCTCAGCCCTGGCCCTCCGCTCTCCCAATCCTTCCCTTAATATTTTGGAGGGGGTGTCAACTTAAAAAAAATGTCCTTGGGAGAGTGGGCTGAGAGCATAAGAGTTTAAAGACCTCTGCTCTAAGATAATAATTGCCAGGCACATAATCAGAATGCTCTTCATTGCCCCATCCACTTAGTTCTATACCACTTCACCTGCCCCCCCCCCTTACACTGTCCATCTCATACAAACTACAACGGAAGCTACCACATCTTTAGGAAATACAGTCTTTCCTTACCTCCCCTGACTCTTTTAATGCCTAAATAGTCAAGCTTTTAATTATAACCTCTAAAATATTATCCTAGCTCCACACTATTCAGCTTCTTTCTCTCCTCTAGCACCTGTGCTCTAGGTCAGCTATTGCCATACTCCTACTCAAGAAGATCACAGAGGGGGGTCATACTGTTCCTTCAAGTGCCCATCTGCCTCACAACTACCATTCATATAAAAAACTGTTGTATAGTTACAATTGAATGGGCCCCCTCTGCATATTTCTAGATACCACCACATGATCAATTTAATACATTTTGAGTTTCTGGATTCCACTGAAACCAAATTTGCCTCATGCTATAACCTTCATCAGTTTTGTCAGTCAAAACCATCCTTCCTCCATCATAATCCTTCTTGGCCTAGGTGCAGCATAAGCCCCCATTGACCATTCTAGCTTCAATCACCTTCCAAATTATCCTTAGCAAAGAGCTCATCTGTTTTACCTCATACTTTCCTTTCGGTTTCCAGAGTTTCCTTCCTATCCTTACATCTGCCAGTGGAGCTTCCCTAAAACTATGCTTAGCACTGTCTCTCCTGCAACATCATCTCTTCCTTCAGTTTTTCATACCACCTCAATATAGTTGAAATACACATTCTCTTCCATTTCCATACTTTCCCCTCTCATCTTCTGGCTTGAAATTTGGACTGTTTACCAGCTATTCTATACCAGATGACTCCTCTCTCTCCCATGTCAAACTCCTTCATGTAACTCTCCTCTGGGTCCAGCAACATAGTTATTGATTTAAATGGTTACCCCACTGTACATCCCTATGGTGGACCCTTAGGAAAGGCAGGAATAACATTAACAGTATTAATTACCCCTCCATCTCTTGGTTAACTGGATATCTTTCAGCACTTTTAGGCCTGTAGGGAATATATCCACATGGTCTGACGATTGTGGAACAACATAATCCTATCTCTCACAGTGTAATCATCAAGATCACAGATATCTACCACGTGAACAATTTCATGAACCCAACTAATGAGTATGTCACCATGACCCAGAATCTCTTTCGAACCAGTAGGGTCCAACACATTCTGTGGCAAAAACTTTTTTCATCTCTTCGAAGTCATCATCATGTGGATTTATTTTCTGGATTCCATGGTAACCTAGGACATTGTGCAATATATATCTCACCCTGCATGTTAAAACTGCTATATTAAACACTTCATGTTAAACACAACCCAGACAAAAAAAACATATCAGACAATAAATATAGTTGGACCATGTGGGTATAATGTCGACTATCAATACTCATCAGTACTCATCAATAAATATTTTGTCAGACTGCCCAAACACGCTTCTGCAAGAAAATAAAATGACTACTGTAGGAAGTTGGCTCTGTATGTACTATTTCAAAGTAAAAAATAGCTTGCACAGAGTTCAAGGGTTCCCCTTAGAGGTAAGATAGTGGCAAAAAGAGATAATTCTAATGCTCTATTTTGTGGTAGTGTGGTCGAGCAGTAGGCTTATCAGAGGGTAGTGTTAAGCATTTGTTGTACACATACAGGCAATGAATGAGGAACACACACTCAAAGACAATTCCAGGCCAATAGGTTTTTGTATAGAAAAATATATTTTCTTAGTTTATTTTAAGAAACACAGGTTCAAGATTTACAAGTAATACTTCAAATGAAAGGTATTTCACTTAGGTAACTTAGGAACTTTGAATTAGCAAAATAGCATGTACAGTTTTCACAAAAATGGCAATAAGCTATTTTAAAACTAGACTGCAAATTTCAACAGTTCCCGGGGGGGGGGGGGGTAAGTGTTTGTTAGTTTTGCAGGTAAGTAAACCACCTACAGGGTTCAAAGTTGGGTCCAAGGTAGCCCAATGTTGGGGGTTCAGGGCAACCTCAAAGTTACCACACCAGCAGCTCAGGGCCGGTCAGGTGCAGAGGTCAAAGTGGTGCCCAAAACGCATAGGCTTCAATGGAGAAGGGGGTGCACCGGTTCCAGTCTGCCAGCAGGTAGGTACCCGCGTCTTCGGAGGGCAGACCAGGGGGGTTTTGTAGGGCACTGGGGGGGACACAAGTCAGCACAAAAAGTACACCCTCAGCGGCACGGGGGCGGCCGGGTGCAGAGTGCAAACAGGCATCGGGTTTGCAATGGAGTTCAATGGGAGACCCAGGGGTCTCTTCAGCGAAGCAGGCAGGCAAGGGGGGGGGGCTCCTCGGGGTAGCCACCACCTGGGCAAGGGAGAGGGCCACCTGGGGGTCACTTCTGCACTGGAGGTCGGAACCTTCAGGTCCTGAGAGCTGCGGGTGCAGTGTCTTTACCAGGCTTCGGGTTCTTAGGAGCAGGCAGTCACAGTCAGGGGGGAGCCTCTGGATTCCCTCTGCAGGCGTCGCTGGGGGGGCTCAGGGTGGTCAACTCTGGCTACTCAAAGGGTCGCAGTCACCGGGGAGTCCTCCCTGTAGTGTTGTTTCTCAGCAGGTCGAGCCGGGGGCGTCGGGTGCAGAGTGCAAAATCCCACGCTTCCGGCGGGAAACGTGGAGTCCTTTTAAAGTTGTTTCTTTGTTGCAAAGTTATTTCTTCTTTGGAGCAGAGCCGCTGTCCTCAGGAGTTCTTGGTCCTTTTAGATGCAGGGTAGTCCTCTGAGGCTTCAGAGGTTGCTGGACCCTGTGGAACGCGTCGCTGTTGCAGTTTTTCTTGAAGTGGGGAGACAGGCCGGTAGGGCTGGGGCCAAAGCAGTTGGTGTTTCCGTCTTCTCTGCAGGGATTTCAGGTCAGCAGTCCTTCGTCTTCAGGTTGCAGGAATCTATCTTGCTATGTTCTGGGAGCCCCTAAATACTCAATTTAGGGGTGTGTTTAGGTCTGGGGGGTTAGTAGCCAAAAGTCAGAGTCACCTCAGCTCAGGACACCTTAGAGGTTGTCCTGACTTGCCAGTGACTCCTCCTTGTTTTTCTTATTATCTCCTCCGGCCTTGCCGCCAAAAGTGGGGCCGTGGCCGGAGTGGGTGGGCATCTCCACTAGCTGGAGTGCCCTGGGGCGCTGTAACAAAGGGGGTGAGCCTTTGAGGCTCACCGCGAGGTGTTACAGTTCCTGCAGGGGGAGGTGAGAAGCACCTCCACCCAGTACAGGCTTTGTTACTAGCCACAGAGTGACAAAGGCACTCTCCCCATGTGGCCAGCAACATGTCTGGTGTGTGGCAGGCTGGTAAAACTAGTCAGCCCACCCTGGAAGTCGGGTATGTTTTCAGAGGGCATCTCTAAGATGCCCTCTGGGGTGTATTTCACAATAAAATGTACACTGGCATCAGTGTGCATTTATTGTGCTGAGAAGTTTGATACCAAACTTCCCAGTTTTCAGTGTAGCCATTATGGTGCTGTGGAGTTTGTGTATGACAGACTCCCAGACCATATACTCTTACGGCTACCCTGCACTTACAATGCCTAAGGTTCAATCAATCAATCAATCGATAATTTATAAAGCGCGCTATGTACCCGTTAGGGTTTCGAGGCGCTAGGGGGGGGCTTCGGGGGGGGGTGGTGCTGCTATCATTCGAAGAGCCATGTCTTGAGGAGTCTCCTGAAGGTGAGGAGGTCATGGGTCTGGCGTAGTGAGGTAGGGAGTGCGTTCCAGGTCTTGGCGGCGAGGTAGGAGAAGGATCTGCCGCCAGAGGTCTTGCGCTGGATTCGGGGGACGATGGCGAGGGCAAGGTTGGCAGAGCGTAGTTGACGTGAGGGAACGTAGAAGTTGAGTCTGGTGTTCAGGTAGGTGGGTCCATTGTCGTGTAGAGCCTTGTGTGCGTGGGTGACGAGTTTAAAGGTGATCCTCTTGTCCACGGGGAGCCAGTGGAGGTCCCTCAGGTGAGGGGAGATGTGACATCGGCGGGGTATGTCGAGGATCAGGCGGGCGAATGCGTTTTGGATGCGTTGGAGTCGTTTGATGTCTTTTGTTGGGATGCCTGTGTAGAGTGCGTTGCCGTAGTTGAGTCTGCTACTGACGAGGGCTTGGGTTACCGTCTTTCTGGTTCCTGTTGGAATCCACTTGAAGATCCTGTGGAGCATGCGGAGGGTGTTAAAACATGAGGATGAGACTGCGTTGACCTGTTTGGACATGGTGAGGGTGGAGTCGAGGATGAAGCCAAGATTTCGTGCGTGGTTGGCTGGGGTGGGAGGAGGGCCTAGGGCGGAGGGCCACCACGAGTCGTTCCAGGCCGAGGGGGTGCGTCCGAGGATGAGGACTTCCGTCTTGTCAGAGTTAAGTTTTAGGCGGCTGTTGCTCATCCATTCGGCGATGGATTTCAGTCCCTCGTGAAGGTTGGCTTTGGCGGTGAGAGGATCTTTGGTCAGGGAGAGGACGAGCTGGGTGTCGTCGGCGTAGGAGATGATGCTGAGGTTGTGCTGGTGGGCCAGTTGTGCGAGGGGGGCCATGTAGACGTTGAATAGCGTTGGGCTTAGTGAGGAGCCTTGGGGGATGCCGCAGATGAGGTTGATGGCTTTGGAGTGGAAAGGTGAGAGTCGGACCCACTGGGTTCTGTCGGAGAGAAAGGAGGAGATCCAGTTGAGGGCTTTGTCTTGGATGCCGGCTTCGTGTAGACGGGTTAGTAGGGTGCGGTGGCAGACTGTATCAAGGCGGCTGATAGGTCTAAGAGGATCAGGGCTGAGGTTTCGCCGTTGCCCATTTGTAGTCTGATGTCATCTGTGGCGGTGAGGAGTGCAGTCTCTGTGCTGTGGTTTCGTCTGAACCCGTATTGGGAGGGGTCTAGGATGGAGTTATCTTCTAGGTAGTGGGCGAGCTGTGTGTTGACGATCTTCTCGATGACTTTTGCTGGAAAAGGGAGGAGGGAGATTGGACGGAAGTTTTTGAGATCGTTGAGGTCAGCCTTAGGTTTCTTGAGGAGAGGTTGGATTTCTGCGTGCTTCCAGCTGTCCGGGAAGGTAGCTGTGTTGAAGGAAAGGTTGATGATCTTGTGGAGTATGGGGGCGATGGCGACGTCGGCTTTGTTGAAAACGTGATGTGGGCAGGGGTCAGATGGAGATCCTGAGTGGATGGAGTTCATGGTTTTAAGGGTTTTGGCGTCGTCTACTTGGGTCCAGGTGGTGATGTGGTCGGCGTGGGAGGAGTTGTTGGGGGTGGGGTCTGGCGGAGGTGAGGTGTTGAAGCTGTCGTGGATGGCTGCGATTTTCTGGTAGAAGAAGGTGGAGAGATCGTCGCAGAGTTTCTGGGATGGAGGGATGTCGTTGACGTTGGCGTTGGGGTTGGAGAGTTCCTTCACGATGCTGAAGAGTTCCTTGCAGTCGTGAGCGTTGTTGTTAAGGCGTTCTGTGAAGTGGGAGCGCTTGGCGAGTCGTATCAGTTGGTGGTCTTTCCGGTTGGCTTCCTTGAGGGTAGCAAGGTTCTCGGGTGTACGGTCGAGGATCAATTTTTTCTTGAGTTTCTGGCAGGTGCGTTTGGAGGTGGTTAGTTCGTCTGTGAACCAGGCTGGTTTTTTCTTTTCTTGGTTGGCGGTGGGTCTCTTGAGTGGGGCTAGGATGTTGGCGCAGTTGAGGATCCATTGTTGGAGGTTGATGGCGGCGGAGTCCGGGTCGGTGGGGTCGGGTGGAGGGTTTTTGGAGAGGTTGTTGGTGAGTTGGTCTTCAGTGACTTTTCCCCAGCGGCGGTGAGGCGGAAGAGGGGGGCAGTGGTGTTCGGTATTTTTCTTGAAGGAGAAATGGACGCAGTGATGGTCAGTCCAGTGGAGTTCGGAGGTGTGGCTGAAAGAGATGTGGTTGCTTGAAGTGAAGAGTGGGTCAAGGGTGTGGCCGGCGATGTGGGTGGGAGTGTTGACCAGTTGACGGAGTCCGAGGTTGGAGAGGTTGGTGGTCAGTGATGCGGTGTTGACGTCATTGTTGTTCTCCAGGTGGAAGTTCAGGTCTCCTAGGAGGATGTAGTCTGAAGAGGCGAGGGCGTGGGTGCTTGCGAGGTCGGAGACGGTGTCGCTGAAGAGGGCTCTTGGTCCCGGAGGACGGTATATGAGGGTTCCTCTGAGGGTAGTGTTGGGGTCAGTGTGAATCTGGAAGTGGAGGTGTTTGGCTGTTTTGAGGGTGTCGTCCGTGTGGGTATTGATCTTGAGGGTAGCTTTGTGGGCGATGGCTATTCCTCCGCCGATTCCGTTGGTGCGATCTCTTCTGGTGATCTTGTAGCCGTCAGGGATGGCGATGGCGATGTCAGGGGCCGAGGAGTCGTTCCACCAGGTTTCAGTCAGGAAGGCTACGTCTGGGGCGTTGCTGTCGAGCAGGTCCCAGAGTTCTATGGCGTGCTTTCGTGCGGAGCGTGTGTTGAGGAGGATGCAGTGCAGATGGTTAGTGTTGGTTGTTGCTGGCTTCGTTGTTCTGTTGCAGGTGAAGTTGCAGGTACGGCAGGAAAAAGGTCCTTTGGTGTGCTTCGGGCTGGCCTGGAAGCACTCTGTGGAGGGGCCAGGCTTGAGGGCGAGGAGTTCGCTGGCCGAGTAACGAAGGCATAGGGCGCGAGGGCCAGGGGGGGTGGCGCTGGGCGCGGTCCAGGCGCGGACGGGCGCAGACGGGCTTGCCTCTGGTTTTGCTTAGACACTGTAGGGGCATAGTGCTCATGCACCTGTGCCCTCACCTATGGTATAGTGCACCCTGCCTTAGGGCTATAAGGCCTGCTAGAGGGGTGACTTATGTATGCCATAGGCAGTGTGAGGTTGGCATGGCACCCTAAGGGGAGTGCCATGTCGACTTAGTCATTTTCTCCCCACCAGCACACACAAACTGGCAAGCAGTGTGTCTGTGCTGAGTGAGGGGTCCCCAGGGTGGCATAAGACATGCTGCAGCCCTTAGAGACCTTCCCTGACATCAGGGCCCTTGGTACCAGGGGTACCAGTTACAAGGGACTTACCTGGATGCCAGGGTGTGCCAATTGTGGAAACAAAGGTACAGTTTTAGGGAAAGAACACTGGTGCTGGGGCCTGGTTAGCAGGCCTCAGCACACTTTAAAATCATAACTTGGCATCAGCAAAGGCAAAAAGTCAGGGGGTAACCATGCCAAGGAGGCATTTCCTTACAACTACTTTACCTGATATTAAACAAATTACCTAATATGTCTGATGGGTTATGAGTTTATGGACAGATTGTTCTCTTTTTAATGAACATGTTTCACTTTTGTTAATTCCATTGCTCCCAGAGTTAAACATAAAGGAATGCAACACAAGTGATCTAAGGTATAAAGGCCAAACCCTGAAAGGACTGCAGAAACTCTAAATGCAATCCCTGAAGGTGTTGTTAAGCCAAAGTATGTGTCACCACAAACCCCCAAAATAATGTAAAGTGGAACTTTAACCCAACATAACACATGGGTCAGCTGCTGTTTAAATGAACACTAAAAGTGAACACGAGCACACACAATCACCGTGGATTAGAACTATGGTAACACCTATTATTGTTTAACTGACAAAATGACTGTAACATTCTGGATACAACCTAGGGACAGGAAAAACAGGTATTTCCCCGTTTAAAAACTTAAAATCCTAACAAAATTAGATAATTATTAGCAAAACATTAAGAACCACTAGTAAAACATAGATATCGGCACAAAAAAGGTGAATTGATAATACCTGATAGGCAAAGGCTATAACGTTGAAGAAAAATGTCCCACATCGAAGACCACAAATATACACAACAAACACCCAGATGCAGGGTCAATGATCAAAGACACAAGGACAAGACGGGACGACCGAGAGAAGGAGAGAGAGATAGACAAAAGAGTGAAAGATAGAAAAAATGAGAGGGAGAAAAAAGAAAGGGAAAGAAAGGGAGGCGCAGTCAGAAAAGTGAGACATATGGTTATAGAAGTGAGAAAGAAAAGGAGGAGAGGGATGAACAAAGAGGTGGAAATAGAAAAGAGAAAGCAAGAAAGATGGCAGAGAAAACAAAGAGTAGGAGTCATAGGATAGGAAGGGGAGGGAGCTACAAAGAGTGGGAAAGAGAGAGGCAGAGGGTTGATGGGGGAATAGAAAAAAAACAATTTGATCGAGAAAAACAAAAGACAAAGATGGTGAGAAATGAGAGAAACAGTCACGGTACAGGTAGAAATAGTTAAGATTGAAAGCTTAGAGCCCAAGGGCCTGATGTATCAAGCCTTTTTGCATTCGTAAACGGTGCGAATGCCCGTTTGCGAATGCAAAAATGCCTTTCAGTATTTATGAAAGGCATTCACAATGCAAATTTAAGGAATCGCTAAAATAGCGATTCCTTAAATTTGCGAGCCTGTTTAGAGAATCGCAAATTGCGATTATCTAAATAAGAAATCGCAAATAAGGAATACTTATTTGCGATTTCTAACCCACATGTAACAAGCAATTCCTTAATGCAAATTGGGCATTAAGGAATCGCTACTACCGCCAAGTTGAACTTGGTGGTAACCATGTGCAAATTTTAAAAATGCATTTTTAAAATTGACATGTAATGCACACATGCCCCTTTGCCATGTGTGCGCCTTACATGTCCTGAAATATTTTTTTGGGGTGCAGCAGAGGGGGCCTTAGGCCCCCAGCACCCTGGGGTTTTGTATTTCCTAAATTGCGAATTCCAGTTAGGAATTCGCAATTTGAGAAATGCAAAAAATTCCCAAATATGGGCCTACAGGCCCATAGGTGCGAATGGGGTCTGTATGGCAATTCGAGATTCGGTAATAGCATTTGTGATTTTTAAGAAATCGCTATTACCGATTGGCATATATGATACATTGCATTTTACGAATTAGAAATAGCGATTTGTTAAAAATCGCTATTTCCGAATTGCAAATGCCTTTTTTGTTACATCTGGCCCCATATATTTTATTTGCAAAATTAAATGTATACATTAATAAAGTGTTATTTAAAATATTGAATAATGTGTGCATAGTAATCCTACAATCTGTAGTACGTAACCACACTAAGCCATTATAAGCAACACACAAGCTAATAATGTTGAAATTAATTAAGTTAGCATAATATTAATGCAATTTAGAATATCAGCTTTTAAACGTTTTAGGTTGAGTCCTGCATACGTACTAGTTGAACATGTTTTGCATATTATTCTTCTCACTGACGATGCTGTGTTTTCCCAGAAGTCTTCTATTAGCAAGTGAACAGGAATTTGTTACGTATTAGAGAACTAATATTGAGGTTTCCATTGGGAGGAGGAGAAGATGCCAGGAAGGCTCATGGGAAGAGCTGATGGACCCAACAGTTTGTCCAGAGTAACAACTCATAGACATATCCATTCATGTATCATTGCTTAGACCTGAAAAACTGGGGAGTATAATTTCTCCCAGAGTTTGGAGAAAACTGATTGGTTCTCGAGTGTGGAAACAAGCTGTAATGTTGCAAATAGTGATTTTGTTGGATATAATAGTGTGTGCCCCTTAGGCGAGGATATGGCTAGACTCCCTTACTCTTCCAATCACACTCTAATATACTAGGGAGATGCTGCTGACTTCGAACTGAGAAGACCCTTTCCACCTTTGCCGATCTCCATTGCCGAATGTAAAGGCTTCATGCCTAAGCATTCTTATTCTCTCATCAGAAACCTTTATTTGGTCTTCTGGAGCTGACACCCTGTCCACATCTAATGCCCATTCCCATCCTATCCTAATCTTCAATTTTGATTAAAGGTTTTCATTATGGAACACACTTTCTGGTTTATCTTTATTCCTTATATAATATTTTATTTCATGCTAAAATATATGCTTTCTGACAATTTAAATTTGTAATGTTAATACCCAAGATTTAATCATCTGATTATAAATGACTTTAACGTGACTAAAATGTGTTAATAAAACCCTTTAAATTAACTTCAACTCTCTTTAATTTTCAGTGGAGCCCCGATATTCTTCACTATTTATGATATGAAAATGCATATCAATGACAGCTCACTAGAGAGTGAAGTAACTGACTGAAATAAAATCTGCACATGTAAACAGTTTCTAGATTGGGGATGTACAAGTTTAGAACCACTCTACACAATTAAAAAACTCTTTGAAGTGCTATGTCCTTAAGCGAAACCAAATGGAGTACTTGCAATACAAGAGCGTGAAAACCAGGCATTCCAAGAAGCACTGACGTTTGAAGAGAAAAAAAACAAATAAGGAAAGCAGTTAAACAAACATGTTTGTTACTTGAAATAAACATGTCCTTGCTTACCACGAGGCTGCTGTCCAGAGATAGCCGTTTCCAGGCTCCACTTCCTCCTGGCTCACATTTTCAGCCATGCTTTTAGCTCTGTTTAACATGACCTCAGTTTCTCAGAATAGAAAGCAGGGCGCTTTCTCCTCTGCAGCGTGTGAACATATCCAAATAACATTCTTGTTCTTTATAACTGTTAGACTCTCACACATTATAATGCCACCACACAGTGGATCTTCCTGCAGCCATCAGGTCTGAATCGAAAGTAAAAACATTCACTATATTCATCTATAGTTAAAGAATGAGTGCTATTTCAACTGTCAGTAATCAGGAGGACAGCGAGGTCTCTGCAAGAGGCCCCACAGTTTTGTAATGTTTTGCTAACTGGACTGTGAAAGAGGCTGGCAGAGGCCTTCACTTGTCTGTAAAAATAAACCGCTCATTTCATGCAGCTTTACTCTTTCCACTCCAGCTCGCTCCTGGTGCTTTCCCGTTTGCTCTTGTATTGACACAAAATCCCTCGTTCTTCCAGGACCCGAAGTTTTGAAAACATTGTAAAAATGTCGACAAGCTTTACATTCCTGGCTTCCCTCTAGCATTGTAACCCGTGCGTTGGACTCTGCTAATAGCAAATGAGTATTTGAGGATTTCGAACACCATGACCGTTTAAGATATTTCTTATACATTAAGTTGTGCTCTGCGTGGCAAAATATGTTGAAGTAGTATTTTAAAATACCTGGGGGTAAGTTTTAAACCTACTGTTAGAATCATATGGAAGTGTATGTTACTCTGGGCCATGTGTACGAACACTTTTTCCCATAGACACAGAATGGGTAAAAAACTTTGCTACATCTGGCCCTGTATTCGGAGAAACTGGTAAAAAAAAAGTGGCACAGCAGGCATGTTTTCCTTCCTACAGATGCTATATATGCTACCAACTTTGGGAACTGGACATCTTTTGCCAAAGGCAAATGACTGTAGTTATCACACCTCAGTAACGTGATCCTCTTTTTACCCCTTTTAGCTAATTGTTTTCACTTCCCATACCTTATATAGATTTTCTGTTTCCTTTTGTTGAATTTGTTTACTATATCACAAAATACTCTGTTTGATACTTAACTCCTTTTGAATAATGCCGTGATATTTACAATTTGCAAACAATTTCTAGTATATCTTTTAACTCTGAATCCCCATTACACCACACTATTTCATGTATCCCTGGATTAGTTGTTGTGTGCCTATCTGGTCACTTATAAACTCATCATGTACAGATCCAGGCATAGCAAATGGCAAGAGCTACGAACTGAGAAAAAGAACTGCAGTCTGCAAGAACTATGGCCCTCATTATAAGATTGGCATTGTTGACTGCCTACCGCTGCGGCGACGACCACCAAAATACCATCACCCCGGCTACTTACTGTCCGCTATATTATGACCGTAGCCGGAATTCCGCCAGAAGGATGGCGGAATTCCGCTGCGGTCATGGCGGTGGATGGTGGTAATGTGGCGCTTCTGCCAGCAGCAGCGCCACGCCAGTAGACTGCCGCAGACCGTATCATGACCCATGATACGGCCTGGCGGTGTTCTGCTGGCGGACTTTCCAGCTGGCAGCAGCGCCCCTTCCCGTCTCCTGCCAGAGGACCCCCTCACAAAAGCTAAGTCAGGTGCTCCGACACAGGAGGGGGCAAGGGGTGTTGTGTGTGTGTGTGGGGTGGAGGGGTGAGGGTGTATGTTTTTGTGTGTATGGCGTGTGGAATGCGTGTGTGCATGCATGGTTGTGAGTGTGCATGTATGTGGTGTTGTGTGAATGCGTGGGTGCGTGTATGTATGTCAGTGTGCGTGGATGTATGTCAGCTTGCGTGGATGTGTGTGTGAATGGATGTATGCATGCGTGGGTGAATGTGGGTATGAGTGTGTGTATGCGTGTGTATGATGGTGCGTGAATGTGCGTGTCTGTCGTGAGGGGTTCTGGAGGGGGAGGGTGGGGGAGGACTCTGGAGAGGGGAAGACCCCTATCAGTGACAGGGAAGGGATTCTCCGTCACTGATAGTGCCTACTGTCATGGTTTTCATGGTGGTAAGGAAAGCCACGAAAACCATGGCGGTAGGCGGGGTCATAATCCCGCGGGTGGGACAGTGACGAACGCCTGGCTGGAGACTGAAGTCTCCAGCCCGGCAGCAGTTACCGCCCTGGCTGACGGAGTGGTACATTGATGGTTTGGCTATTTTGGGGAGAGTACAGCCAGCCTGTTGGCAGTACTCTTCTCCAAAATACCGCCGTCCGCCAGGGTCATAATGAGGACCTATATTTGTTGGTGGATTTGTACAGTATCCAAGAACTTTTAAAGGTCACAAAACAGAAAGAAAAGTTCTGATTGCTTGCACACTAAGTTGACTTCAAAAAAGATGTTCCAATCCTTAAGAAACAAGCCCCCTCCCCTGTGCAGACTGCATTTTATAACCAACCCTACACAGAGAAAGAGGCTGAAAAGCATGGAAGCTCCACATCTTAGAAAAATGATCATGTCCGAGTATCAGAGGCAGCAGAGCCAGAGCACAACAGGCTCTACAGAAAGCCAGGGAGCTTCTGTCCAACAGCATGATGAAAAATAATAAGTTATTGGAGTGCCTACAGCCTTAAAGTAAAGTTATCAGCCACAGAAGCGTACTTGTGGCTCTGTCGGTGTGTGGATAGGAGACATCTGTGAGGGGTTACATCGGTTAAGGTTCTTTGGGTCACTGTTTTGTGTATTTTGGAGGACACAGGAATTAATTTACGGATGACGATTGGATGTGTTTACATGGAACTTAAGTGAGCCAAACTTGGTCCTCGTCGGTTTTAAACACCAGGCGTTACCGAATATTTTGCACTTTAAATCTTAAATGAGTCCTGAAGAAGTCGAAGGGGTTATTTCCTCGTGACGAAACACGTGTTGGCTTGGTTTTGGTTTAAAAACTGGCTGAATCTCCAAGGAATGGACTGGTGGGATTCTAGCATCTGGAGAATTTTCTTCAATAAATCATAAGAGTTGGAATACACATTGAGGACTGATCTGTGGTCGATTATTTGGACTGTGAAATATTTCATTAGGATTATGTGAATATGTTTTTAGTATTACAATTATCTGAGTGCCTCACGTAGGTTCTTTTTCAGCCACAGAAGGAATCCTAGACCTGGAAATGTTTCACCTATCTAAAAGGGAAAGGAAAATCAATGGCCACAAATTCAATGACATCATTGAGGGCATCACTAATTGCATGCTAAATGACAGCATTGATGGCATCACTGATAACTTATAAAGATCAGGATATTCACTAAATGTTTTCTTTCAGGTAGCATTTCATCTGCTCAAAGGTTGGACAAATGTAGGCTTCTTCCTCAGTGCTCCTCCCTACTTAGGTATAATTGAGGAATGAATGGTTTTATGGTTAGCTGTTTGGTTTCTACCAAAGGTCCACTCACTTTCTACCAGACAGCCTCCAGCCTTTATGGAGCAGCTGTAGTAGGAGGACAGTAAATAAAGACTAAGGCATGTGGTGTAAAGGGAGTGAAATAGGACCTCCCTCATAGCCTAAACAAGGGGAAAATTAGATGAGAGGAATTATTTGAGGAAATGGTCAAGCCCAAATAATGGTAATCAGAGTTCTGGGGTTCAAAGTAGTGGATGATATCTTGCAGAAATTAGGCATAAGTGGCCAATTAAGGTGAGCTTATTTTTATCATAGAGGTAGATATTGATATTGTTCTAAAAAATGTAATGAATGCCAAAAGGCGTCTTGGCGCTGGCATAAAGACCAGGTAGATAGCACCAAACAGATCAGCCTTAAATAGGGGTGGTGAACAACAGTTTTAAGATGGTTTCTATAACTAGCTAAAATTGCCTGAGTTCTGAGTGCCATGGGAACTGAGTTCCATAACTTGCATGTGGAGTACACAAAGCTCCTTCCTCCCATTGAGGCTTAGTTGCAGTTAGGTATAGCTAAAGTTCTAGATACAGTGGAGCGCAGGTGTCTTCTGGGAGTGTATCATCTGAAGCTTTTCTGTAGAGGTTTTGGACAAATCCCATGAAGGGACCTATGGGCCAAACACAGTGCTTTGAAGGCTACCCATTTCTTTATGGGAAGCCAATGGGGGTAGTCTAACACTTGAGACACATAATGTGACGTCAGTAAATTAGTTAGAAGATGAACAGCAGCATTCTGTATAAGTTGGAGTTTAGCAAGTGTGCCTAAATGAGGGCACTGGTAAAGAGCAATGCAGTAGTCCAGGCGAGATAGCATCAACTCAATAATAATTGATTTTTGTAGATCAGAGGGGATGAAGAAAATAATCTTCCTTAACATTTTCAGAATGATAAAGCAGGAAGAGGTGATTTTGCCTAACTGATCTCTGAAAGTAAGGCTGGGGTCAAACATTACCCCAAGATTCTTGACTTTCTGCTGGACTGGGAAGTGTACCCAGGGACGAGGGCTACCATGAAGAGTTCCAGAACAAGGTGTCCTTGCTGCTGAGAAGAATCTCTGTTATGTCTGAATTTTGTTTAAGGCAATGAAGCTTCATCCATTTTGCCACCTCACACATACAAGTATTGAAACTCTTCGCGGCCTTCTCAAAACTTTTCTGAATGGGCACAATAATTTGTTTCATATGAGTATGTAGTGGAGAAGCCAAAACGATTAAAACTTTCACTAAGGGGGTGACGTAAATATTAAACAATGTAGGGCTTAGAGGAGAGCCTGGGGGAGGACAGGAAACATTTTGATCTAAAGTCCCCAAGGCAGACCGACTGGTCCCTGTTAGAGAGAAACGAGACCAAGGGGTCTAATGCTGGGCCACAAACCCCAATATGGGCTAAGTGTTTGGTGAGGATGTCATGACTTACCATATCAAAAGCAGCTGACAAATCAAGCAAGATCAGTACCGCCTTCCCGCCTTTGTCTTTAATAGTTTTGATTTCCTCCTAAGCTATCGCCAAAGCTGTTATGGTAATATGGTAATATCTAAACTCATGTTGAGCTTCATCTAAGAGATTGTGCTACTCAGAAATTTAAACAGTATGAGGTTAAGGTGCCTTTCAAGAATTTTTACTGCCCTAGGGAGGAGTGAGATGGGGTGATAATTTTGTTCTTCATTGGGATTAAGAGAAGGATTTTTTAGAAGGGGGAATGTCCAAGCCTTTTTCCATTCATTAGGGAACTGGCCCATCGTGATAACCCTGTTCATTAAATTCGTCTCAGCTACTTCCTAAATATGTTTTGGAGGACAGGGATCTGATGGTGCACCAGATTTGGAGAGGGCAATACGTTCAATGAACCTGTCGACAGTAAGCAACAGGAACTCATTAAGTGCTTGATTATTAGGCTTAGGAGTGTCATCACATGGAAAGTAGGGGTGACTACTGTTGTTTGCATAAACAGCTCTGAATCCAATGCAGCACCACTTTTCTTGTGCCCCTCAGCATCCCCCATGTCACCGTGCATGGGCTACATTTAATATACAGTGCGCCATGGTGCAGGGAAGAGGCAATAGTGTCAAAATGGATGATGCTATTGATGTACTGTGCAGGATTAGTGCTAAAACGTTTGGCGCTAATCCTGCAGAGTACATAAGGGCCCACTGAAAACAATGGTATGTCCCTTTTAACGCCTGCATAGTGTTAAAAATAGTCACTAAAAATGGCGCAGTGGAATCTCTTAGATTCCACTGCACCATTTGTGTGGTCCCCCTAACGGGGAACACCCCCCTTAGCACAGGCATAATGTGGCACAAGGGGTTACAAAGTGGTGCAATGTATGCATTGCACCACTTTGTAAATATGGTGTGGTGAATTTGGCCTCATTGGGCCACATTAGTCTCATAAAAAATGACATTAATGTGGCACAAGGAGGTGCTAGGCCCTAGGCCCTCTTAAATCTGGTCTATAGTTTACAGAGAAATGAGAGGGTAAGTCAGTCACAGAGCTGTGAGGTAGAGTCAGAGGGGTGAAGTACTAAGTGAGAGAGAAAGAGAGGAGGTAGATGGGGTACATTGAAATGCAGGAGAAGAATGGAGAGAAAGAAGGTAATGATAGGGAAAAAGATGCAGATTTGGAAAGAAGTAGCTAGAAAGGAGTAAGATAATGAGTGTGGAGAGGTGGAAGGAACAGAGGCAGAAGGAAAGTGCAGTTGGCGAGCGGAGGTAGTGAATAAAAAGTGATGTAAAATGGTAGAGAGAGGAAGGTGAAACAGATGAGAGAGTGGGAGATTTGTAATGTAGACATAATGTGAGTTACATGAGGTAGGTAGAGGTGGGCTAGAGAGAGGGCAGAGATAGTAAGAGACATGTATGCCATAGAGAGATGAAAAGTAAAGGGTAGAGAGGTTAGGTAAAGAGAGAGGCGAGTTTGAGGAAGGTAACGTAGACAGAGAATATACAGAGGAGTAAGATGGGAACAGAACTGAGCTTCAAAGAGAGGTTCGGGGTAGAGAGTGGGAGTAGGCACAGACACGAAGAGATAAGAGAAGGAAAGTGCATTGAGAGAAACAAGGTAGATATAGGTGAGGTACAGGGAGTTGAGAGAGGTGACATAGAAGGGAAGGTACATAGAGAGCCAAAGACAGAGAGAGTAGGATAATAAAGGCGCCTGGTAGAAGCAGTGAGATGTAAAGAGAGTGACAGATTTTTTTTATTTAATTGCCAGTATATTGCTGAGAGCAGGAGCATACATTTTAGACAGGCTGAGCACATTCAGTCATTAAATTAAAAAAGGAATCAGTTTCTTATGCACATAGTTATCACTTTCCCAGGAGGACCCCCTGGAAGGAGCTGGCTCTGAGCAACTGCCCACTCTGCCCATGCCTAAAACTGGCCGTGCTACTAGTAAATGAAATTCATTAAGAGCACTCAAGCGCATCAGTTATGTTTAGTTAATGATTGCAACGAGCCATTTAGATGTTTTGCCTAGCACACCCTTAACCCTCCCTTGTCTGGAATGCAGCATGCTGGTGTCACTGAACTCCGAACTGACCTGTGAGAAAGATTCACTGAAACCAGGAAGTATCTTGGAAGCATAATTGGCAGATGTTCTCAGTAAAGGAAATTATCAAAGAAAACGGATCATTACACTAACGCTTCACTGGGTGTCATAGAACAGAAAGCGGAAGAGGACGCGTCTTACCTGCTGCAGGTTCCTTGGTGACATGAAAGGCTCCTAGCTAGAGCCAGCACCCGCAGGAGGATTAGACTGAGTAATTTGTCAGTCTTTGTGTTTTCAATCATTATACACATCCGCTGGATCATGGGAATGTTTACTTGAAAGAGACGTTTTCTCTTAGGAGCAGAAAACTAACTACTGCATCATGTACTCACTTTAGTTAATTATCTTAGTTAATAGTCTGCTACAAGCAAACCGTTTCCGTAAAAAGATAATCAGGCATTGATGCACAGCAGAGTGAAGTGCATTTTGTGTCGTCCTTTCCTTCATGTTCCATAGAGAGCACAGAGCAAAGTTCGAAAATAGTATTTCAAGTTTCATTCCATGTCAGGTTCCAGAGTGTAGGAGACAGTTAGAGGTACTCTCTCTTCACTTCCTGTCCTAATGGACGAGTGAATGAATGCACGAATATGAATGGATGGGATGTTCAATCAAGAGTGCTGGTACCCAACCTGGTTTTCTAACTCTATGGCACACGGACGAAAACACAATGGGCCCATTCACAAACTGCATTTTGTAGTACGTAAAGAAGTACTACAGTACAGCTACATATACAAAATGCAACTCTCAAACCTACGAGTGTAAATCCCAACCTACACCTCTCCTATCTTTGCTATATAGAGCACCTTACATGAATAAGTTTACTTCTTAGAAGTAAATGAGGAACCGGAGGGAGTAATTGGAAAATGAAGTGTTCCTACATCTAAATGGGAGTGGTTTTGGGAGGAGCAAGGCGTGTTGTAGGGAGGGTTAGGTATGGGTTTAAGGAAGGATGTGTACCCACCAACAAAAGAGTAAGCCTATTGCTATTCATAAACTGCTCTTATAAAGTTGCTACAGACAAAAAGGACCCAAAACAGTCATAAATGTACTCCAGCTCAGAGCTGGGATACGTCCAGCATCACCCTCGGCCAACCACTAGTACTGCAACAGAATCCTATAAAAAGTAATGGAGGGCATAAAACAAAACTCCATAGGAAAGAATGCTACATTCAATGAGATTATTTACATTATTTAAAATATAAAAACATTTTGTTCCTATTTTTAAAGTTTAATACATATTTTTCATTAAATATTAATTTACATTAATTTTATTTTTATGATTAATGAAGAACTGAATAAAAAATGCTATAGCACTTTGAACACAATTTTGAATTAAATATTTATTTGAAATAAATACTTAAAATAAAATAAAAATATTTGACTGAAGTTTAAATAAAACATAATTCCCACCTACCATAAAAATATATATTTTTCTTATCAGTTTATAATAATAAAAATGATGTATAGAATTACTTATAAAGGCTATTACAATTTTTAAAATTACATTTACATTATTAACATGTACGTACATATATGTATATATATATATATATATATATATATTTATATATATATATATATAAATATATATATATATATATATATTCAGAATTTTTTTCCTCCAATTTTTTCTATTATGGTGTGCCGCATTATCAGTGGTTGGCAAAGTGTGGTGCTGACCATATTACTGCTCCTTTTTGGCAATGGTATTTTTGCTTAATCCTCTTGATTCAGGGGCTGGAGACATGCAAGTCTATACTTTTGAGTAACTTTGCACTCACATTTTGTGAATAGCCCAAGGTAGTAAAGTTAATCAAGCGTGTAAGAGTACATTTACTAGAACTAACACTACATATGTAGATTACCTTTGTTAATAGGCCCCACTGACTTTACACTTATTTTGGTTTGTTATTGCTTGCATATTCATGGGGCTGTTGAACTCCTTGTCTCGAGACACTATTCTTGAGCATTCCTTCCAGTTCCAGTGATGTTTTTAGGCCAACTACTATTTTTTCTGGCAATTGTATTTTTCTTTTCACTATGTCACCATGTACCACAGGAGGTTGCCATTTTTAAAAGTATTTTTACTGTTATTGTAGCATGCCTGGCTTCCATATTGCCAAGACATCTGTCTACACATCCTTTCCAGCATGTGCCTCTCAATTTACCCCATGAAGGCCACTATGCTGCACAGGTTGGAAACTTTGAGGAGCCTGCCTCGGGGATTTCTGAGTCTTACATGTGTTTTGTAATGTTATTGCTTTCATATCTTGTGACACCTTTCTTTTTGTTATGATTGACTGCTAGTCTTTGAAATTCTTACCACTTCTGGTGAACATTTCTGGGCCAATTACTATTTGTACTGGCAATTTAACTTTCTCTGACCCCAACAATCTATTTTTGTAGATTTTATTCCATGTTCTGTCAGAAAGATGCCATATTGCAGGGTGTTTTATACTGTCATTGTCCTTTATCCAGCTGCCAAATTGCTGAGGCACCGGTCTAGTCATTCCTTTCCAACATTGCCGCTCAACCAAAACTCATTTAAAGAAAGTCATTGCCTGCCACAGGTTGGAACCTTAGATGAGCTATTTCTATAAACTCTGAAAATGTACACATCGTTATTGCTTGAATATTTTTAATCGGTTCTATTACTTGTGATTGACTGGGTTCTTGTGATAATTTTAGCCCAACTACTATTAGCTTTAACGATTATATTTTTCCCTTACCACACCCATCTTGTTTGCTTTTTCTGAGCTTTAAATCAGACCCCACTGGATGGCTGTCAAAATGAAGAGTTTTCTTTTTTTTTTTTTACTGTTGCCTGACCACCATATTGCCAAGGCATCATTCTAGTCATTCTTTTTCATCATGTGGCACTTAAGCAAGCTCCATTTATTGAAGGCCACTGAGGCACGTGTTGCAATCTTGAACAGGCAAAATCTGTAGACTTTAAACTTATTTTCTGTTCCTATTCCTTACATATATCAATACAGTGTTGTATTGCTTGTGACTGCTGTTTATTTCCGAGCACTCTCACCAGTTCTTTTTAACCTCTTCTGCTAACTACTGTTTACTCTGGCAACTGTTGTTTTTTTTTTTTCTCTGGCCCAAACTAATCTGTTTAATTTTTGCTGGTTTTATCCTGTGTTCCACTGGATGGCAACCAATTTGAAGGCACGGGGTGGCTACCTATATACAAACAAGCACAGCTCAAACTCCTCAACTACACTTCAAGGCACTACAAAAGACTGGCCAACATACCTCAACAATTGCATCTGCTTTCACAAAACCTCACAATACCTCAGTTCATCCAGACTCCTACTTTGTCCTTGCACAAATCCCACACATATGCAAAACCAGAAAACCAACATCTCTCATAATACATGGAATGACCTGCACTACACATTAGAGCCTCCTCTTGAATTCTTCAATGCCATAAGAATCTGAAGACCTGGCTTTTTTGAGTTGTCCACTAGACCACAGGAGTTCTAGGTTTGCCTAGGCTCACACTTGATCAGGATAGACTTGGATGATAGTGTGTTCTACAAATCTTTATAACATAACATAACATACTTTTCACTCTTACTGTGGAGTGTCCGGCTGCCATACTGAAAAAATATCAGTCTAGTCATTCTCTCCCAACTTGTGGTGTTCGACCTAACCCCATCTAATGAAGGTCCTTGGGTGGTTGACAGTGGCTGTATTCAGAGGCCATGCTTACTGGTTGCTCCCCTGATGTCCTTATCATGTGCTGTCTCCCAGCACATCAGCTTGAACTCTTTGAAGCTCTCTCTGCTACCGACTGGATTATAGCATTTATTATTGAGATTTAGCTGGAGGAGAGTTCAAACTCATAACTAGAGGTTACTATCACTGTGGGATACAAAATGATCCATCATTATGATCCTCCTGGTAGAGTAATCAGTGCGGCAGGGGTTTTAAAGGAAAACCTTAATTATACTGCCCTTTGACATAGTACAGCATGTTTTAGACAGAATCGTATTAAATGCCACACTTTAGATATTCTATGGGCACAGAAGTTGATGGTGTCCTTTACTAGTGCATGTCTCATATCATGAGAAGGCCACTGTTTAATCCCTTTCCAAATGACACTTTGGTAGCGGGGCTTCAAAAATAGCACCTCATCAGAATACGTATAGACCTTGGAAAAGAACAATCTTGCTAGAACCATCTGATCTCTTAAACCCCTGTTTGTCTGAGATTATTTGTGCAATCACGCCTTACGCCTCTATGATCTGTTTCAGATTTTGCAGTCCTTCCATTTTTTTTAGACCAAGTGACGTGCACCAAGATTAATTTAAATTACAATCATAGAAATCACAACTGGTGAACAAGGATAAATAAACTCTTAGACATGAATATTCATTATAATTGCAAGTGGCCTCACCCCATTGATAAGAAAAAGTGATTCCCCTTGGAGTACCATACTTTGTGTTTGGAAGGGAAACCTCAGGCTCTTTCAGTCACATATTCAGACAGCGAGCACCTGCTCATACCTCATAGTCACTATTGAATGAATAGGACGGACCTCTATGGACCTTCAGTACTTTGCAAAATCTCTTTTGTCTAGCACAAACCCCAAACCTCTGATAGGCCCTTCACCCTGTGCATTTCTCTCCTTCCCCAAGATGACCAGCATCACCCACTTTGGAAAGAGTGCAATTTGCCACACAGGTATTATCAATAAAACTTTTGAAACATCTCAGACTAATACTATTGGATAACTGTGCATCCCCATGTTCATGGAAGAAACTCTACACATCGTCTAAAGGTGGTTAGGTAGATAATAAACCCACTGGAAATACTTGAACTAAATGAGGGGTAGCTTGTAAGATATGGTCTGTTTGTGTGATGTAGATCGGGCTTCACATCAGCCATCATGATCATCCAAGGGGCTAAGATATTTAACCCACATAGACTTAAAATGCAGTAGGTGATTTGACACATTAGTGACTATGATATGGCATATCAGTGAAATACCTCTGGTATCTTATTGACTTATGGTCATTTTAGCTTTCACAGCACTGTAGTCTGCTAAAAAAGGCAAAGGCCAAACAGGACTTGTACGTGCCAAGAGCATGCCCCAGATAAAAGGTATTTCTCAAACCGAATTTCCCATCATCGATCTGCACAGGAAGTTACATTACTGGATTTCCCATCAGCCATCGGCAACCGAAGTGACATCCCTGGTTTCCCCCCGAAACCAACTTTACAAGAAGAAGCCAAGCAAGCGGATTTCATTTCCTATCATCCATCTGCACATGATGTGACACCACTGAACCTCCATTCATCAATCTACAGAGGAATTTAAATCACTGGATTTACCAGTTTCCATCTGAAGTGACATTAATGGTTTCCTACTAAAACTGTCTTTAAAAGAAGAAACCAAGTTGTTATCATCCATCTGCACATTTTCCATTTGCACAGGAATTGGCATCACTTTTTGCATCATTACTACTTCAGTCAACTCTTCACCGCATCTCATTACCCAGGTGTCCACATTAAAGGGTGGACAAACATAAGGATATTGCATGCTTCTGCCTAGGAGGGGGTTGGGCCAGAACCCCTGTACCAGTGAAACCTGCAAGGTAAGATAAAATCAATTGCATCACTCAGTACCCCATATTGCCACTAGCCATAATCACATAAGATGTAGATGATACAAATACGTATCATACACAAAACACATAGGCTCAACTGCATACACATTTCACACACCCTTAAACTACAGAACACACATTACTATTCATGATGATTGATGCTCACCATGCAGTATTCAACACAACTCCACTCACCAGGCATTGCAGACCTCATCAACTATCACAACCTTAACACCCACAAAAATGGTGCACACCCACATCCTCACACATCCTCGACATCCTTCTTCCCACAGGCTACAGTATCCATTGTGTGAATGGGGCACATAAGAGGGGAAGAGGCTTTGTTGTCATCCAGAAGTTCTCCTGGTCCTGCCTCGTAGGCAAGAAATACTCCTTGGAACTGCTGACATGCCATTTCCCAAACTCCTCAAAACAGACTGAGACCTTTCATTTCATAGAAAACCCTCAGAAGCAAACCAGGATTCCATTCACGAATTCTCAGATCTCCCACTAGCTCTTCCATTTTTCATGCCCACATCACCCTATTAGGCGACTTCAACCTCCCAGACAACAAAATCTAAAAATAAAAACAAGAGACACCTTCTTCAATCTCATTGATGCACTCAACCTGGTCTAGCATGTTACACAACCAATGAACTCCACAGGCCATATTTTCAACATTGTTGCCTCAACATAACTAACAATCCAGTGCAAATCACTCATACTGCTGTACTGGACCAATGCAAACCACCAATGCCTTTGAACTGGACTGGACTCTGGACTGGACCAATTACTTTGCCATCCCAACAACATGCTGAAGGCTCATCACATCAGCCAAAGCAAAGTACTATGCTGACACCACCATTGAAGACACCAACAGAATCAGAACACTGTTCAAGACAATCAAGCACTGCATCAACACTCTGCCAGACTGACCTTTTCCACACCCCATAGAAAAGTGCAATGCCTTTAGCCTCTTCTCCAGTGAAAAAATACAGAAGATCTGGTAGCACATCAGCAGCATCAAGTCTGCTTCACCTCTTAGTCGCACTCCTTCCTGCAATGGTCAGCCTTCAAAGCCCTGTGTCTCCCAGATGTTGCTGACACCCTCAAAGCCATTTCTACGAAGATATCTTACCCTCTTCCTTCACTTCATTAAAGCTGTCTTTGGGGATGTTTTCTTAACCCTACTCACCATTGTAAATGTCTTTCTCACTCAAGGCACTTTACCAGAAGCTCTCACGACAGGCAGATCCTTCCATTCCTAAAGAAACGTACATTAGACCATGATGACCTTGACAACCCCTACCATTCATCAGCAAGAACATTAAAAAGTAATCTATGTTCAACACCAAGCTCACATCAGTGGCAACCATCTCCCCCATAACTACCAGTTTGGCTTCAGATAATTCTGAAGGATGGAAACCACTGCCTTACACATCAAAGAAAATGGCCTCTTGACCACAGATGCTTACTGATTTTGCTGGATCTCTCTGCTGCCTTTGATGCAGTTGACAATCCCCATCCCTCTCTCTTAAGCACCATGAAGCCTTGAATGGTATTTACCAGTTATATCCCTCACTGGTTCACCTCTTACCTTTTCAGCTGACACCACACTGTACATCAGGTTCCATACTGTCCCCTGTCATTTTCAAACTTTGAATGGAGCCACTGGATGCTCTACTCATAGATAAAAGCATAACAATTCGCCAATATGCCGAAGAAACACAACTCTACATAGAAGTCCCCTCTGATTACCTCAGCACTGCTTGCACATCATGCACGTGGGGATACCTAGTGCCTACCTCACACTCAATCCAACCAAGCCAGAATTACTTTTATTTGTCAATAATAAGAAACAAGAAACAGTAGAAACCTGGCTCAATGGCATGAACTGCAACTGCTTGTTTTGCAATTTCATTGGTTCAAACCTCAACTTTCACAAAATGCCAGTTCACTTGGATTCACCCTGGACATCAACCTCACCTTCAAGGACCGAATTGCAATGAAAAATAAAAACAAAGAATGCCTGTCTTATCTCTCCTAAAGAAAGTCAAAACATTTCCTCCATAAAGTGACTTGAAACTGCTGTTCAAGTCCTCATACTCTCACATCTGGATGGTGGTAATTTCCTGCTCTATGACTTCTTAGGCTACACACTAGCACCCCCTAAGTGCATCCTGCATGTTGCAGCATATCTCATTTAGGTGCTTACGAAATATGATCACATCACCCCAACATGATGGATGTCCATTTACTTGCCTTGCCATTCCTTACCTTCTTCAAAATCAGCTGTATCATTTACAAAGTTAGTACAACTAGCACCCACACTTATCGTGGCAGACAGGCTCACCATCTTTGGTAGTTCTGGGGACACCCAGAGCCAGAACACCATCAGCCTGCAGACTAATTAAAAAAGACCACAAAGGCAAGACAGCAGTCCTTTTTCATCTTTGCACCTAGAATCTGCAATAACTTCCCAGTATCCACCAGTCTAATGCTGATCCAATTTAGGAGATAGTTGAAGACTCACCTTTTAAAGAACACTGCATCACAATACATTGACCAATATGATCTTGACTCCAGACCCTACCCAGTCAGGAAGTACTAACACAGTCCCACTTCCTGAAACAAGAAGGTTGGCCTGTTGTAAGGTACCCACAGTCAGCCTGCTCGTCCACACAAGCTACTTCAGAGCATTGTCACTATTATAACTACGGGAGGGCTGCTTTGCTAGAGCCACTATACAGTATAGAGAGGAAATCAATGGACCATGGGTCCTTGAGCTGCAGTCTTTTTTAAAGCCATACTGCAACTCCCCTTCTCAGGAATTCTGTAGAGAACTAGGTTGGTTTTACATAAAAAATGTAAACAGTTTATGCTGATATCAAAAAGGAAGAACTTAGTTTTCATCACTCCTTATTATCTTGAGTTATCCCATTTCTTCTTCTTATCTGGATGGACTCAAGTCTGCTCAATTCAGAGGACATTTTGCTACAGCTAAAGGAAGTCAAATCAGCATCCATAGATAATATTTGTTCAAACTGCGATCTCTCTACACAAATGATGAAAAGTACTGTTTGTGCGAGCCCCACATTTCTGTAATGTGGTCCCAGCCTGCTAGCTATGTCCTTGTTCCAAAGATCACCGTATAAAATGAAAGACACAGGATTGACTCATGAGTGAAATGTCAATCTTTCATCCTTCATAAATCCAGTGCTTAATTTGAGCCAGTGGTTTCTTGTGGCACTTCTTTAACTTTCTTTTTTCTGGCACTTGATTGTCAACACCAGCATTTATGAGAGTCTGCCACATGGTGGTATTGTTTATCTAATTTAGAGATGAGCACAAAAACAGTTGTTTACTAGTGCAGTATATATTAAAATGACTAATACATGCCACTCGTGCCATTTCAATAGCTTTGAGAAGCCTGAAGTAGTCTGAACTGTCACACTTTAGAGCAGTGATGGTTAGTAGTTGTGTTGGTACTGTCATTGACAGTACTGGCAGGGGCAATGGGTGGTGCAAGCTGTAGTGGCCTCCTGACGATGGTCTTGGCACATTTGTTTTACAAATTAAGCATTGCACAAGTGAATTAAATAAGTAGCCTTTTAGTGGTGTAAAGTAGCACGAATGAGTAAATTCAGTTTGTGGTGTGCACTAAATTTATTGCTCAAAATTAGGACAATTATTATTAGGGATATCCAAACTCATGAAAGTTGTGGGGCCTCATGAATTATTGTGGGTGAGACTACTTCCATTGTACCACTGTTTAGCTCACAGTCTGAAACTGTATTTAAAACATGGGTGCCTGTAGGCTCAAAGTTATTGCTTCGTGAGTACTTATTACGAAATTTGGAGCAGTCGTGAACCATATTTTCACGTATTTATGTGGAAAGAAGATCGGGACGAATGCAGGTAAAATCAGCTATGCAGTTTATTAAGTTGAATATAAATGGTTTGCGTTCACTGAACTTAGAAAGCAAATACAAAGTAAGTCTACATAACCGATAAGTAACCCAGTTCTCAGGATTGTCACAAGTAATGGCTCTGGAGATCAAAGATTTGGTTTAGCAACAAAGAGCCTTTTCTTACGTGTTTTGTGAAAGGTGCGCATTCATACCTAAGTACTTATTAGACCGAGGGTCCGTATGGGACTGTACCAATGTGTGTGTGTGTTTCTCTTTATTCCTGCAAATCCCCTTCAACTCACTGAATGGGCAAAGCTTTGTTGAGAAAGGGTCTCCATTTCACTGTACTTATCTTTTGAAATTAAGCCCTCAGTAAAGCCCCTGATGTGGACGGAGCTGGAAGAAACCATGCCAGCAAAGATTAAGGGATTACGTTTTAAGCACCTATTAATGCAGTCACAATATTATATGGCAATTCAATGAACGAGATGGCCTGAAATATGGAATTACCGGTGCCTGAATGATGACAGCAGCCCAAAATAGCTACATATGAAATGTTCGTAAAATGTATACATTAATATCCTGACAGGATATTTAAAACATTTAATTGGGATATTTCTTTCTGTAGTGAGATTGTTTTACCATAAAACATCCAAGCTCTGGAGGCAAGGGAGCATTTTGGCAAAGCAAGAAAACCACACAGACTGCAGCTAAATAGGGGAAGCTGAAATTTAAATTAATGGTGTCATTGTGAAGTGTTTAAACACCCGCGTCCATTAAAAAGAACGAGTTTTCGTTCCAAATTTTTTGCAAAGACCCTCTTTAAAAGATTGCGGGCCATATTTATACTTTTTGACGCAAAATTGCGCTAACGCAGTTTTGCGCCCAAAAAATTAGCGCCGGCTAACACCATTCTGAAGCGCCATGCGGGCGCCGTATTTATTGAATGGCGTTAGCCGGCGTTAGCCGACCGGCGCTGACAGGTGTGCGTGAAAAAAAACGACATACACCAGGCAGCGCCGGCGTAGGGAACAATGGCGTTTGGGCGTCCCAAAATGGAGCAAGTCAGGCTAAGTCAAAAAAATCGTCTTAACCCGATTTGCGCCATTTTTTTGGGGCGCCCAGACGCCATTAACATGACTCCTGTCTTAGCAAAGACAGGAGTCATGCCCCCTTGCCCAATGGCCATGCCCAGGTTACTTATGTCCCCTGGGCATGGTCATTGGGCATAGTGGCATGTAGGGGGGCACAAATCAGGCCCCCCTATGCCACAATTTTTTTTAAAAAAAATACTTACCACAACTTACCTTTTCTTCCCTGGGATGGGTCCCTCCATCCTTGGGTGTCCTCCTGGGGTGGGCTAGGGTGGCAGGGGGTGTCCCTGGGGGCAGGGGAGGGCACCTCTGGGCTCATTCTGAGCCCACAGGTCCCTTAACGCCTGCCCTGACCCAGGCGTTAAAAAGAGGCGCAAATGCGGGGTTTTTTGCCCCGCCCACTCCCGGGCGTGATTTTTGCCCGGGAGTATAAATACCACGCACATGCCTGGGAGTCATTTTTTAAGACGGGAACGCCTACCTTGCATCTCATTAACGCAAGGAAGGTGTTCACGCCAAAAAATGACGCTAACTCCATGAACTTTGGCGCTAGACGCGTCTAACGCCAAAGTATAAATATGGAGTTAGTTTTGCGTCGAATTTGCGTCGAAAAAAACGACGCAAATTCGGCGCAAACGGAGTATAAATATGCCCCTGCATTTTTAGAACCCAGGGATGCCAGTTATGACTGAGTACAAGTATACGCTCAGAGGTGTAGTTTCCACCTGTGCAGCAGGTGCATTGGCACCCAGGCCCACTGAGCCCTGATTATTGCTGTTTTTCTCAGTTAAAAAAACACAGCCAGGGAACCATTTCCTTCCTTGCACTAGGGCCCATACTGTACTTGCTACAGCACTACAGACGTAGCTACTGTTTCCTTGCCCTTTGCTAACACTGGCACTGACCATGCTAGTCATGGCCTCAGTGGTCATAAAGGAAGAAAATATAAGCAGCACTCCATGCCATTTGATATGTATGTAGTGTTGAATCCTAGTCTAACTTTGTGACAACTCTGTTTATGATCCACAAACCGCATTTTGTAGTACGGAAAGTAGTACTACTTAATTTTTACAAAAATCCATTCACAAACAGACGAGTGCAAATCCTTACCAAAACCTCTCCTATCTTTTCTATGGTGAGGTCCTCACACATGTAAGTTTACTAATTAGGCCCTCATTGCAAGTGTGCCTGAATAGGTAAGGTATTAACCATGCATGGTAAATATGCTACCCAGGACTGAGGTATGTACCATAACAAAGTAAGCCCATTATTATTCACAAAATACTCTTTCAAAATAACTACAGCCAAATGTGACCCATAACAGTAGTGAGTGTATTCCAGATCAGATGTGAAGTCCAGCATCAAACAAGACCAACCACTTGTACTGCAACACCCTGCCATGGAAACTAACGGAGGCAGGGACTTAAAATAGAATCCGACAGGAAATAATTTACTATTTCAAAAAATGTATAAGATATGTTATGTTACAGGGTTTTGTAAAGCGCTCAAATACTAAGCTTGTGTGCTGGCCCTATCGAACTGAGCACAGCAGTCCAAGTACCAATCGAAAAGAGAATAAACAGGAAATTAAGAAAAGCCATGTCAAAGAGTGTACAACCAGGAGTTTAAGGCATTCCTAAACTTTGTCAGCACCAACATCCTATGCAAATAGAGAGGCATTGAGTTCCATAGTTTAGCAACAGTCAAACAGTAGGGCCTACTGCCAGAGTGAACTCTTACCTTTGGGAGAATGAAGAAGAAAGGAGTACAAAGAGGGTGACTGGGAAATAGAACTTGAATTTGTTGTTAAAGTTAATTGGGCCAGCTTGGTGGAGAGCCTTGTGAAGGATGCACAGAGATTTTAAAGAGATTCTTTCAGCCAATGGTAACCAAAGCTGAGAGTTAAGGGCAGAGGAAGTAGAAGAAAAGCTTGGTAGGTCCAAAGCAACTTTGGCCGCATTTTTTTGAATTCACTGAAGCTTTTTCAAAACATTGTGAGCGGCTCTTAAAACAGAGTTGCAATAATGAAGGTGGATGAGAGCAGTGTTTGAACCACGCTTTTACAAGCCTGAAGGGGGAGCCAGGGAACTATTTTTCTGAGGACTTTTAACAGGAAAAACAGGAGGAGCTTAGATAGTTAGCCTGAGTCTCCAAAAACAGATTACTTTCCAGTACAAATCCTAAGTCCCTCAGGTATCCCTTCATATGCAGCTGAAGTCATTAGATAAATATGCCTAGAGGAGGATTTCTTCTCCCTTTTAAACTCGGACCAGATTTCCACCTGCAGTGAAAGGGACACACCTCCAAACATCCACAGTGCGGGTGCATCTGTGCTTTCACTCTGAACATTAAATTCACTGTACTAATGTACATTGTCCCTGTCTGTGCTAGGTGCACCCACTTCAGGGTGTAGTGCGGCGTGGACCCTGGCTGTGCTCTCCATGAATAATACGGCCCCAGGTTGTAAAATGTATGTAAGCGGGCCCACAACATTTTGCTTATTGTTTGGGACTGTGTGGTGCAGCATATTTTTAATAGCTTTTACTGGTGAAAGATTTGATACGGACAGATATGGCTCCATTTATTGTTACTGGTATTGTTAACCGCTAGGAATACAGAGCACGGTCTGCCACTGGGAGGGCTTGGCAGTACCCTTTGTGCAATGAAACACATGAACGAACGAATACGATATTTCTACAATACTGCATATATCGAAAATGTATTTTTGTGCTTATTTAGAAGGAAAGTCCTACACAAGTTTTTCTGAAAGTTAATTTGTATTTTTATAAAATCTCATAAACAGTCCCTTTTCTGTAATTTCACTCAGTTGCGCACAAAAAACTGAGCTTTGAATTATGCTTCGAATCTACAATGCAAACATGACTGAGTGATGGTAATTAAAACCGATATTTAGTTAAAGCGCTGATGTAATGCATAATCGAAAATAATTTGAAAATAGAAACGCCTTCTACTTTAGGTTCTGGTATATGTTTCTGTGATTTGTGATTGTGTTTGATGTCCGTTTTTTGGCATGCTTCGACTATAGACAACAGCCCTCTGCCTCTTTTTTCCTTCTGGCCCGCTGCCTGCATGTTCCGCATTAGGTGGTCATCATTTTGAAAGGTTTTCTCTGAGGAAATGCAAATTCTAACAGCAGCAGAATACCCCTCAGGATCAGCTGCTGTCGGCGCTGTTCTCGTGCAATTCACGGGGATAGGAATGCCATATCTCTGCCAACAACTCAAATAGCATGTTGCCATCTGCTAGCAATCCAACAGAACTAAAATTAGAAATGTAGGTTTTATACACCTTGTTGCAAATTCAACAGTTCCCTACTCTGTTCCTCCTCAATTCCAATCCTTCTGTCTTTACTCAATTGATTCTCTTCCTTGATCTCTATTAGTTCCTCTCACTGGAGAGAAGTGGAGCAACTTATAATTCAAGGAGAAATGTTCAATTGGATTCTACCTACTCACTTGCCCTGTTATCTCTCTCTCTCTCTAGCTTTATTTCGATGGACAAAGATTGAGGCCTATATCTATACTTTTTTAGTGCCGCATTTGCGTCATTTTTTGACGCAAAAGTGGCACAAACTTACAAAATACAATTACATTTGGTAAGTTTGCGCTGCTTTTGCGTAAAAAAATGACGCAAATGCGGCGCAAAAAAAGTATAAATACGGGTCTGAATGTCTGCCATTCCGATCTTGTCACTAGCTCAAACATTCAGAACATTAAATAGGCTCGTATTAAATGTGTTATTTTAGGCTTTGGTTCGTTTTTGCACAAATTCTATTAATGGACCACACCAACAGTATTGCTTTCGAATAAGTTCAGCGTTATTGGAACACCCCAGATATTAAAATGGAATACAACTAAGGGGAGCCCGTTTCACATCCATGATTTAGCTTCACTTTTACAAGAGAGACAGAACATTTTAAGGACACTTATTTTGAGGAGTATTTTGTGGTAAATTATTTCCCACCCTAAAATCCTGACACAGAGACAAATGTAACATAATGAGAATAAAGCAGTTTGAAAAATATTTTTCAATTAATTTTTAACTTTTAATTTTTACTTAAGGCATTCTTCTGCCTCACAATTGCAGTCAAACTATACTTAGGCCCATATTTATACTTTTTGACGCAAAACTGTGCCGGCGCAGTTCTGCGTCAAAAATATTACCGCCGGCTAACGCCATTTTGGTGTGCCGTGCGGGCGTCATATTTATACTTTGACGCACAGCGGCCCAAACAACAGGTGGGAGTCATTATTTTTTACGCACGCCGCGGCGTCAAGTCGTAAAGGAAAACGACGTTAACGCGGTGGAAATGACTGTGGGTCGATTTACGACACCGCAAACCGGATATGCGCCGGTTTTTTGACGCAATAACGTAAAAAAATACAGCGAACACAGCCATTTCACCAGAGGAGAGCCAAAATGGATCCCAGATGCCACTACAGACCCCAGGAAGATGACAGCAGACCAGGAACCAGCCAGGAGGACCCACACAAGAACCAGGACACTTTTAAGAAGAAAAGAAAGTGTCGCTTTAGTGCAGAGGAGCAGGAAATTCTGGTTAAAGAGGTGACAGAACACCAGCACCAACTGTTTGTCACATCAAAATTTCCAATCAGTAGGAGAGAGGCTATATGGCAACAAATTGTCGACAAGATTAACAGTGTGGCTGAAGTACGCAGAACAGTTATCAAGTGCAAGAAACGCTGGCATGACTGCAAACGCAGGACCAAGGAAAAGATGGCAAGGAACAGGAAGGTAGCACTGCAGACTGGAAGAGGGAGTCCAGCACACCAGGAAGCCCTGGACCACATGGAGGAGATGGTCGCAGCCGTCATCCCTGAGGAGATCGTCACAGGGATTCAAGGACAGGACAGCGCAGACTACCAGGAGACAACGCACATGCAGGGTAAGTTGCATAGGGAATTAAAATGCACAAATGTTAACTGCAAGTGGGGGGGATACTGACCACAAAATGCATGGAAGTCAACATATACATAGAGTGGCATGGGTAAAGGGGCATGGCCTGCACAGACAGAAGCTGGGGCACACCATTACACTACACCAACAACAGTCCCATGGGGGCATGCTGTCATGACAGCGATGGAGCAAAGGGAAAGCCACGACAGGAGGGAAGGACACTACGTCAAACTTACATCCTGGCACTCGTCAGCCAACATACCTCCTACATTAACTAGGGCCCTATTAGCAATCCTCCAGCCAAACCGACAACTGCAATGTAACTGTGACAACAGTTGCCTATACCACCTCTGATCTGTGTGCAACTCAAGTAGCCAATGGCAGTAACCTCCCTATGGATCATACACACCTAAATTAGGGGGTGAGGATGACATCTGCAACAATCCCCAGAAACAAGACAAAGGCCCCAGTACACTCAAATGTCAATGCCCATAGTTGTCACAAACATCAGCCAATGTCAACAACAATAGGAGCGACACAGCACTAAGGACACACCCATGATGCATATGTCAGGGTCCATCCTGTGCCTGGGTAACAAGGCAACATCCCAAATGTCATACTGCTCAGACAACAGCATAGAGGAGGGGACACATGTAACTGGTCACTGAAATACACCTGCACAGTCAGAGGACGAAATAGGACACTGATACGACTATCAGGGCAATCCAATGTAACACAAATTATCCAACATCAGCAGGACCCATTAACAATGTCATCATCCATATCGGATCATAACATTGCCATGCATAGGATATGCCACATGTCAATTACATTTAAGTCAATGTGAATGATCAGGGATTGGGGCAGGTCCAGATTGTTAAGTGTGCTGCCAGGGCCATCAGAACACCCACAGACAGTGAAAGGGCTGCATCTGTTTCTCACCAGTCCTGTAGGTGAGACTTGCATTTTAAGGGCCAACAGACATTTTCACAAGGGGAAGCAATCTACATGTGCTAACAGGGCTTTGAAACTAGAAGACAGTGTATAAATTGACCTGACGTCCATGCAGTCAGATGTTATATGACAATGGTATACCTTAGGAAAGGGTGTAGCACACTGGTTTGCTAATGTTGGTCTGTGTGTGTAGAGGAGGTATTATCAGGGTACACATCTTAGTATTCCAGGGACCTCTTCCGACAGGTGGGTTGTGACCAGGTGCATGGGTGTGTCAGGAGTTAGGAAATGGGCTAACATGTGCATGGAATGTCATGTGCGCAATGCATGTCATATGTGAGGCACTTGTGCTGTCTATGTTCTGCTTCTATGGAACTCTAGTCAAAGATATTCCTTGCAAATATTGGATGCAGTTGGACTAACTGCTGTCAAGGGTCTTGTCAGACATTCCTGTTAGTGATGCCAAAGCACATTGACTCCCTCATGTATGAGGCTTGTTTTCCCCTTATTGAGTGATGGTGTCATAGTTGTGTGCCATAAGCTGCGTTGGACCTTGCTTTCAACATGTATGTGTGAAATAGTTGTGGTCCTCTGCTATTGGCCTTCAAAGGAGATATGTACATGATATTTGTCATTAAGAGTGTGTGTGTATGTGACCATTGTTGTTAGGCATCACATTAGCTCTGGGATGTTCCGTGTCCTACTCAGTATCTCAGCAATGCTCCATGAGGCAACACTCTTATTCTGATAAGTAGAGATGAAGGTGTGGAAAAAGGAATAGCCAGACCATGATATGGTGATTAGAATAAGTGTTTATTTAAATTAGTTAACTAAAGTGATGAAGGTGATCATAATCAGAAGAAATTATTTACAATCTGTTGCCGCCTGCGTATACCAGCAGCTGTGTTCTGTAGTTCCCCCTCCTGTTGCAGGCCAGCATCCTCCTCTTCCTCCTCTTCAGGCATGTGTGGCTCTGGTTCCAGGAGGGGAATGTTTCTTCTGATACAAATGTTTTGCAATATTGCACATGTGAGGATGATCCTACAGACCATCTCGGGACCAGTGATGTCGAGGCAGCAGAACCTTGTCTTGAGGATGCCGAAGGTCCGCTCGACAATGCTGCATGTCCTCCTATGGGCCTCGTTGTATGCACGCTCTGCAGCTGTACTTGGGTTGCCAAATGGTGTCATAATCCATGGCTGGATGCCATACACCCGTTTCAGCTGCAAGAGAAAATTAATGGGATCATGTTGATGTAGCTGGCACTATTGAAAAGACCTTTAATGGCAGTAGATGTCTTGTGTTGTCTGTGACTCTTTTGTGTACTAATGTGACATCCTATGCTTGTAGGCTGTACCATCTGCATTGTGTTGTTTCCTTGGCTGAACGAGTGTTTGTCTGCTAACCGTTTGTCAGCAGTATGTTTTGGGATTTGCAGTACAGTGTGCCCTTCCTAGCATTGTGACTTGTGATACAGGTGTCAGTCTGTCTTCACTGGGGGTGAGATGATAGTTCCATGCACAGTTAAAATTAAAAGTGTTGTTAACACAATCATATCAAAGTACCCTGGACATCGCATACCTTGACACTTATGCAATGTACTAATGTAAAGGTCATTGGGACGCTTACAATTTGCAAGGTGACATTTAGGCAACCACACTCATTGACGTCTTCACATTAGGCTGTACAGTAATTTCCAATGTGTGACAGGTTCAATGGTGACTTAAGAAACATGGCTAGTGATGTCACGACCTCAGTGTGTTCCTGTTCACATGTTGCTGTTGTGGTGTATGTGTTGTGTGTCCTAGAGGGTTGCTGTGCAGTGGGTATATAAGTAGGTTTTTATACTTACCAACAAGTAGTCCATTGCCATACTGTCCATCCTGGAAGTGTTCATTGATGGTGCAGTGACGGAAGATGTATGAGTCATGTACACTCCCAGGATATTTAGCCACGATGTTGGTGATCAATCCTTGGTGATCGACAATGGCCTGCACGTTGATGGAATGTGTGTGCTTCCTGTTGCGGTAGAGGTGTTCAGTTGCAGCAGGTGGCACAAGGCGTACATGTGTGCAGTCGATTGCACCAAGGACGTGTGGGAAGCCACTGATGAGGTAGAACCCCTGTTTTGTTTCCTGCTGCTTCTGCAGTGTGTTAGGGAAGCAGATGTGGCAGGGTGTCAGTCGAATGATGGCATCCAGTACTTTGGGCAAAAAGGCGGAGAATGATGGTTGTGATATTCCGCCAACCAGGGCACCAGTTGTTTGAAAAGAGCCACTTGCCAGCATGTGAAATACGGCAAGCAGCTTTGTTTCTGTTGGGATGGTGCGGGGTGTCACCAAAGTGGGGGCCAACTGCTGTTCAATGTTTCGCAGCAGCTGCTGAATGGCCTGCCAGTTCAACCGGTACCTCTGTATGATGTCGTGTTCCCTGAGGCCCTGAAGGGTTGTTCTTGGGCGGAATATCCTCTCCTGCCTTCTGCGCTGCCTTTGGGGTCCCTGCTGGTGTTGTTGTAGCTACTGTTGTTGCTGCTGGTCTCTGCGTCTGCGTGCATGCTGGATTAGAATCACCTCCATGGTTCCGTGTTGCTGCTCTGCTACTCTGCTGTTTGTTCTGTGTGTTCTGATTAAATACAGGTGTGTTTCCCCCATTTTAACGCCTGCCCTGACCCAGGAATTAATTTTTTACGCAAATCGGGCTGTGCGTCATTTTCTGGCTCCGCCTCCCGGCCGTGCGTCATTTTTGCCCGAAAGCATAAATACGACGCACGGCCGTTTAAGCCATTTTTTGGACGGGAACGCCTACCTTGCATATAATTAACGCAAGGCGGGTTGCCGCATCCCAAAAATGACGCACACTGCGGAATTTTGTCGTCCGCGGGCTCGGGCGTCAAAGTTTAAATATGGGGCAACATTTGCGCTGATTGTGTGTCAAAATCTTTGACGCACAATCGGCGCAGACGGAGTATAAATATACCCCTTAGCACCTGACTGCATCAGCTCCTCTACTTCTAGGATGTCTTTCCAGTGCAGCTCAAAATTGACTGTAAATCTACACTAATATGAATTTTTGGTAACACCAAATTGGCCATCAACAGCATTAATAGCTGTATCAGGGCTCTGAGCTATACAGGAACAGATGACTTCAGATTTCTAAGGAAAGAAGACCTGGAATTAGAGTCAAATAAGTAGGATTGGTTGCACAAACACTAATTCCCGTTGCAGTTTCCTACTTTTAACCGAAAAAAAGAATAGTCTGCTAATCCTGAAGCTTAGAATCACTGTACCCAATAATAGTTTTGGATGCTAGATTATAAGGGTTCTGAACTTCGTGTGTTAGGCGTTTTAAGTATCTAGCAAATATCAGAAAGAAAATGAAGGTGAATGTGTTTACCAAATATGGTCCAAATGTGACGCAGTAGTACAACATTCCAGTAGGAACATCGGTTAAAAACTAAACTGCACTGATGAGGCAGACATAATTAATTGATGGCTGTTGGAATTTTCTCTTTTGCAGGGTCATCCCCAGACTTTTGCCTCCTTCCTGCTATTTTTCTGACCTGTTTCTGTTGGCTTTTGAACTCTGAGCACTTTACCACTGCTAACCAGTGCTAAAGTAAGTGCATATGCTCTCTGTGTAAATTGTATGGTTGATTGGTTTATCCATGATTGGCATATTTGATTTACTAGTAAGTCCCTAGTAAAGTCCACTAGAGGTGCCTGGGACCTGTAAATCAAAAGCTACTAGTGGGCTTGCAGCACCGGTTGTGCCACCCACATAAGTAGCTCTTTAATCATGTCTCAGACCTGCCACTGCAGTGTCTGTGTGTGTAGTTTTAAACTGTAAATTCGACTTGGCAAGTGTACCCACTTGCCAGGCCTAAACCTTCCCTTTTCGTACATCAAAGGCACCCCTAAGGTAGGCCCTAGGTAGCCCCAAGGGCAGGGTGCAGTGTATGGTGAAGGTAGGACATATAGGGGGTCGTTCTGACCCTGGCGGTCATTGACCGCCAGGGCCAACGACCACGGAAGCACCGCCAACAGGCTGGCGGTGCTTCCTGGCCAATTCTGACCGCGGCGGTAAAGCCGCAGTCAGAAAAGGGAAACCGGCGGTTTCCCGCCGGTTTTAACCTGGCCAAAGGAATCCTCCATGGCGGCGCTGCAAGCAGCACCGCCATGGGGATTCCGACCCCACAGGAAGAGGCTGGCGGGAACGGGTGTCGTGGGGCCCCTAACAGGGCCCCAGCAAGATTTTCAGTGTCTGCTTGGCAGACACTGAAAATCGCGACGGGTGCCACTGCACCCGTCGCACCTCAGCAAATCTGCCGGCTCCATTCGGAGCCGGCTTCATCTTTGCTGGGGCTTTCCCGCTGGGCCGGCGGGCGATCTTTTGCAGATCGCCCGCCGGCCCAGCGGGAAAGTCGGAATGCCCCCGCGGTCATCTGACCACGGGCGGTGTTTGGGCGGTTTCCACCCGGCGGGCGGTGCCCGCCGGGGTCGGAATGACCCCCATAGTAATGTGTTTTATATGTCCTGACAGTGAAATATTGCTAAATTCATTTTTCACAGTTGCAAGGCCTGGCCCTCTCATAGTTTAACATGGGGGCTACCTTTAAATATGATTAAAGTGTAGATTCCCTTTGGGAGCGGATAGACATGTGGAGTTTGGGGTCTCTGAGCTCACAATTTAAAAATACATCTTTTAGTAAAGTTGATTTTAAGATTGTGTGTTTGAAAATGCCACTTTTAGAAAGTGAGCATTTTCTTCCTTAAACCATTTCTGTGACTCTACCTGTTTGTGGACTCCCTGTCTGGGTCAGTTTGACAGTTGGGCTGGTTGCACCTCTCACTAGACAGTGACACAAAGGGAACTGGGGTGTAGTCTGCATTTCCTGATGACCCATCTGTGCTAGGAGGGAGGGGAGGAGTGGTCACTCACAGCTGAAAGGGCTGTGCCTACCCTCACACAATGCAGTCTCAACCCCCTGGTGTGTGTCTGGCACCTGGCCTGGGCAAGGCAGGATTTCACAAACAAGAGAGACTTCAAAGGGCAAAATGGGTATAAGAAGGGCACCCAAAACCACAGACTTTAGAACACTTCTGGAAACCAAGAGGAACCTTTGCCTGAAGAAGAGCTGAAGAGCTGAGGAAGAAGAGCTTCCCTGCCTGTGACTGTGCTTTGTGGAGCTATCCTGCAGTTGCTGCTTCTGCCTGTGCTAGAGGACAAAGACTGGACTTTGTGTTGCCTTCATTCTTGTGAAGAACTCTCCAAGGACTTGATTTAGAGCTTGCCTCCTGTTGTTTGAAGTCTCAGGGACAGCAAAGTCATCTCTCTGCCAGCACCTGGGGCCTCTGCTGAGACTCCTACTCTGCCAAGTAGTGCCCATCCAGTTCCAGGGACTCTGAAAGGAGAAGCTGGCGCCCAAGAGTGAGAAATCCACGCATCGACTGCCGTGCGGGGAAAAGATCGACGCAACTCCGATCTGCGGCTGGAGAAACGACACACAGCATCGCTGACGGAGACTGGTGAGATCGCTACCCGTGCTGCGTGGTTTTCAGATCATCGTGCGGCTGGATTTCTGATGCAAACATCGCTGGGCGTCTAAAAATGATGCAAGGGCTGCCCGGACCCGAGGGTGCTGACCTGATCGATGCATCGTTCTCCTGCGGAGAGAAGAAACGACGCACGCCAACCCGACTAAAGGAGAAACGATGCAAGGTCTCGCTTGTGAGTGAAATAAAGGCATTGCAAGCCCTTTTTGATGCACACTCGCCTGTGCTGGGTTATTTTTGACACACCCAAGGTACATTTTTACGCTAACAGAGTTAGCATTGTGTTCAAAATTATATGAAGACTCTTTTTTGGGGGGTTTTAATTGATAACTTGACTTGTGAATTGTTGTCGTTTTGGTCTTGTTTTGTGTAGATAAATATTTTCTATTTTTCTAAACCTGTGTTGTGTCATTTTGTAGTGTTTTCATTAAGTTACTGTGTGTGTTGGTACAAATACTTTACACCTAGCACTCTGAAGTTAAGCTTACTGCTTGTGCCAAGCTACCAAGGGGGTAAGGAGGGTTAGCTGAGGGTGATTCTCTTTTACCCTGACTAGAGTGAGGGTCCTTGCTTGAACGGGGGTAACCTGACTGACCCCATTTCTAACAATGGCACTTGGTGAATAATATCGACAGGTCTTTAATTAAAAACCTTTTTATCACTATAGTAAGGAAAATTCCCTATTACAATAAAAGAGCAGAGTCTCCCATTATAGACATTCAAATGGGTTGTTGCCTTTATTATTGATATGGGAATACTGATACACCTTATTATCATAGGCAAAATATTGTGCACTGTCTGCCATCTAAAACAACTATAAGTGTGCCTCTTCTGATCACTATACGGGTGCCTCTCCCAACTCTACTAACAGGACTTCCCTAGGCCTTACAGTCCTGACACCTTGCTTACACTGCTATAAAAGCCCCAACAAAGCAGTTTCACACCCCAATGAATCATGACAAACACCCAGCCCCCATGCCTTTCAATTACCATTGGAAGAAAGACTTTATTTAAAAACACATAACTAACAAGAAAAAAGTAATCAAAAGAAGAGTGGTAGGGTACCTCACCAAGAAATCCCACCTTTAAAATAACTTGATGCCTACTGATGATTTCCAAAACTGATCAGCCTTTAAACTGAGAGAATCGCATTTTCGTTGGGCACCCTACCATGAAATATGCTGCATCTTTTGGAATGCCAGCTCTTTCAAGTTTAAAACTCTGGTGGTCATTGCCACTTCTTCGCACATGCTGTAAGACCATCCATAAAACTAAAAAAAGTAGACTTGATGAGAGAGAGGACAAGAACCAGAAATATTTTTGCTAATAGATTAATATTTTAGATTCTGTGAAAAACAATGAAGCCATCAAACCTTCTTTGTGAAACAATAAAGCACCATACCATTTTTCTCTGTATGTACCCATAAACTCCTTAATGCCCGAAACTGAAAGTACGTAAAAGACAAGAATAGGTGTAATGTAATTTACAATGTATTTTAATTGATGATCATACTTGTCAAATAATTATTTTTTAATGTCAGCCTATCTACTTCACAAAATTTCAAGCAATTTTTCTGACTTCTTTAGAAAGAGCCTTGATGGGACTATGTAAAGGAAGTATTAAACGAAGACAACATTTTGCTGTACAAACTGGATAACCTCAAGGCAACATTTCACAAAACATTTAAAACATGGATGCTTAATTAAACAATTAGAGATTCAAAAATGAGTTGTCTGATATAAAGCAAGACAGGGAAATTATATTAGATTTTGCAAACAATGGCAATTCAATGTTTGGAGTAAGCATAGCCAGAGCAGAAAAGAGCCAACATTGTTCACATTGGGTTAAAATGCTTAATTAAGCGGTATGATTGGTAGGAAAACCTATTAGTAAACTTTCCATCTCGAAAATGAGAACAAGTGTGAAGGTTCTTCTGATTTAGGGACGTAGGCAAAGTAAAAGCAAACCAACAAGACAATCCTCTGTCTGTAAAATGTGCTCAAAGCAAGAATGGAGAGTATGACCAGGGACAAGCATGCACTCTTTTATTAATACCACAACTACTACTGTCTATATTGTTAAGCACTGTGTACTGAAGGGTACCTGTTGGACCTGGCCCTCTCTGAAGAGTCAGCCCCAAACGTTTTTGCATTCTCTCCCCGGTGTCCTAAACACATTTTTGGTGGCCTTTAATACTCTGGGCAGTTTACCACTGCCAACTAGGGCTAAAGTACTTGTGCTCTCTCCACTAAACATGGTCAAATTGGTTTGCACTATTGGCACATTTAATTTATTGTAAGACCCTGGTAAAGTGGCTATAAATGTAATGATAACCTGCAAATTTAACGCAACTTGTGGGCCTGCAGCACATATTGTGTCACCAACTTAGGTGACATTTTAAACATGTCTCAGACCTGCCATTGCTACCTATGTGTGCAGTTTAGACTGCCATTTTGACCTTGCAAAATAAACCTTTAGGCAGGTCTAAACCTTCCTTTTTAATATATGTAAGTCACCCCTATGGTAGGTCCTAAACAGCTCATATGCCAGGGTGCTGTGTATTTAAACTTCTGGACAAGTACTTTTAACTTTTACATGTCCTGGTAGTGAAAAACTCTTAAGTTTGTTTTTAGTACTGCAAGGCCATCTCTCCCATAGGATAACATTGCCTTACCTTATTACATTTAATAAATCATAACTTTCAATTGAGCACAAGTAGAAAAGTCAAGTTTGGTCTTAAAGAATTGTAACTTGAAATCCTCTTTAATGGTAAAGATGGTTTTTAAGTCACAGTTCTGAAAATGCCACTTTTAGAAAGTTGCCATTTTCTTGTCCTAACCATTTGGTGCCTGCAGCCCGTATCCTGGGTCATATAACTAGATGAAGCTCTAAGTTGGTCTTTGTTTATTGCTCCCAGACAGACAGACAAAAGGAGAATAGGTTTTGGCAGCATGGGCCATATCTGACTTGATAGGGGGATGGAGCTGTCACCTATTACACTTGCACATCACAAAGCCTTTTCCTCAACACACTCACAAAGGATTTCAAGCTAGTCTTTTGTGGCTCTATATAAGCTGGGGCCAGGACAGAGAGGCAGGAAATTCCAGACACCTCTGTAGGGGGGGGGGGGATTGTTGAAGCTTCTCCCACTTCAAACTAGCACCACTCATGAATAGTGGACCCTCAGACCAACATCTTCAGAACACTTATGGACCAGTGGACTCTGCCATGAAGGAATACTGCACGGCTGTGAAGCCTGCCCTGCTGACCTGCTTTCTGACCAAGGACTTCTTTGCTTCCCAAGGCCTAATGTTGCTGCATTAGGACCATTCCACTGCTGTGAGCTGCCCTGTTAAATCCACCCTGCCTGTGTGTAGCCAGAACTCCAGAAAATTTCCAAGGGTCAGTTGACTTGTTCAAGCCTCAGGGACATAACAGACTTCTTCGAAGTTGACACATCTCCAAGCAGCTCAACTCAGCTTGGTGCAGGTCACCATCGACTCTGGCCCAGTGCGATGCAGCTTGTCCTCGAGCAGACACATCTCAGCTCGAGTTCTCTCAAGCATCGGCTGATTCTTTGACTCCGACGCAGCCTGATGCCGACACTGGCTCAGCAAAAGGCATCTCCTCCCCTGTGCTGGTGCATTGCTGTGCAAGTCTCCGCAAGCCCCACCAACTTACTTGGTGATGATGCAGGACCTCGCATCACACCTCTTTGTTTGCAGTCACTCTACAATAGCCTGTGCAGCTTGACGCAAGCAATTTGCATCTCGATGCCAAGAACTGTGAGGTACTTTTCAGTGGATTGCATTTGGTCCTGTGTCCAGCCTGGGAACCCGCACGGTCGGCCTTAACTTGTGACTTGGATCCGGTCTCCCACAACCAGAAACCCGTGGTTGGCGCTTTTTGCTTCTTAGCCCTGATTTCTACAAAACCTTTAAAATTGCATTTCCCCTGTACTACTAATTGGCTTTTCGTTGTTTTGGTGTAAAGTAATACATTACCTTTTACTCTATTTTTGTAAATTGGTGTGGGATTTTATTTTGTTGTGTTTTCACTTTATTATTGTTGGTGGTCTGCATAAACACTTTACACATTGCCTTTAAGTTAAGCCTGACAGCTTTTGTGCCACAATACCAGAGGGTTGAGCAAAGGTTAATTTGGCGATTGCTTGTGTTTCACCCTTACAAGGATTGTGATTGCTGCTTGAGTAAGGGTTCAACCCCCTCAACGAGTAGCACAATTTTGTACAGTATCTAGTTGTGGGCCTTACCAATACATTGTTTGTGCATAAGTGGGACAATGGATAGGAGGGAGATTACTAATTAGAGCAGATAGGTTTTTACTTGATGATGTTAAGGGGATAAATACTTCTCAGTTCCACTGGAAGGGTATTCCAGGATATGTAACCTCTATCGTAACTTAGCTTGCACAAAGGAACATGGAGGACATTTTTCAAGGAATTCCAAGGCTCCTGGAGGAGGTATATTGAAGTAGCACCTGGCATATGGATGCTGGTCTCATTTTGAGAACATATAAATTCCGAGCCGTAGATTTTTGTACAACTTGGCACCTGTGCTGAAATGAACAATCTGAGAATACAGGATCCCTATTTTTAGTATAAGTACTGCTTAAACAGCAGCCTTTTTCATTACTTAGAGCAGTTGCACAAATTAGATTTTGTCACATAAGCATTTCGTCCCATAACTAAATAACCGCACATCAGTGGTCATCATGCACCACATGGAAATATTTCCTACATAGAATCAAAAGATGGATAACACCTTTCCAACCACACATATGGGTATGCTACTTATACAGGCAAGCCCTTCTGCACCCCAAACAGGGGAAGTAAGCTCTCCATTTATATTACAACACAATCCTGACGTGCCTCTGGAGGAGGGTATGCTATGAACGTAGGTTGGTCAATAAATTGTGGCATCAACTGTAAAATTGAATAATATGTGAAGAAACAAAAACATTCTTACATACTAGTAAATTAATACAATAATAAGTAAAAGCCGATATAAAAAAAAACACAAGTTGCATTTGAAACAAAGGCAACTTCCAAAGAGTTCCGATGGCTCATAGGGAAATTATAACGGGCCTAATTTAGACTAAAAAGTTAGTAAGAATTCCTCTTACTTGAGGAGTATGTGGTAAAGTTTCCTTTAGAGGGTAATACAGTTGTAGGAAATCCTCAGGTGGAATTATCTGTCCCATCAGGATAGTCTGACATAGTAATTCCGAACGAGGTCCATTGAACTATTTATCACTCCCTCCAAAAATATAATGATTACTTCTTAGCTGTAAGGGAGACTGAACCCACTGTACAGTTGGGTGGAAATAGGTAACCCACAGACTTCAGTTAGCCAGTTTGAATAGGTCTGTTTGTCCGATGGTATTACAGACGGCGCCATAACTGCCAACTGGTGCTCTCAAACAAAGAGGTAGAGGAAGCATGCTGATTAAATACACCACCTTCCAGCAAACTCTTAACAGTGTCGAGTATGCAGAAGTTGGCAGGCAGGAGTTGTATCATTTTTGGACGGAAGTCTTGCTACCGACCAAGTAGCACACACTACTGTGTGCTACTTGGTCGGTAGCAAGATTTCCAGGACTGTGAGAGGCTCGCTGCACCCCAATTATATTTGTTTTTTACGAGTCAGCCCATTTCGCATGCTAGCATTAGCTAGTGCTCTTGCTACACCACTAACTGCAGGCAATGACGCGTCAATCCTGCCTGGAAAAAAAAGAGGTTGTGACAAACGCTCCATTTTTTAACTACAACAATATTAATAAATCATTTATCAAACACACAATTTCCTATGATGCTTGTGTCGTCACACTAAAGAAGTCATTGTTCCATTCTTTCAACATAAACGGTTGTCTATTTCTATGTTGTAACGATTATGTTTGCATTCAGCTTTTCTGGACATGGGCTCTTATGAGATATGGAAAACAAACCCAATAATTAATGCACCATTTTCTGTTTGACAAAATAAATGGAAGGGGTACTGCCTGATTTTGGGAGTTAGGCCACATCTTGTAGCACTCATATTTAGTCTATAATAATATTTTCATTTCAAATAAATATTTCAACGTCTTGCATTTTCTAAAATTAGTCAATGCATTTGAAATGTCACGATTTCTGTATTATTTATTGCCCTTTTGCATCCAGAAAAGTTGCAAAACATAAAGAATTTACAATTTTAGAGCTTTATTTTAGAGTTGCTACATCAACATTCTCATGGTGCAGTTTTTAAGAGTGTAGTGAGTTATTCTGAAGAAATTTTAACAAGTTAGGCCATCACTGCGTGTGGCTAGAGGAGGTATGACTGGCAGAATACTGCTCCGAAGAATTATAACTTTTATCTCTGGACCCGGAATTTTCGGGTTTTCAAACATCAAACCTGCTAATTCCACGAGGCCAAAAACGTCAGACTCAAAGACTTGTGAAAAGCTCCTTGGGCGGTGGGCAGCTGCTGCACTCAGCTCCTGTCCACCCACATACTTCAGCAGGGAAGAAGCAGCAAAAGCTACTCTGAGATGAAGTAAAAGAAACTCCGTCCTCCTACCACTCCTGCCCCTCACTACCTATCATTTCACGACCCTCCACACCCCTAAGACCCCCAAAAAAAGAGCGGCCACATTTACCACCTTCTCCAACCTGCTCCAAGCAGGTAGTAAATGCTTGCAGATGTGGGCACGTTATTTCTCCTGGAAGAGGGAATGCTGTGAGCAATTGGATTCAGCGTTGCCAGGCTGTGTTTTAATCCTTGTTATGGGACAAATAACTTATAGTCCCCATGAACTCTCATGGAGATACTCACTTAATTTTGTCCCCAGGAACCCCCTTAGGCATTAAAGGGAAAGTCATAATAAAGGCTTTATAGGTATTTTTTGTTCACCAAATTTTCGATCTAAATCACTAAATTTAGTTAACAGTGAGCCTTCATTTAGGAAAAGACTACATTTTGCATGTGGAATATTAGTGTTTCAGTTAAGGTTTACTATTCTATGCTGACTAGGAGAAATATGTCCATCATCTTCTGATCGGCCAATATGTTCTGGCATTAAGCTTAGATTAATTTATGGCTGGTTCTAACACAATCTTGTCATTGCTCAACAAGAAACAGTGGGGATCTATCCAATAATGACACCAAAAAGATTTACCAACATATTTAAAAGAGACAGTGAATCTAAAAGTATAAGATTTCACAGGAAAATATATTGGCCTAATTAAAGGAGTGGAGCCAGTACTAAAATATAAAACCAAATGTAATTTTCCCAAGAACTCCACCATCCCACATGACTCCTGAAGTAATAGCAGGAATTACCCCAATCACAAAGCAAATGTTGGGAAAGGGGATCCTAAAAGAAATACTTGGGAGACCATGCAACTCACCATATGTGGGATTGCAAAAACCTAGTGATAAGTTCAGAATTGTGCAAGACTTGAGAAAAGTGAATGATATCATACTCCTGTGTTGTCCCGTGGTACCAAATCCAGCCACAATACTCTATCAAATTTCATGTACAGTGTAATGGTTTGCAGTTATTGATGTCTGTCAGACTTTCTTCTCAATTCCATTACACGAAGACAGTCAATACTTTTTTTTTCATTCATGTTTCGAGAGAAAGTATTAGCATGGTGTTACATCCCACAATGCTATACTGAGAGTCCCTAAATTTTTAACTAGATCTTGAAAATTAATCTGCAATCATTGACAATGGCCTGTAATTCATTCCTGGTACAATGCATAGATGACCTTCTTGTATCATCAGAGCTAAAAGAATCTTGCAGAAGTGACAGTATTGCACTATTAAATCACTTGGCAGAGAACGGACATAAAGTTTCCCAAACAAATTACATTATTCCCAAAAAGAAGTCCAATATTTTGGACATGTGATCAAAAAAGGAACAAGAAAACAGTTTCAAGAGAGATTTGAAACATTTTTATGAATGAACTTCCCCAGAACATAGAAAAAAGAAAGGGTGTTTTTGTGAATGGTTGGCTACTGTAGACAGTGGATACACAACATTTCCTAGGTGGCAAAACCTTTACCATGCAATTGGACAACAAATGCATGAAAACATTCCTACAGCTGAGAGAAGGTCTCCATCATACCTCGGCACTGGGAATGCCAGACTATTCAAAGGACTTTGGGCCAGATGTATCAAACTGTTTTGCGATTGCAAAAACTGCTGCATTTTGGTATGTAACAAATCCAATTTGTGATTCTGTAACTTGTTACCAAATCGCAAATTGGATTTGCTTCTACATACCGATTCGGTATTAGGAAGGGGCGTGTCAAGGGCATCCCTTCCTAATACCTAATCGCAAAGGTGTGCATGAATGCGGTCACAATACAATCGCAGTTACCACCAATTTCAAATTGGACCCCTTCCCCTTTGTGAATGCATGCAAAAACATTTTTTGAGAGCAGGCAGTGGTCCCACGGACCACTGCCTACTCTTAAAAAATGAAAAGAAAACTTTTCATTTTTCTTTTTTAAGTGCATCCCGTTTTCCTTCAAGAAAAATGGGCTGCATTTAAAAAAAAAAAAGATTGCTTCACAGACATAGTGGCCCAGCAGGCCACCATACCTGTGTTCGTAGCCATTCACAATGGGTCGAAAATTGCGACCTACCTCATTAATATTAATGAGGTAGGTCCATTTGCAAGCCCTTGCGAATTGCACAGTTCAAGAAATTATAGAAACCCTTCACGGCTTCAAGAAATTTCCTCAGCACAAGATACAGAATTGATTGCTCTTACCGAAGCCTGCAGAGTGGCAGTACAGATGAGAGTGGCTATATTTACAGATAGTCAGTATGGCTTTGGTGTTGTCCATGATTTTGGGCAATTATGGTCACAGCGAGGTTTCATGACATCGTCTGGTTCACCCATCAGGAATGGTGAATAGGTTGTAAAACGGGTGGAAGCTCTACAACTCTCTACTGAAATTGCTGTGGTTAAATGTGCAGTGCACAGGAGCAACAATGATTATGTCACAGTTGGCAACAGATATGCTCATGAAGTGGCATGTTATTGTGCAATTGTGGTCTGAGCATTGAATGGTGCTTCACAATTGAATCTCAAGAAGAAAATGCCTTTTCTATGATGCTAAGAGTGGCAGGCACCTGGGAAGAATTGAGAGAAATGCAAGAACATCTATCTGAGATAGTAAAGCAGGGATGAATCAGAGGAGGTTGGGGACAGATAAATATAATTTTTGGATTGCAGTGGATGGAAGACCAGTAATACCAGACAGTCTTGTCACGTATTTTCTCATTATCCTAATGAGGCTACTCAATTTGGGCGGCAGAATCGCATAGATTGTGGGGTACTAAGTACAATTCCAAACCATGTGACACCTGTCGGCCTAATCTGGATTTTCCAGCTAACTAGGAGCATCTCATCTTTACCCAAGAGCAAGGATGATTGTGGCAACTGGGCGCATCACAAGAAAGACTCCTCAGGGGAATCGTGGTTGATCAGAATTCATCTCTTTTTCTCAGTTGTATTAGTCTCACACAGGTACAGATGAACAGAGGCAGAATATAATTCAACAGGGATATATTGAAGTAACTGCATCTTAGATAAAATGGCATATATTGCAATAACTAGGATGATAAAACAATAAAAGCAAAATTGTGACAAGGAGAGTGAAACACACAAACAGTCCCACCATACTGTCACTAGTAGTGATATATAGCTCTCCTACCTAAGCTATGTTAGAGCACAGCAAAATAAGCCTTAATGCACCGTTTAGGTTTCCCCCTTGGGAAGACATCACCCTTCTTACCTGAGTAAGGAAGCCTGTAGTCTAGAGAGACAATGTCCCCATGTAGGCAAGGGGTTCGGCAGACTAAGCAAGCACCTGTAGAGAGGCAATCAGCAATCAGCATGCAGTCGTGCTCATCTTGCTGGAATCTCCCTCTAATGTGTGTGGGTCAAAGGAGTGTTTTTATAATAAAACAGTTGATATTCTAAGAAAGGGTACCCACGTAAGAATGTGTATGTTTCTGTGAATGTTGGAAACATAGCGTACCACTTTTGCCGGCAACCCTATCTGACTGCAACCTTGAGGAAAGCACAAAATGAAATGAATCTCCTGCTGAGAATGTAATGCTTTCCTAGGCGAAAGAACAATTAGATAGAGAAAAATAAATCAACGCAGCAAATGTAGTTATTGCAAAAAAATAAAAGAAAGCGATGCTGAAGAAAATGTAACTGGGCTAAACTGTACAATGGCAGGCCTGGTTTACTACAATAACTTGTCTAAAATATGGCTAAAATAGCTATACAACAGTGCATTACCTCCCATGACAAGACATTTCCATGGACTGACTCATTTAGGAAGGGACGCCATGATAAGAACCTTGAGGCAATATTGGTTAACCCCTAGATTCAGAGCACTAGCAGAAGAATTGTGTTATCAATGTGTCATATTAACAGATGAATGTAGGCAAACAAAACCGTTACACTTAGCCAAATAGGGAGATCCGGTGGTCCTTTCAAATGGATGCAAATGGACTTTATCAAAATGCCTGTTTGCAATTGGCTGGGATCCTTCCTTGTAATTGTGTGCATCTTTTCAAGATGGGTGGAAGCCTATCCAATGAGAAGAAAGTATCTCAATTGGAAAGTTACTGTTGAGGGAGCTAGTACCCAGATACGATATATCTGTTCCCTGGAGTCAGATCGAGCTGGTGACTTAATTAATGAGACTGTAAAAATGGTATGTGCAGCATTACAAGTTGAACAGATGCTACATTGGAGTTATCAACCAGAATCTTCAGGCATATTGGCACAGTTTATAGGGACAATTAAACCAAGATTTTCAAAAGTTTGAACTTCCATTTCACTGAAATGGCCTGATGCTTTGCCTCTAGTGTTAATGAGTCTACAAAATACACCTGACAGGAAAACTGGGTTGTCACCTCATGTCAGGCCTGATTACAACTTTGGAGGAGGGTGTTAATATGTCCCAAATGTGACGGATATCCTACCCACCGTATTACGAGTTCCATAGGATATAATGGACTCGTAATACGGCGGGTGGTATATCCGTCACATTTGGGACGGATTAACACCCTCCTCCAAAGTTGTAATCAGGCCCAAAATATTGATGGGCAGAGTAATGAGATTACCTGGAGTTCCAGCAAATGCCCTTGTAATCATAACAGATGACACACTACTCGGTTACTGTAAGGATTGACTGAAGTGGTGCATTTGATCTCTTGACAGGTTGACGCTATCACTGCAAATCCACAACAAGAACAGTGCCATGATCTTAGTCCTGGAGACTGGGTCTTAGTCAAAAAACACGTGAGAAAGTCCTGTCTAGAACCAAAGTTGTTCATCAAGTAATTCTTGACAAACACAGCTGTCAAGTGTGCTGGAATTCCAAACTGGATACATGCTTCACATACTAAGAGAAGAGGAGATCTGTATAAAGAAATAGTAATCTATGTACCAGAACCAAAAACACTGGTGCCACCACAAGTTGTACAACCCCAAAGGAGAATGGTCTGCGATCAAAAACAGCAAGAAGAACTTAGGCGTGAAGAAACTCTGAAAGGTGAACAAGACCAATTGCTGGATATCTAGGAGTGACATTGGAGCTCTTGCCACTGAAAAAGAATCCAAAAACTAAGTGGAAGAAGTAAGTTCTCGATCAATCACAGAACAATCAGAAAAAAATGATGATTCAAGAAAAGGAACGAGTTCTGTAGTAGATGCAAGAAGTAATCTACATAATATCAGATGACCAAAAGCTTACAGTCAAAGGAAATTAACGTTACGTTTGTCACTTGAATCCATACTATCGACAACCAAGAAAGAAATAGAATCTAGTGGTGAGAGTGATACAGAAGAAGAACAAAATACACTCAGAAGATCCAGAAGATCTACAGTACCTTGTTGAAGATATTAAGCACCTGAATGTACATACTACATTGGTCAAATTCTGAACATTCTAATTTCAGATTTGCTTGATTGGAACAAAGAATTGCCTGAACCGTGCTTGAATTAAAAAGAGAGATCTTTGGCTACAAAAGAATTTTGAAACTCAAAAAAAGAAACAACAAATGTATGGACTAAAATAAATAAAATCTAACAAAAAAACTACAAAGAAGATAAGAAGAGTACCCAGGTCTGAGGGGACCAGCAGAAGAGTAGGGATAACATTTTAAAAGACCATGGAGTAGGGATAAGGAAGTCTGTACAATGAATATTACTAATAAAGCTTGAAGAAAAGAAAAGAAAAAGATTAAGTTAAAGAAAACTAACCTGAATAAAGAAGATATTGTTATAGTTCAACTTTAACAAGAAGGCAACTTGCTGTTATATACAATTATTTGTAGTAGACCTGACTGTAGAGAAACTTGTGTGCTGTTAATAGAAATAGATGCAGAATGTTTTTAGGGATTTCATTTAAACTCATCATTTTATTAGATAGCAATAGTATTAGGTATACACTTCACACGTAAAATAGAAACATCTTGAGTAGAATCTATAAATGCTACTTCTGAGGCAAGCGTAAATGAAGATGAGTAGAAATCATCCTTTATAGATTGCATGAACAAAGATAACTCAATGAATGTTTATTCTAGAATAATGCAAGAATACACTAAAGCTATTGATGTTAGAAACTGTTATGTTTTTGCACAGATGCCATCTTCAGCTGATGAACAGGTTTCCTATCACCATATTCCACTTTTCTATGCTATTTCATGTATTATATTTCTTAGTTAATTTTACAGGCAAAGCAATTTTAGCTACTACTACTCAAACTTAGACATGGTTCTTTCATAAGTATCACCAGTAAAGAGTATGTCTGCACCCATAAGCTAGAGAGATGGAGACTGCATGACATTACTTTAGACCATTTCTTCCTGTTAACATATGTCAAAGCTCATGAGGAAAACATGTTCAAGGAAATAATAGTTTGCTAGGAGTGCATATAAAAGGGAAGATGTCCAAAAGAATGTATTGCAAAAGGAATAAGATGACTTTAAAAGAAAGATGTATGTTCCTAAACTAAAATTACGTAAAACACATAAGTCAAAAGTGTCAATCAATCAATCAATCAGCATTCATAAAGTGCAACTTATCACCTGAGGCATCTCCAGGTGCTAGCTAGGTGACCCGGGTCAGTTGAAGAGTCAGGTCTTGAGGTCTTTCCTGAACTGTGCCAGCGAGGGGAACTGCCTGAGGTGGAGCTACATTGTGCTCCAGGTCTGTGCGGAGAGGTAGGAGAAGGATCTTCCTCCAGTTGTGTTCTTCCGGATCCTGGGGATGGTGGCGAGGGCCAGTTGAGCCGAACGGAGTTGCCTGGAGGGTGTGTGGAAGAAGAGGCGGTGGTTGAGGTAGGCAGTACCGATGTTGTGACGGGCCTTGTACGTGTGTTTCAGGAGCTTGAAGGTGATGCTTTGTTGATTGGGAGCCAGTGTATGTCTCTCAGGTGGGCGGAGATGTGGCTGTGGTGGGAAATGTTCAGAATCAGCCTGGTGGCAGTGTTCTGTACTCTCTGAAGTCTGAAGTCTAGTTTGGAGTTTCTTGTTTTTTCCAGTATAGAATGCGTTGCCGTAGTCGAGTTTACTGCTCACAAGTGACCGAGTGACTGCCCTTCTGCGTCAATGGGTATCTTCTGGAGTAGGAGAAGAGGGTGGAAGCATGAGGAAGAGACAGTGTTGGCTCTGCAGATCATGGCTAGTGCTGAGTCAAGGGTGATGCTGAGGTTGCGTGCATGATCAGTAGGACAAGGGGCAGTTCCTAGGGTGCTTGGCCAGCAGGTGTCATCCCATGCAGTAGTGGTGGGGCCTCCATCTTGTTCGAGTTGAGCTCGAGGCAGCTGTCTCTCATCCAGTCAACGACTGCTTTCATTCTGTTGTGAAGTGTCATCAGCGTATGAGACGATGTTGAGCCCTTGGTTTCTGATGATCTTTGTGAGCGGGGTCTTGTAGAGGTTGAAGAGTGTGGGGCTCAGGGAGGATCCCAGGGGAACTCCACATTTGGTTTCTGTCGACTTCGAGGGGAAAGGTGGAAGCCTGACTCTCTGGGTTCGGCCTGTGAGGAAGGAGCGGATCCACTCCAGGGCTTTGCCGCAGATGCCGGCATTGTGTAGTCTGGTGCACAAGGTGGTGTGGGATATGATGTTGAAGGCGGCGGAGAGGTCGAGGAGGATGAGGGCTGCTGTTTCGTCGCAGTCCAGTAGAGAGTAGATGTCATCCTTTGCAGCTAGGAGTGCAGCTTTGGTGCTGTGGTTGCTCCTGAATCCAGATTGAGAGGGGTCAAGGATGTGGTTGGTCTCAATGAAGCGGTGAGCTGTGTGTTGATCGCTTTTTCAATTACCTTGGCTGGAAAAGGGAGCAGTGAGATTGACCTGTAGTTTTTTAGTTCCCTTAGGTTTGCAGAGGGCTCCTTCAGTAGGGGTTTATCTCTGCATGTTTCCAGGTGTTTGGGAAGGTGGCAGTCTCAATGGTGCAGCATAATTCATGTGCGATGGTGGTGCTGGCTCGATTAAAGATGTGGTGGTGACATGGGTCTGAAGGTGTCCCACAGTTGGTGGTATTCATGAGCTTCAGGGTGTCTTCCGGGGTGACGAGGGTCCAGTGCTTCACGATTGGTTGGTGGCTGGAGTCTGTTGTGATGCTGGTGGGTGGGGGGGCAGGCCTTTGCTTGCATAACCCTTGTAGATGTCCTGTATTTCACAGTTGAAGAAGGTGGCGAGGTTATTGTAGAGGTCTTGAGAGGACGGGATATTGGTGTTCACGCTGGATTCCATAAATTCCTTGACTATGGTAAAAAGTTCCTTGCTGTTATGTGCCTTGGTGTTGATTAGCTCCTGAATGGCTGATTTTGTAGCTGCTCTGATGAGTTGGTGGTGTGATGTGACGGCATCTTTGAAGGCTTTGTGGTCTGTTGGGCTTTTACTGCTTCTCCACTTTCTCTCGAGTCATCTGCATGTGCTCTTGGATTCTTGGAGGTCGGGGGAGAACCAGCTGGGTCTCTTGTGGTGTTGTGTGTGTGTCTAAGAGAAGAAATAATGGACAAAATATACCATTGGGAAATAGCAATTGTGATCATGTGATTGAATTTTCTGGAGGATCGTGGTAAATATTACAAGAAGATGATCCAACAGCACCTGGAGTTTATTTTATTTGTGGAGAAAATGCTCATTTTAGATTGCCAGCTAATTGCGATGGTATTTGCTACTAAAGTTTGCTTTTTCTGAAAGTTTAACATATACAGGGTTTAGATGCATTAACATTGACAAATGCACACAGATACACACGGAGTGTGAATGGATGAACACAATTAGTTGAAGATATTTTTAGAGCAATTATATCTGCTGTAGGAGTAGTATTGAATAATGAGAAAATAAGAATGCTTTCAACAGTAGTAGATTGATTAGCGACCAGTACTTCCGGAGTATTCTTAGCAGAAAAAACTTAGCTTGTAGCAATTAGATCAGTGGTTTTACAGAATCAATACGCCTTAGGTATCCTACCTGCAGAGAAAGACAGAGTTTGCAAGATGCTGAGGATTGAGAATTGTTGCACATATACCCCTGAAAAGAATAAGAAGATAATAGTCTATGCAAAGAATATTTCTGATCTAACGCTTGATCCTGAACCATTGGAATCTACTAATATAATTCTAAACTTAGCTAAAGGAATATCTTCAGTAGGTAACTGTTACAATGGCAGTGGGAGGAGGAATCCTCAAACCTATTTTAGTTATTTTAATGATAGTAGTAGCTTGTTTTCTTTCCAAATTAGTAGTACATAAAGCAACTAAATGTTACCAATAAAGAAGAGAGCAAGGGATCTAAAGAAAAGAATGCAGAAGGAATTAGAATTGAATGAAAGAGTGAATGAAGAATAAAATAAATTTAAAAAGAGAATACTTGAAAAGAAAAAGACAGGATACAGAGGAAGAAGAAGAAAGTGAATTTTGACATACATTTGTGAATGACATATGCATGATGGTTGCACACACCATCAGATGGGGGAGCCGCTAGATATTTCAATAAAAATAAAAATCATTAAATGAGTAACTCATATGATTGAATGTGAGGCCTAACAAAACGCTGCATTTTAAACGAGCATTCTCATTTCTAAACTCTGCAATACCTCCACTTGCTTGACTTGCTAACTTTAACAAATTCCAAAACGTCATAGCTCAGCTGAAATGTTTCTTCGGATACTTTTTCTCTCTTTTTGCATGACTTTTCATGGCACAAACTTCCCATCCTAACAAAGAAAAGTTACATTTTCTATATTTGTTAATCACTTGACCTGCTTTGGAATCTAAAACATGCTAAATTAATCTTAAAACTTCCTTCATATGAGTAGGTTTTTAGTGTGGACACGTGAGAATTAAAATTACATAAGCTGTTTGCGCATAATGCATACATGAATGTTCTGTTTTTCAGAAACCAGATGGATGTGAAAATCTCTTACTTTAGCAAAGTTGTGTAAAATGTACTTGAGTGTTTCTTCTGTGTATAAGACTCTTTGTTAGAACTTACCATCTTGACAGAAACTGTTCCCGTCTCATGATTTTCTCTATTTCTGATTGAATGACCATTCGCCTATCTATGAAATTGTTTAAAGTTTTGTATTATCGTGCTATGTATAAAAACATCCCAGGGAAAGAACAGGCACACACGATGACACAACCTGATACAATGAGATAATATACACATGCTACACTTACTAAAGAGATGTTCTCTCTTTTTGCCTCAGCTGACACAGTCTTTACATTTTGTTACTGAACCACCTAGGAGGCTAAACAGAATGTCAGATACTTGTTTCTTTTTGCTATTTTATGTTTTCTATTCTTAATACTCTCTAACTCAGATGGTTCTCTGCTATTGAGCCTTGATGGCTCCCTTTACAAGAAAACTCTATAGGAGTTACTTGATTCTAATGTATTTTAGAGATATAGTTTAGGGATAGATTTATGGGCAACTCTTCATGCTATGTTCTGTAATTTATATTTGATTAATAAACAAAAGATCTGAGTACTAATGGTTAATAAAACTATTAAAATGTAATCACAACTCTCATTATTAACTCCTAAGATTGAAATGTCACTGAAATTAAAATAAATAATTTCTAAATAGATGCAGTTTCATATTTTCCCGCTCATTTACAAGGTTCCCAATTAAGGGTCAGATTTAAGAAAAGTGGCGCTGCACGCAGTGCAGTGCCACTTTCCTTGTGCCCCTTAGCGCCCCCCTACCAGCACCATGTGTGTGCCATATTTGAAATATGACGCACCATGGCGCAGGGTAGGGGGCAATTACATCAGAATTTTTGACACTATTGATGTACTGTTCAGGGTTTGGCGCTAACTCTGAACAGTACACAGGGACCCATTGTAATCAATGGTGTGCCCCCTTTTAATGACTGATCTGAGCAGGCGTTAAAAATGCTGAAAATATTGTCGCAAAGAAATCTTTTAGATTTCTTTGTGCCATTTTTTTGGCCCCCCTAACGGGAAAAAGTCCCCTTGAATAAGTTATGCCTGGCAAAGGCATAATGTGGTGCAAGAGGTTACAAAGTGGTGCAATGCATGCACGGCACCACTTTATAAATATAGCCCTGCGTTTTCTGCTCTAATATCGCCAAATTAGCGTAAAAGATTGACACTCATGTTGTGATATATGGAACAAGGGTCTCTTAAATCTGCCCCTAAGTGTCCCAAGATCTATGGAGGTTTAAAATAGTTTAGGACTTTTCAGCTCGCACAAATATGTAATCTTTATTTCATGGGGCACTGAGAAAAGAGACTGATCCCTCAGCAGACCATTTGTGTTCTCCATCAATTATCCCTTGGAACTACAACTTAGAAGGGAAATAAGAGCGTAGCTATATTGAGAAGGTTGATCAAAAAGAATGGTCCATGCACAACATATATGAGAATACATGTGTATAACTTTCTCACTCCCACAGTCTTTTGCTGTCTTTGTACACACCTTTGCTAGTCTACATACCGCATTCTATACATTCAGATTGGGGCCTGGTGCCTTGATTCCTGAACAGTTAAGGTGATTATCTGAATGAGTATGGGTTGTATGTCAATATATCACGCACAGGAATATCATTTGATATAAATATATAGTATTTGAATAATAGTGCAAAAATATTGTCTGATTTTGTGGTAGATTTTTTTAACTAATTCCAGTCGGATAAAATAGGGTGACATTTATGCAGACAACATTTAAGATACTTTACTTTCATGATAAGACATCTTTACAAAGATATTCTAGCACCACACCTGAGAATGTGATGAGAATCTCTGGAAGTAGAGAAGGGACTAGAGAAACCCAAGACATTCTACATCGCTCTCAAAGAGACTGTAAGCAAGACAGGAGCCTCTTTTCTTCTTTTACAAGGGAGATGCCAAGACAATGCCAAAATATTCAGTCAAAACAAAATACACATGAAAAGGTGAATTTCAAATACACCCGTTTCTTGACTATGGAAGCCTTCTAATACTAGTATGCAGTCGCGACTCAAAAGAGGAAAAAGGGGTGGGGGGCGTGCCGCATGGCGGAGGGAGTGCTGTGTGGCGGGGTGGAGGGTGCGCCCCAAAAAAATATGTTTTTTTTTTTTAAAGTACCTTTTTCGCCGCACCACCACTGCACTAATCCTCAACTGCAGGCACAGGCTCAGACTCCCAGCCTGCCTTGTGTCCAATCCTACCTCTGCTTTCATGCTGCCAGCAGCATGAAAGCAGTGGTAGAATTGGACGGACCACCCAGCCAGGATGCTCCGAGGTAGAGTGAGATCCTCTGCCTGCTCTCTCCAACCTGGCACTGCGGTGCCGGGTTAGAGAGAGCCTATTGCGCATGTGCGCACTGAGGGGTAGTGCTGTGCACTCTCCCTCTGCCCCTGTCATGCCCGTGGCCCCAACCCTTTTTGAAGTAAAAACATGATAAACATAGTTTATTATGTTTTTACTGTAAACATTTTTCATGTGCTGCTGCTGGCGGGGGCGACACTCCTCCGCCATAGCAGAGGAGCTGCCCCTGCTAGTATGAGGAGATTGTTAGGAGGAGTAAAAATGAGGTAGGAGAATGCTGAAGAGCAGAGCTGTTAGTGCTTGACAGGAGAGCTGTGTAAGTGTGAATGCCGAAGAAGAGCTGTGCGAGTACGGAACAGAGAGCAGTGCAAATGATAAATAGAAGAGCAGTATCAGGGCTGAAAGGAAGAACTGAGTTCAGAAAAGAGGAGACCTCCACAATCACTGGAAGATGTGGTGAACAGAAGATAGGGTTGTTTAACTAGAAAAGACAGAGCTATATCAGTATTGAAAAGGAGAGATATATGAGTTTTAATAACCTTGTATGAGTGTTGCATGCTGCAGAGTGTTGATGTATAATTGTGAAGGGGGAAGCTGTATGGATGTTGGAAAGGAGAGCGCTAATGGGCCTAAAGAAAGATGTGTGAGTGCTGAAGGTTAATTCTGTGACTAATGATGAGGAAAGTTCTGCCAATGCCACCCATTAGACGCGTGAATCCTGGAGATGGGGTTGTCTGACAGTTGGATAAAATAGCACTGTACGTCTTGGAGATGTGACCTGCCAGTGCTGGTAAAGAAAATGAGGGATCATTGAAAAAGAGAGCGTAGGGAATGCTGAAAATAAATGTTAGAAGCTGAAAAGGAGGTGTAGAGTATAAGCAATTTGTGTACCAAATACAGTTGTGCGTGTGCTGATGAGGGGAGCTGTGTAAATGCTGAAGACGTTAACCATGCAAGTGTTTCAGAAGAAAGTGATAGAGAAAACATCGCTGATAGTGTTGAAGAAAGATTCTTTGGGTATGAGGGTGAGACTATTCAGATGAATGTTGGATATATTTGTGTTTGTGCTCATGGGAACTGCATGGGTGCTGGAGATGGTCACTGTGTAAATGGGATGCAAAGAAATGTACTAATGCTGGAGAAATACTGGGCCTGATTACGACCTTGGTGAAGGGGATTACTCTGTGACAAAGGTGACGGATATCCCGCCCCGTGTTACAAGTTGTATTATATCCTATGGAATTTGTAATATGACGGGGAAGTTATCTGTCACATTTGTAATGGAGTAAGCCCCTCCGCCAAGGTCGTGATCAGGCCCATAATGTGTAATTGAGAAAGAGAGCTGTGTTCTTGCTAGCGATGAGATCTGTGTGAACATTGCACAGTAAAGATGTGTGTGCTTGAGCAGACACGTGTGTAAATGTAGGTGAAAAGAAATAAGTAAAAAGACAAAAAGGACATTTGAGGACAGTTTGTATAAATTATGCAGTAGGACATAAATGGAGTAACCACTCTTTTGCACAGATTTGCTACTTGCTTGCTATGGAATGGAACCAGGGCAGAGAAGTAATTTTTTTAAGTTTTTTGCAGCTGTTAAATAATGCGAAATCGATCAAATATGGTTCTTATTGTGAATGTAATAGAGACCGCTGTGAAGTTACCCAAATGGAACCTGGAGCTGTTTATAAATTATCTAAATAAATATGGATGTGTCCAGGTTGCAACTACCTGCGGAAAGTGGTGGACTGGGGGTACCTATTTTCGAGCATTACTATTTAGCCTTCCAAATCCAGTGGATGGTGCCCTATCATGCGGGACTCAATCTGGTAGAAGTTTCAGTTACTCTTGGTGGAGACAAATTGAACAAAATACGAGAGCTGTTCCTTCTTAAAACACATTTACCTACAACTTCACATGCTCGCCTCCCAGTGGCACATGCCAGCAATCAGCGAGCTTGCGAGCCACACCGGGGCTGCCACTTTATTCACCAGAGATACCTCTGCACTCTGGCAGTGTTCTGGGAAGTGGCAGGCAGGAAGGGAGTGGAGATGTGGACATCGCTGGGTATAGGTACAATTGGTGATTTATTCCAAGAAGGTAATCTCACCAGTTTTGACTTATTGTTAAAGCAACCGCCTTCTGGCAGGACAGTTTTTGACACACAGATGCCTTACCCTCGAACTAGAATGAATTTGGGGTGTCACAACATGCAAACCCCCATACACCCGTTAACACAAACACTATTCTTACTAGGCACCAGAAAGTGACTTACATCCTGGATAGTAGGAGCCATTCGAGACAGAACGATTGACCCCCTGGTTGAACTCAGACACAAATGGGAGCAGGACCTAGGGCATCCCCTGACTCCTAAGGATTGGCAAATGGCCCTTATACATCCATGGAAGTCTCCGGCAATGCCCACATATCCAAGACAATATCTTCCATTATGCTGAAATAACATAGTTCGTCCCCTGACTCCTAAGGAATCTTAAGGAATAGCAAAGGGCCCTTCTACATCCACGGAATTTCTCCAGCACTGCTCACTTTCAATTTATCCAACATAATATCCTCCATAGAGCATATCTGTCACCGGCTATAGTTCACTGGATTTACTCTGCGATGTCACCACCCTGCCCTCGTTGCACGGCTTCTCACGATTACTTTTTGCATTTATTTTGGGACTGTCCCCATGCAAGAGTCTTTTGGGATGCTGTTTGCTCGATACTCCTACGAGTGACGGGTTGGCAAGAGCTCAACAATGTAGGCAGTTTTATGTTGGGTCTTTACAAGCAGCACCCAATGGGTGGTGCCACCACCCATCATGTTGATTTAGCGATGATGTTGGCTCGGAGAGTCATCACGATGCTGTGGAAATTGGTGCTACTTCCCAGAGCTTTGCATTGACAGGTTGTCTTGGCTAAATGGGCAGAGGTAGAATTGGTGGCATTGAGTCAAATGTAAACACCGGGTTTATGCAAATGTCCAATAGCGACAGCCTGGGACGAATTTGTTCATGCTCTTCAGGCTGACCCGAACAATGATACCTGTCCACCATAACTGCTGCTGAGACCACTGGCATGGTTTGTACTATAGTATGGTGCAAATCAGACACTACTTCTGGACTATAATCCAAACAAATTGTTGAAGATGTGATAAGCTCCTCCAGGAGACCACACACCAAATTAAACTCTCACGATGCATTAACCCACACAAGGGTTGTAGGCTTGATGTTGTTGTTTCTTCGTTACTATGTTGTTGGTCTGTTATAGAGTCCTTGAATTCGGAGTTTGTTCCGCAATATGAAAGTAGTGCCTGCTGAGTAACTAATGCAACGTAGGCAATCACAGTAGAATTTATATTTTGTAATGTTGTAAAACTCAATCAATATATTTAAAAAGTATCTAAATAAATAAATAGTTCAAAGTTAATGTGCTTGTATTTGTACACAGCATTAATCAAGTTTCAGTAATGTAATACATATGTAAAATATGTCCAAGCAAAAGATGAGTCAAATATTTCACAGTCACTTTATTCCAGTTTTGCATACATGAAAAACATTTATGTAACATGGGCCGTAGCAACTTGTATTTCCCCTCAATTTAAGCAACCATACTGGTAAAAAAGCAATCAGTTCATAGCTTGATATTCGCTTATGCTCTATTTTAAGCATCAAGTACAATTGTTTATATGTGTTTTCTTCCTGTGTACCAAATCACATTTTACAATGTGCATGATGCTAACGAATACAAAACAGAAACAAGTCAAGCTGCTTATAGCCCTGAAGAAGATTACAAACACAATGCTGCCTTTTAATTTCAGAAATATAGAAACACCTGCTCTAGAGTGCACGGATTTGTTTTCTTCTCTTTGTACTCCGGTACCTCTTCGCAGTAGTATCTCATAGGTCTCCTAAACAACAACACCTTGAAGTATTAGGGCAGTGACAGTTGCAAGGTCAGCTGACGACAATCTCCACACCAGAAATCAGTGTTAGATCAGGGGAGAATATTTCTGTGAATAGCATGTATGTTTCTATATGGTATTTGTATTGTGTGAACCTATTCCAAATGCAATCAAGAATTTTACATGATCAAAGGCAAACATGCAAAGAGTGATGAAAAAATTAGTGGGTAAATGGTGAAAGAGTGTGCAGTGTAAATACTGAAGAGGAGAGCTGTGTGATTGAGGGTTGGAATCGGAACCCAAAGCAGCACCTGGCAAATCTTGTCAGACAAGCCCCCATATGGTGCATAGTGAGTGCAGTGAGTGAGCTTCACCACTTCAAGGAGGCTGGGAGGGGAGTTCTCACCCAGGAAGAATTGGGAAAAATGGCTAAAAAGGTGCATTCTATAACACATTATACATTCAACTGTATTCATTTTTAAAGCAGAGTAAATGATGACATTGCAGTGCACCAGGAAACAGCAGTCTTTAGTCGGGCTCCTCAATGATTTCCTCAATACCACCCTTCAACAGTGTCTCTCATCTCTCCATAACTCCTCTCTTACATGTATTTCATTTGTTTTATAGCAACTCTCATACCAGTGTAGGAGCACTTTACAGCACAGAGACAATTAATTATACATGTGTAAATCAGTGTATAGATAATGTTACATAAGACAAAGGGGACTACAAAGTGCAGGGTTCACGTCATTCATACTGGTAGGCATTTTTATTTTAAGAGTGCTTTGTCTGGGGAAGCATACACCCAGGATTCAGAACTAAACTCAGTGGTTAGGATTAATAAGAATGAATGTACTTCTACCAAATCAACCTCTATTTAGCAAAATTAGGATAATGAATGACTGGGAAAACATAACTTTCTAACCTATACCATGCAGTTTGCAGGAAGCTCTTTGATGGCAGTTCATAGCTCACTTCGCTAGAACATTATTGTTACTTATAAACCGCACAGTAACAAAAGGATTTATACGGCAAAAGCAATAACCCACTGAGCTATGCGCATAAAATACTGTTCTGTAATATGTATGATGCTTGTTCTGTGCAGGAGGCATATTAACCCTCTCCTACCTTAAATGAGGCAAAACGGCCACTAGACAACACTCAGATCTCTATCCAACAGGACATTAATCACCAGAGTTATTTTGGCACTTTTATTGTTGCCTGAACATTGTTGAATATACAAGGAACTCTGCTGTGCTTTTAAAACTGCTGTACTGCTACAGAAATCGGCACCCCAGTAACAAAAGTGCGCCCCAAGTCCAAGCTTGGTGCAAGTTCACCAGAAGTGAGTTGTGAGAGAGTAAAATAAAGAGCTCTGGGCGAGTTTGATTGGTGAGGTGTGTGTGTTGGAGTTTAGTACAACCCTCAGTGGTTCTCCGTTAAGAACGACGTGGAAAGCAATGCAAGAATTAAAGGAAACTGTGTCACTATTTGGAAAGGAGTAGTTTGTGAATGTTGAAGTGAAAAGCAGGGTGAGTGATGAAGAAGGGATTTGTGTGAGCGTAGTTAGGGGTCAGTCTAAGGGCTGAAGAGGAGAACCATATGAGTAATGAAGAGAAGAGCCACGCTACTGCTGTGGGGAAAGGTCATGTTTGTGGTAGTGCAAAGGAGTTATTGTTGAAAAAAATGGTTGCACAATTGTTGAAAAGAGCTGTGTGTGCCTCTTGGAGAAAGGAACTTGTCCTTGTGTCCTTGTGTGAATGTCGAAAGGAACTTTGCTCTGAATGGCTGCCAGATGTAAAAGCTGCCTGAATGCTTCAGAGCCCAGATATGTGAGCTGTGTGAGAGGAAAGACCTAAGTCAGTATCGTGATCAGGTGCACTGGTTCAGATCATTTAAAGCTTATATATATATTACTTCAAAATTTCTCTAAGTTATATGTTGAAACTTTGTGTGTGTCAGATGCAAAAAGCAGGGCGGGTAGGCTCAGCCTATCATGATAATACACAAAGGGGCATATTTATACTCTGTTTGCGCCGAATTAGCGTCGTTTTTTTCGACGCAAATTCGGCGCAAAACTAACGCCATATTTATACTTTGGCGCTAGACGCGTCTAGCGCCAAAGTATGAGGAAAGAGCGTCATTTTTTTGCGTGAACGCCTTCCTTGCGTTAATGAGATGCAAGGTAGGCGTTCCCGTCCAAAAAAATGACTGTGACGCAAATGTGTCGTATTTATACTCCCGGGCAAAAATCACGCCCGGGAGTTGGCGGGGCAGAAAACCCCGCATTTGCGCCACTTTTTAACGCCTGGGTCAGGGCAGGCGTTAAGGGACCTGTGGGCTCAAAATTAGCCCACAGCTGCCCTCCCATGCCCCCAGGGACCCCCCCTGCCACCCTTGCCCACCCCAGGAGGACACCCAAGGCTGGAGGGACCCACCCCAGGGACATTCAGGTAAGTTCAGGTAAGTATATATATATTTTTTTTAAATATTTTTTTTTGGCATAGGGGGGCCTGATTTGTGCCCCCCTACATGCCTCAATGCCCAATGACCATGCCCAGGGGACATAAGTCCCCTGGGCATGGCCATTGGGCAAGGGGGCATGACTCCTGTCCCTACTAAGACAGGAGTCATGTAAATGGCGTCTGGGCGTCGTTAAAAATGGCGCAAATCGGGTGGAGGCGATTTTTTGCATCAACCTGACTTGCACCATTTTTAAGACGCCCTAGCGCCATTTTTCCCAACGCCGGCGCTGCCTGGTGTACGTGGTTTTTTTCCACGCACACCAGGCAGCGCCGGTCTGCTTGCGCCGGCTAATGCCATTCAATAAATACGGCGCCCGCATGGCGCTTCAGAATGGCGTTAGCCGGCACAAAATTTTTTGACGCTAAACTGCGTTAGCGCAGTTTAGCGTCAAAAAGTATAAATACGGGCCAAAGTTTTGTGAGTGCTAATGCTGAGAGATATATGCGTTCCTGAGAAGTGAAATTTTAAAGACTGAATTGTGTCATATCAACAAGCGATAGCACTGGAGACGACTGCGCTGCTTTCAAATGAGGGAGCTCTATAAATGTCAGCTAAAATCATTGTTCATGTGTTTTAGATAACAGCCAAACAAGCACCGTTAGATCTGGCTTCTTTTGGGGTGTTTCCCAGGTCTTTTTGCCTTCTGACCTCCTATTTTTTATGGTATACTGACTTTGTTTTACTGGTTTATTGTCTCTGCGCACTTTACCACTCCAGATCAATGCTAAAGTGCAAGTGCTCTCTGTATAAATCGTATTGGTGATTGGTTTATTCATGATTGGCATATTTGATTTACTGGTAAATCCCTAATAAATTGCACTATGTGTGTCAAGGGCCTGTAAACCAAATGGTACTAGTGGGCCTGCAGCACTGATTGTGCAGCCCACATAAGTAACACTATAAACCTGTTTCAGACCTGCCACTGCAGTGTCTGCCTGTGCTTTTTTGAACTGCCATGTCGACCTGGCAAGTGCACCCTTTTGCCAGGCCAAACCCCTCCCTTTTTATGCATGGTAGGCACCCCTAAGGTAGGCCCAAGGAAGCCCCATGGGCAGGGTGCAGATCATTTAAAAGGGAGGACATGTATTAGTGGGTTTTATATGTCCTGAAAGTGAAATACTGCCAAATTAATTTTTCACTATTGCAAGCCTTGTCTTTCCCATAGGGGTTGCATTTAAATTCCTCTTAAGTGTAATTTCCCTTTGGGAGCAGATAAGATATGGAGTGTGGGGTTTCTGAACGCACAATTTAAAAATACATCTTTTAATGAAGCTGGTTTTTAGATTGTCAGTTTGAAGATGCCACTTTAAGAAAGTGGGCATTTTCTTCCTTAACCATTCTGTGCCTCTGCTTGGCTGCTGAATCCACGTCTGGGTCAGACTGACAGGATGGTTGTGAATTCACTCTTGAGAGTGACACAAAGGGAGCTGAGGTGTGTCCTGCATATCCTGATGGGTCTTCCTGGACTAGAGTGGGAGGGAGGAGTTGACAGATGGAGGAGCTGACACCTGCACTTGAAAGAGCTGTCCCTGTCCTCACACAATGCAGTCTCTGACCCCCTGGAGTGCATGCGGAGCAACGCCTGGGCAAGGCAAGATCTTGTGAACAACAGACACTTCCGTTTGAGGTTTGCCTACTTCAAAGGCAGAAATTAGTATAAGTAGTGGACCCAAAACCACACACTGTTGAAACACTTCTGATCAAGAGGAACCTCTGCAAAGGAGAAGAACTGATGAGTTGTGAGGAGGAGTACTGCCCCTTTGCTGTGTGTGAGTTACTAGGTTGACCTGCAGTTGCAGCTTCTTCTGCTGAGAGGAGAAAGACTGGACTTTGCTGTGTACCATGCTTGTGAAGTTTCTCCAAGGGCTTGAAGTAGAGCTTGCCTCCTGTTGGAATTCTCAGGGATACCAAAGACTTCAAGTTCATCTGCCTACAGCACTGGGAACTGTGTGTTTTGTGCTGCAGCAGAAGAAAAGCCACTACGACGCCGTCAGTGATGCTACTTCCTGCACTGTGACCCGACGGTGCCGCATTAAGCCTTGCCCCGCTTCACACCACAACCTTGGTCTCACCGACAAAGACGCCTGATGCCGACACTGAGCCGCTGACCCGCAACCCTGGTCTTACCGATGACTACGCCTGATGCTGACACCGAGCCGCTGCCCGCACCATGGCCTGAGGACACTGCTTGTGTGGTACTCGAAGCACCATTCCGTCTCACACTGTAGCCCCGGTCCATCGACACCAGCGCCATCAACTCCAGCATTGTCAACAGACTCCCCTTCCTGTGCTACAAACTGTGGGCACTGCACTGAGCCTGCCCCGTGTCATACTGCAGCCTTAGGCCTACCAACAACAGTCCTTCAGTGACGCTGCCTGTACTGCAAGTAAATAAAAGCACCACAAAGAACTGAGAGCAGTGTCACAGGCAACTTTGTGCTTATAAATAGTCAAAGATGGTTAAAACAAGGATAACATATATAAGTGACATTGGTTAAGACCTGGCAAGATATAAAACAACTAATCTTGAGTTAAAAAATCTTTCTGTATACCTTTAATTCCTTTCTGTATTTGTTCACATTATGAATGACATCAGAAATTGATTTGTTCTTCTGTTAGTTTCAGTTTCGAGCACAGTACATATTCAACCTACATCATGGGCATCACGTTCCTTGCCAAGCATTTAAAGGACACCAGTGCAGTTCGGACGGTGCTGAATATACTTGGCTTCGCGGCATTTGCGGAGTCCGTTCCAAGGGTCTGGTGCAAGTCTCCGGACTGCGCTCAATTTAATCAGTAGCAGTGGAATAGTCTTCAGTAGCACTTTTTTTAGTCGTGCGCTTGTTCTCACTCATAACGAAATACCTTATTCGACTTCAGTAATTGTCTCAACATCTGTAATGATTCTGAATTACAGTCTAGGTGGCAGTAACAGTTTCATTTAGGAAAGTTAGAGGCTTTAAGCAATATTTGTTGAAAGACAAACTCATAAGAGTGCTTCATGAATATTTGATCAAGGTGTTATGCATTATGGAGCATCATTTTTTTATTCCTAAAACCAAACAATAATTGCAAAAGAGACATGAAAGGATTCTACTTGAACTTTGAACAATTTTTGGGGAACATATTTAAGTTTTTTTAGTATATCTTTGACAATATGAAAGCACTGAGAGACATTTCATAGAGAAATACAAACCGCTGTGAATCTGTCTGTTGAGAAACAAGGTTATCTGGAATTATTTAAAGCATACAGAAGATATGATGTATTCCCTTGCAGGTAATTTGAATCTTACACAAATTATATGTGTAATGACTGAATAGACTTTAGAATTTCTTAGTGGTATTAATAGCTCACTCATCTGTTCCAGATCTCCCTCCTCACAGTACCCTCCGTAATTCCCTTTCCCTTGTCTGGCCACTCTGATCCTTAGTAAATAAACATACACCTGAGTCAGAGCTGCTGGAAGGTGCGCATCTTGAGGGAACCGCTCCAGAGGAACTTAAATCTACTTTTATGACACACTGCCCCACTTCACACTGCAGCCCTGGTCTCACTGATGCCGCAAGCTGGAGTCACCGAGCTGCTGCCTGCACTGGGAACTGTGGGCACCACATGTCGCATTGTCCTACTTTGCACCGCAGCCCAATGCCATCAACGCCAGCTCTCCTGGCTTCATCATTGGAGTTCGATCTGTAATGCATGTGACTTCAGGAGCCCAACGACCCCTGCACCGATCTCCGGAACCAATGCCCACCGATGCCTGCTTATGCAAGCAACACTGCACTTCGGATATGATCGCAGGGACCACAACGCCCTCATTTCCAAGTTACTGTTGGATTTGTTGTTCATGATGCCCCAGGTGGAGATATCAGCTTCAAGTACCTATGGGGCCAGATGTATCAAACTATTTTAGATTCCCAAAATGGTGTGAATCGCAAATTTCCACCATTCGCGAATAGTCTTTCACGATTTGTGAAAGGCATTCGCAGTGCAGTTTTAAGGAACTGCTAAATTAGCGATCCCCTAAATTAAGACTCAATTTTGCAAATCACAAAATGCTATTCGCAAATAAGGAATCACATTAAATGTATGAACCAATCGCAAATTGCGAATGGTCGCAAAATGGGGATTTTACATGTGCAATTTACCACCAACTCAAATCAGGTGGTAATCAAGTGCATCCTATAAAAAGAGGCCCAGAGTGCATCAGCCCTTTTCAAAAAGGGCTACACTCTATGTCATGGCGAGGAGGATGAGGATCCTGGCAGGTTTAAGGAGAGGGAGGAGGAGACAGGGGCGCATTTTCAGGGTGCGTATTTCTGTGTATGACCAAACAGAGGACAAGATATTTGATAAGTATAGGTTTAATTCTGCCATGATACTGGACCTAATAGCAGATTTACAACCACAACTACAGAGACACACATACACAGAACCAATGCCATACCCACTCATGTGCAGGTATTATTCTCCCTGCACCTCTTAGCCTCAGAAAGCTATTGGGGGTTATAGCAGCAGCTGGAGGTGTGTCTCAAAGTGCACCCTCACGCTTCTTCAATGCATTTCTCCATCCAATGTTATTTAAAATAAATCAGTACATCAAATTTCCCAACATCCCACAGGACTTGCAGCTCGCAAAATTAACTTTTTACTGAGTAGCCCAATCCCCACATGACATTGGCTGCAATGATAGGACACATATGGCAATCTGTGCACCTTCTGAAACTAAGGACATATACAGGAATAGAAAATAGCCATTCCATAAACATACAGGTCTTCTGTAATGCCTCTCACATCATTACTGATTTAGTGGCCAGATTCCTTGGTAGCACACATGATTCGTACATCTACAGATATATTGGAATGTACGCACAACTTCTTGCTGGAGAGTTTGGAGAAGGTTACCTGCTTGGTAATGTAACATAGAAGAATGTAGAATACTGTCCAGGTGAGGTCAGAGATGACAATGACTACATTTTCACTCCTGTCATTGTGGAAAGTAGGAGACAGCACATAGGCAGTGCGGTCCTTCATCCTAACACCATGCCTTAATCCAGCCACACCAAGTGAATGGTGTTACAAGGCAACACCTAGGAGAAAGTGAAGTGTGATTGAGAGGACCTTTGGCCTGCTGAAGAGTTCCTTCTGATGGATTCACAAAAGTAGGGGTGCACTGCAATGCAGTTCAGAAACCTACTGTAAAATTGTGGCCACATGTGCTATGTTGCACAACGCCGCAACAACAAGCGGCATACCACTGGAACCCACAGATACAGAATCAGATGAGGATGACGACCTATTGTCACCCCCGTACTCAGTAGACTGACAGCAGGCAAAGACATGCTGAAATTACACCCAACTATTTTTGATGTAAATAATGACAAAACCATATTTTGTTTCTTTTTTGCTACAGGTATCACATTTATTGAGTTAACTTCAGGTCATATATGTAGGCAAGGAACATAGGTAGTCTAAAAGCACAATCTGTACTCAAATTACATGTTATACTATTAACATCATATTATCAATGCAATATCACAAAATATGCAAGGGCTAGCACATGTCCACATTACTTTTGCATCCATGCACTCTACTAGAACACTCAGAGGGCTCAGCAGCATCTCTTTTGCGGGTTCTGGGACAGTACTGTGTATGGCACCGTGATGCCTAGAATCCATCACAGAGGCTGCGACACCCTTGAGGCTAGAGAGCTTCTCACTATCCCCACCACCCAGCTCACTGTGTGCAGCACTCCGGGCTGTCTGCATGGTCTCCAATGCATTGATAACCTGCACCAATCCCTGTGCAAAGTCCCCACTGCAATGTGCCATTTCCACTTTCATGCTCACAGCACGTTGTGACAGCAAAGCAGTTGCATTAGTGAGGTGATTTACAGATCTGCTGAACCCATTGAATTTACCCATCAATTGGTGATGGCGCCTAGGTCGGTGACACGGTCCTGCAGCATTAAAGTGCAGAGTTCCTAAATTGCATTTGTCATCTCCCTTCTATTTTCTTCTGTAAACGTCTCTCCTTCCTGCACTGTTGCATTCAGCTGGCACATTTTGTGATTGATAGACACCAGCTGCCTGTGCATTGATTTCATCTGCTTACATTGTAGGCTCTGCACCTTTAACATGGATGTCTCCAGACCACCAAACAGAGATGGACCCTCAGCTTCCTCTGACCTCTGTCTGACATCTGCTGTACGCCTCCTGAGGGGAGTATACTGGTGCTGGAAAAGGGACTGATGTCTGTGAGTGGGTCTACCATCAGAAGATGGTGTGTGTACGTCTTCGTGCAAGTCATCAGAATCCTGAGTAAATTCAGGGAGTGGCTCTGTGTCTGGGTTGTACTGGTGTAATGGACTCAATGATGTCTGTCTCAGGCAATGGCTGACTTTCCTCATTCCCCTCGGTTTCTGTTTCTGCTGCATCTGGTGTAGGAACATCTGCATCATCAATGTGCAGCATGTCAGTCATAAAGTACTTTTTTCATTTCCCTGGCATAGTGTCTCTAATTGTCTTTTGTATTGTCTCCCTGCTTGCTTATGCACAATACTGTAATGTTTTTTCTAGGTGCACTGTTGGGGTATGGACTTCCACTCCTATAAGGCATTATTGAGTAGCCTGGAAAATGTGGCATGGATTATTTTTGACAGTGCCTGGTAACACTGCATTAATCTAAGGGACAAATGTACATGTACATATGGTGATTCAATTCATTACTGCCCTTACCTTTGCTGGTGCCTGGTGTGCCTGAGCTGTCTATGTCAGTGACACCAACTACTGCTTCAGGCTGCAGTGCTGACTCCTCCTTGTCCTCCAAGAGGGTGGATGGTGTCTGGGTGAATGGTCCTCCGCCAGTGCTCCTTGCCTTCTTCAGCCTGCTTGCTACCCTCTCCTTGGCACATGACCATAAGTCATACCAGCACTTGTGAATCTCCACAGTTGGATGTTGTGCAGCACCCACCGCACTGATTTTAGCCTGGATGTCACTCCACATTTTACTCTTCTCACTTTCTGGAACATGCAGTGAGTTTTATCATGGTTCTTGACAACCTCTTCCGTGAGCACCTCTAATTCCTGCTCACTGAACTTGAGTTTTCTCTTTCTTCCTCCTGTGCCCTTGTCATTCCCTTCAGTGGCCATTGTGTTATGTGGTCCTGGCTGACTCTTCTGAGTGCCTCCCTGGTGCTGTTCTAAGTATGGACGCTTCCTCCTGTGGCTGAGACTTCTGGAAACAGCATGCCCTGACTCACTTCCTGGTTGTGATGTCATCATGCTGCTCCAGAATGCAAAACTCACAATTTGTGATTACCAATTACCAATTCGTTATTTTACCAAATCGCTATTTGGTAATCGTTATTTGCAATTGCGATTTTTTGATAATCACAAAATATTTTGTGATTGCATTGTTGCATCGCATTTCGTGAATCCCAAATAGGGATTCGGTAAAAATCACTATTTGGGATTCGCAAATATAGGTCTTTAAACATATGGCCCTATATTTTAAAGTAATTTTTGTAAAATTCATAACTTTATTACTGTATGTTGGAGTTTTCTCATTTTAGTTTTGTTTTACACAGATAAAAAGCCTCTGGGATAAGCCTGAATACTTGTGCCAAGCTACAAAGGGGATCAGCAGCGGTTATCTTAGGTGTGTGACTCCCTTATTATGACTAGGAAGAAGAGTTCCTACTTGGACAGAGTGAAAGCCACTGCCAGCTAGAGACTCCCATTTCTAACATTAGTTGTCAATGGTGAGGATAGGACTTGCATTTGCACTTCACCTACAGTGATTGGTCTACACTCCTACCACATCAAAGGCTTCTACATACCACATTCAAGCTTTTTTTTTTCTTTGATCTATTTTTTGTCTTGAGTTCAAGTTGACTTCCTACTACATCATGTCTCAGTCAAGAGCATCATCAGTTACATCCCTGGATTTGTTTTTTGAGTAGTGTAGATTGGAAACCTACACCATAAAGGAACTGAAGTCAGTTTGCAAAACCCTCAAAGTCCAAGTTAGAGGCCTCAACAGGAAGGAGGAGCTAAAAAAAGCACAGAGGGAGTAGGTAGCAGCCAGAAATGCAAGGTAGCATTCTGAGTATCCAATTGGGGATACCGTGGAGTCAAATCCAAGGGAAGATGTGCTGAGGGTGCAGGAGCTGGGTCAGGCAACAGTAGTGTTTCCAAGGGACTGACACTACAAGAACTGGAGGACTGAAGGAAAACTAGGAGACATCAGATAGAGTTGGAAAGGTTAAAAATGGAGGACCAAAGGGAGAAGCGAGCCATGGAAGAAAGGAAGATGCTCTTACACCATGAGTTCAGACTAAGAGTGCTGGATCAGGGGAGTAGATCCAGCATCGATGGTGGCAGCAATACCTCAGTGCCCTCAGATAGAATAGTACACATTACTGAGAATGTAGGAAGGGAGTACAAGAAGGGAGATGATATCCAGTGGTGGTTTCAGGGACATGAGACATCTACCCATATGAATGAGGTCCATGAGAGGGATTAGGGAGCTGAACTGTGGAACCACTTCACTGAAGAGGGGAGGGACACCTTGTTAGCTTTGGGTAAGGGGTACAACTTCAGCTATTCTGACATGAAGGAGTCCCTTCTACTAGGTACGATCTCACTCCTGACAAGTACAGGAATCAGTTTAGAGGAAGTAGGAAAACTGATTCACAAACCTTGTTACAATGTTTGGTTCTTTTTGCAGATCACTGGATGGTTGGGTGAGGGACAGTAATGTCACAGATTTTCAGTGGCTATACAACTTAATTGCATGGGAACACTTGTCTAGCCTGTGTTTTGCAGAGCTGTGCCAGCACTTGACTGACAATAGGCTGACTGACCCCAGGAAGCTTGCTGTGGAGGGGGACCGCTGGTTGAGCTCCAGGGTCCACAAGAAGGCGTTTGGGGAAGACTCCACCAAAGGTGGGCAGGGCAGAGTGGCGGGGGCAAGGGTAAACAAAAGGTGTTCTCCAAAGAGCCCCAATCTAGTAGCCAAGGTAAACATTTCTGCCCCCCAGGAGTTAAGAAAGCATGGGTCTCTTGGGGAAAGCCTGCAGAGAAGGGACCCCATAAATGTTTTGCTTCTGGCCAGGTGGGCCACATGAAGGGGGATCCCAAATGTTCCAAGTGGACACAGCCACTCTCTGGTGGGTAGACCAAGGAGTTGGCCAGTGTAGCGCTTGGGAAGGAGTTGGCCCCAGGAGGGTGTGGAGATTCAGCTGAGATGACTCTTGTCTCACTAGGGGACAGTGAGATGGTCCAGAGAAACCTAATGCCTGATAACACTAAAAAGTATAGACAGTGGATGACCATCAATGGGCAGAGGTTGGAGGCTCTCAGAGATACTGGAGTCAATGTGACATGGTCCAGTGTCAACTGGTGTCTGAAGAGCAGATAGTCCTTGGTGTATTCCACCAAGTAGTTGCAGTGGACAACTCTCAATGCCAGTTTAGGGTGGTGCAAGCTCAGTTTGAGTGGGGGGACTCACATTCCTTGAGGGTAGCTCTGAGTCCGACCCTCCCTGTTGACTGTCTTCTGGCCATCGACCTGGAGACTTCTGCCTGGACAGAGGTGGAGCTCAGGTCGCACTTGGGGATATTGGGGTTGCCACAGTGGGCATGCGTGATCACACAGTCCATGGCAGCCAGTCAGGGTGATCAGAAGGACCTGGGGCCTGAAACAGTGGCCCAGGAGCCTGCCAAGAGAAAGGGCAGGAAGTGCGGGAAACCTGCCCCTCAAGTTCCCAAGGTCCAGGAGGAGACTGACCTCGAGGGAGACGCCTCAACACCTACAGAGGAACAAGTGGGCAAACTGGGAGATCTACCTGAGCTGACCCATTGACAGCAAGAAGGGGGTCCCACCATGGAGGTGCTCGGGGCAGAACAGAAGGTGTGTCCTACTCTCATAGGTCTTAGGCATCTGGCCAAAGACCAGGCAGCTGGCGCCGAGCCCAAGTCTCACCTGATCTATTGTGAGAATGGTCTCTTGTATAGGGAGTCTAAGACTGCTAAGCCTGGGGTAGCCTGTGTGCTGGTGGTACCCCAATGCTTCAGAGTCTTCCTGCTGGGTTTGGCTCATGATGTGCCTCTGTCAAGACATTTGGGGCAGGGCAAGACCTTTGACAAGCTTATAACCTACTTCTACTAGCCCCAAATGTGAAAAAATACTGATGCATTTTGTAGGTTCTGATAGACTTGCCAAGTGAGTAGCAAGAGTGGAGGGAAATGTAAAGCTCCCCTCCAACCCTTCCCTGTCGTAAGCACCCCTTTCGAGCGGGTGGGCATTGACATGATAGGGCCTCTAGACCCCAAGACAGCCCTGGGCAACAGGTTTATCCTGGTCTTGGTGGACAATGCCACTCGGTACCCGGAGGCTACCCCTCTGAGGACAGTGATGGCACCCGTTATGTCCGGGCACTAATGGGGATCTTTACCCGAGTGGGTTTCCCCAAGGAGGTGGTATCTGACCAAGGTACCAACTTTATGTCCATGTACATAAAGGTCATGTGGGAGGAGTGTGGGGTCCACTCAAGTTCACCACTCCTTACCACCCCCAAAGTAGCGGGTTGGTTGAGAGATTCAAATGAACCCTGAATGTCTTCGTCCCATGCCTTCTCTTTGCCTACAGGGAAGTACCACAGAAAGGGGTAGGCTTTAGCCTATTTGAGCTGGTATATGGGCACTCTGTGAAAGGGCCTCTAAATCTGGTGAAAGAGGACTGGGAGCAAGCTCCTAGGAAGTTACTACAGAATGTATTTACTTACATGCTGGCCTTCAGAAACCAGACTGTCCACTTCAGGAAGCTTTCTCAGATGAACCTGGAGGCAAGCCAGTAGGACATGAAATGCTGGGACGATCAGAATACCACTCTGGTTGAGTTTCAGCCTGGCCAGAAAGTATGATTCGTGGCTGCAGTAGAGCCCTGTGCTCTACAAAACAATTGGACAGGACCATTTGAGGTAAAGGAGTGCAAGAGTGATGTCACCTACTTGGTGGACTTGCAGACTCCTAGTAACCCCTTGAGTGTCCTACCTGTGATCCCCCTCAAACTCCACTTTGAGAAGTCTGAGTTAACCATGCTTCTGGCTACGGTTGATGAGGTGGAGGAAGAGAGTGAGCTTCTCCCTGACCTCCTGTCTGCCAGGGAGCAGGATGGGTCAGTAGAAGGCTTAATTCTCTTCCCTTTTCTGACTCTAGAACAACAGAGTGACTGTCGCCAAGTACTGGGACGGTTTTAAACTTTGTTGTCAATCACTCCAGGTGTCACCCATCTATACACGCATGATGTGGACACTGGAGACAGTCTGTCTGTAAAATATATTAGAATTGGTTACACAAAATGTATCCTGCACATGCCAATATATTGACAATCAAACAAACTCAGGGAAAAATATTGCCATTAACTTACTTTGAAGTTGAGGGTTTTTTGGGACTCGAGAGGAAAGTAAAAACACAGACATATTGGGATTAAACATCAAAAGTATCCTGAGAGCATCTGAGGCCGTATTCCAGAGAGTACCCTAGGGTGCAATGGGCATGTGTGCTCCTGGGGTGCTTGGGTATTACAGAAGGAGCCACAAATACTTGTGTGGCTCCTTCAGTAATACAGATAGTGCTGGTGCACATGTAGCACCAGCGATACAATTAGAGGGTGTTCCCTCATTTGCATGGGGGCATGGCCCCATGCAAATGGGAGAATCTCTTTGCCTCTGTGCCTGCACATTATGGGCACTGCCAGAGAGGCAAACATACCTTTAGGAAGTGCACTGAAAGTGTGCCATAACAAGGTGGCTCACAAAGGCAAACCCCTGGAGGGGTAAGAAGGAGATCCCATGCCCCCCACCCCAACACATCCCCTTGCAGGTGAGTGCAGTCACTCACTGGACCCACCTGCAAGGGAATCACTCTCCCATCCTGAAAGTGCAGGCAGGTTACTGCCTCCACTGTGAGACATGGAATGGTTCTGAAGCAGCTGCTACGTATTTCACTAGAATGGGCTGCCCTGTGGGCAGCATGAGTTTGCAGCTTCCCTGTGGGAAGCTTAGTCGCTGTAATGTGGCCACGTTGCCTGTTTGCACATGGTGCACATATTTAAAAGTGTGCCATGGTGCAAACAGGGAAAGTGTGCCATGTACGTAATACAGACCGAGGAGTAAAAACATTTTCATGAATGCTGAAGCAAACGAAGTAAAATAAAGGCAGCACCCATGACAAAGATTGTCATTTTAGATACTCATCCTAATCTTTCTTAGTCTCTATTCAGTTTTTTGGTTCCAAAATCTGTTTTTCGACCATGAGGTAAAGGATGTTTCCTTGCATATGCCACACGTGGGATTTGCAGGAGGGTGTGTGCGTGAAACTTGGAAAATTGAATATAATATAGAACGCCATTAGCCCTTTCGTTTCATGAAGAAGTGAGCAGAATAGGAAGAAATAAGTAATAAATAGAAAGCAATATTGCAAGTCATATGACAATACAAAAACTAGCATAACTTGAGGGTGCTCAGAGCCACAGCCAGTGAGGCAGTGGAATCGTACATAGTTTTCTAATTAAAGTGCAAACATGGTTATGATACCAAGGGGCATATTTATACTCCGTTTGCGCCAAAATTGCGTCGTTTTTTTTTACGCAATTTCGACGCAAAACGAACTCCATATTTATACTTTGGCGTTAGACGCGTCTAGCGCCAAAGTCCATGGAGTTAGCGTCATTTTTTAGCGTGGACACCTACTTTGCGGTTATTATATGCAAGGTAGGCGTTCCCGTCTAAAAAATCGACTCCGAGGCATGTGCGTGGGATTTATACTCCCGGGCAAAAATCACGCCCGGGAGTGGGTGGGTCAAAAAAAATGACGTACGACCGCTTTTGCGCCGTTTTTTAGCGCCTGCAAAAGGCAGGTGTTAAGGGACCTGTGGGCTCTGAAGGAGCCCAGAGGTGCCCCCCCATAGCCCCAGGGACACCCCCTGTCACCCATGCCCACCCCAGGAGGACACCCAAGGCTGGAGGGACCCATCCCAGGGACATTAAGGTAAGTTCAGGTAAGTGTTTTTTTTTAATTTTTTTGGTGGCATAGGGGGGCCTGATTTGTGCCCCCCTACATGCCACTATGCCCAATGACCATGCCCAGGGGACAGAAGTCCCCTGGGCATGGCCATTGGGCAAGGGGGCATGACTCCTGTCTTTGCTAAGACAGGAGTCATTTCTATGGGGGTTGGGAGTGAGAAAAAAATGGCGCAAATCGGGTTGAGGCGAAAAAATTGCCTCAACCTGACTTGCCCCATTTCTTGACGCCAAAGCTCCATATCCCCCTACGCCGGCGCTGCCTGGTGTACGTCGTTTTTTTTAACGCACACCAGACGGCGCCGGCGGCTAACGCCGGCTAACGTCATTCAATAAATACGGCGCCCGCATGGCGCTTCAGAATGGCGTTAGCCGGCGCTAATTTTTTTGACGCAAAACTGCGTTGGCGCAGTTTTGCGTCAAAAAGTATAAATATGGGCCCAAACATCTTAACTCAGGATATCAATCCCTAGCAAACACTTAAAAGCTTCTATATTTTGCATGAAAGCCTGTGGGTTCTTATACATGACAACTTTGTTGTTAGCAAATATCAAAATAAGCTACTGAATAAAGAAAATGAAAGAAGAACACCGCTGGTCTTTTAATATGTACATGGATGAAAGTACAGTGGTGTAGCAAAGTGTGCCAAGGTTCCTAGTTCCAGCAAGGCAAGTGGGAGCCTATGTCCTAGGTCAGTGGTTGAAGACATATATCTGAGGTGCAGTTGAACCCTCACACCTTTGGGCTAGGTGGCACTGTGCTGGCTGCACTAATGGCAGCTACGTCCCTTTTAGGGGTTTAATGTTATCCTGTAGTAAAAATGTATAAAGACGCATATCACAATGAAAAGCATAACTATTCCCTTCACTTTTGTACGAAAGAAATGGTGGCAATTGAATGTAGTCTTTGTTTAACCATCGCTCATGACTAGAATTATTAATGTCTAGCAAGGGTAACTGAATAATTACACTTCAAACTGAACTTGTCTTTCCAATACACAGCTCTTTATTTACTCAACTGGGGAAAAAATGTCGTCTCATTGCCTTACCATTACATCACTGCCTGCACATCATAAAAATGTGCAAACTTGCTAACAACACACCTTATGCTGTTGTGTGCTAAAAGTTCACTCGCTTTTACACTGAACAAGACCAGCGTAATACAGGTTGGGCTGCCGCCTTTTCTGGTCAATAAAAAAACGTTCACCTTTTTCAAGTAATGAAATAATTGCTTAGTTAAAGCAGAAAAATACGTCACAAATCAGACAGAACACGCATGTTAAACTCATAGTAATCATTTCCAAAAAATGTAACTCATTAATAACTTGCAAATCTGAAATGAATAGTGTACATTTCAGATGCAGATCACCAATGTGTTTCTGGAAATATTCAATATAATTTAGAAAAAAAAAATACATATATATATTTAAGGAAACGCAAATGCATTTATTTTTCCTGAATCCCTCTCATTAAAGTACAATATTATAGGCATATAAGGCAACATGTTTTGCTGTCTTTTGCATTCAGTCAGTAAATGCAAGCAGGTCAAGTCTGGCCAATCGGCCAACAATGCTTGTCTTGTTTCTGAAGTGCCAGATGGGCTAATGGATCTGGCAGAAATTTTAACGATTGAATATTCGACTTTACAACAGTGATAAATGAAAATGAGTCTCCAAGTCATCCTCAGGGATAAAGAAAATGACACCAGGAAGTATTAAATAGTATTTTATCACTGCTGTTCCCAATAATATGGAACAGAAGAGGGCACAGAAGATTTGACAGCTGATTTGGGGGAATAAAAAGGAAGACACAAATCGAAGGGCTAAGCTCCTTGCTGGTTGGTTGAAATGAAGTGGGAGGGATGAAGAAAGTAATAATGAGCTTTAGAAACTTTGCAAACTAATATCCAAAGCGTCACTTTCATTTTAAACGCCTACGTTTGTGTGCTCAGTTCCCAATACCGCTGTGCTGTGATGAAGATTTTGCTAAATATGGCTTTCCAATGTAAGGAAATATATGACACGATTGTTATTGCTAAATTACATCATCCGACTCCTTTGAAAGGAAACATGAATGGGAAAAACAATAGTGGTGATGTTTTTTCTGCTAATTTGGCTATGCAGTTGGTCTTTGTTGGGCTTGGCAATTTCTGAAGGTTCATCCCCGAACTTTTTTGCCTTTTCCCTCCTATTTTCTGAACCAGTTTCTGTTGGCTTTTAGGACTAAGTCCACTCTTCAACTGCTAACTAGTGCTAAAGTGCCTGTTGTTTCTCCTTAAACATAGCAGAATTGGCTTCTACCCAACTTCCCTATTTACTGTACTTGTACGTTCCTATTAAAGTGGTACTACATGTGCGCACTGCCTATACATTAAATGCTGCCAATGGGCCTTCAGGACAGATTGTGCCACTCACTTAATTATCTTTTTGCCAGGCCAAAACCTTCCATATTAATACATGTAAGTCACCCCCTGGGGTAGGCCCTGAACAGCCCAGGGTAAAGGGTGCTGTGTAATTAAAAAGATGGGCATGTACATTTAAGTTGTGTTGTCCTGATAGTAAAAACTTTTACATATGTGTTTTACTATTGCAAGGCCTACTTCTCCCGAGGACAACATGGATGTTAACTTATTACACTGAAAAAGCTGTAACTTCTGAATAGGAACAGGTGAGCAGTTCTTGTTTGGTGTCTTTGGAATTGTAATGAAAAATACTCTTTTATGGTGAAGTCAAATTTTTTATTAAAATTTTGAAAATGCCACTTTTAGAAAGTTATCATTGTTCTGCTTAGCCATTCTGTACCTGCAGCCTGTCTCTGGATTATATGACTGTGTGTAGTTGGTCTTTGTGTATTCATCCGGGACAGCCACACATAATAGAGAACTTAGGTGGGCCATCACTGGCAAGGTGGGAGAGCAGTGTTAGGCACAGCCCACTTAGGCCTGAATAAGCTTTGTCCTGCCTTCACACAAAGGATTGAATACCACTCTAGCTAGTCTAGAGTCAAGGAAGGTGGAAAAGCTGTGCATGTCAAAGGAAAACCTCTAGAATCTGATCCCACTCCAAAGGAGGCACCATGTGTAAATATTGGACCTCAGACACCAACGCTGTGGTGCTTTTTCTGCCAGAAGGACTTCCACTCTGGTCTCCTGCTACTCTGATACTCTGCTGCCCTGCTTGCTGAGAAGGAAGATTGGACCTGCACCCTTAATCCCAGGCTGAAATGACTTCAATGTTCCGCCAATGACTTAAATGTTCTGCCAATTGACCTCCAGTTCTGAGCTACAGGAACATAACAAGCTCCAGAGGCTCCTTGCAACTTTCCAGTCGGCTAAAACTGCAACTGGACCTGCCTGAGCCCTTCTGGACTCTGCTGGAGTGAGCACCTGACATCCAAGTGGTGCCCTTCTCATCTTGGATAGTTGGTGTGGCTCAGTTAAGCTCCCCTGAAGATTTTTGGGCTCCTCACAAACTCAAACAGGCCTGTTTGCCCCAAGACCTTGCCGCACACGCCAGCCACCATTGCGAAGATCTGGCAAGCCAACTCTTCGCACTACAGCATTGATCACCACAGTGACCATAAATGCAAAGCTCCAGTCCCGACGTCTGCTATACTAATAAGATCTAGTGCTACAGCAGTAACCTTTTGTGATGCCCAGCTGGCTCTTCATGCTAATTTGACAGACACCAACGATGCTCCCCCTTCCACCGTGAGCAGAACTCTTGACGCTGGACTGAGAAGGAAACTCTTTGTAACCTGTTCCATGTATCCGATCCACGATCAATCACTGTCAGCCTAAACTTGTGACTTTCACTTGGTCTCGTATGACCAGATAGCCTTAAGAGGTGTTTTGTGCTCTTTGGGGCTATTTTAATTTATATCTTTAATAATTCATACCTACGGTTCTACTAATTGGATTTTTTTAATATTGGTGTCACATTATGTATTAAATTTTGCTTTCTTTTCTTGTGTGGTTTTTCTTGTGCTGTTTTTTCACTTTATTACTGTTGAAGTGCTCCATAAATACATTATACATGGCCTCTAAGTTATGCCTGACCTCTCTATGCAATACTACCAAAACGTGGAGCACAGGTTAATTTGGGGTTGCTTGTGAATTCACCTTGACAAGGATAAGGTTACCACTTGAGTGGGATATTACCCCCCTCAATCTGTAACCCAATTTCTTACAGTCTTGCATTTTGTTAATATATGAGATGTTATATGTGACATCATGTCAAGTAAATACATGTCATTTTATGTTACTTTATCAGTAATTTCTAATGTGTACACCCACCCTCTGGGGGTCTTTAGGTGCTGGAGAAGAAGACAATAACATTCTCAGATAAGCTCCTCAATTCCAAGAACATAATTTGTGTAATGCATATGTGTTATTGTTATGAGAAGCAAAGGCTCAAACATGATTGCTTGGTACATGCATGGAGAAACTGAGACTGAATAGTAGATCTTAAGATTTAAGAGAGCCTCTTGTGAAACTGTAATCACTCCAAATGCTACTGATGGGCACTCAGTCTGAAAATTAGTGCATGAGTGTGGTAAGAGAAATACACAGCTCGATCAACAACTTGGCCAGCATTAGATAATAGGAATGGTTGAAGTTCAACTAGTTCAGTCAAATTCTCAGTAAGGTCAGTGTGTGTGAGCATATATGTGCACAAATAAGTGTATTTGGATAGACAACTCATTTGGTTCACATGGAATTAGGCTCCATACCAAGCTATTCACTTAAAATGCTAAATATAACTATCGATCATTGTATTATATGCTGGTCTCTAGAGGAAGCGCAGCTGAAAAATCTGAAATATACATGCTATTAGTTCTGATTCTAAGTTTCCTGGCTTCTCCATAAGAGGCATTTTACGGCTTAACCTTTTCTCATCACCCTGAAATGTTAGTAGAAACCGTGAATCTTGTCCTTCCCAAGTACTGCATCTGAATTTAGAAGACTTCCTGATGAACAATAAAGGAGTATTAAGGTTTATGCTGGCGTTTCCACTCCTTTCTGATCCACCTTCAGGAATAAATATCTATGCATAAAGTGAGCGCAAGTAATTTTTGCTGTACCTCTACCTCGGGAAACTGCTTGTAGGTTTCTGTGACTTTGTGAATAATAAGATTTTTCTGCATCAAGGATGAACTGTCAATTATCTCTCGGTGGCCCTTCTTAGGAGTAGTCATATATATTGACTGAAAAAACAAAGGTTACAGGGACGTTTTTGTTCTGAATTTTCTCAAACAATGCCATAGAAATTCAGCAGTTATAGAGTTCTTTTAAGTAACTATAATACACTCCCTAAGTTAACTATAACTCGCTCCCATGCCATGCACAGTTTTCTTATCCATAATTTGAGTGCAAATGTTGCAGTGATAATGTCAAAAATGCCATACAAGATCTCATCAGCGATATATTATGTAGAGTAATTAGCTGTGCATGGCAAAGGCACAAGCTATAGTTACCTTAGAGCGTGATATATATATATATATATATATATATATATACACAATGTCTCCAGTCAGCAATCAATTGCATGAATTGAACAAACCAGTTTAATGGATCATTTTCGAACGCCTGTTTATTTGTATGCTACATCATTTAATTTCCAAATCACACCAGGAACATTTTGCAAAAAAAATGCTGTTATTCCATCATGAATGTCACATAGTTCATGTTCTTGGTTCATTACTTGCCACGAATGCTGAAAGCAATGTTTATTAAAAATCCAGTGTCAAAATGTGACTAAACAAAACCATCACCTGAGTGGTTCAAACTAAATGTTATTATTTAATAAATTACATGACTATTTATATATTAACAGAAGAACGAAGAGAGAGAGAGACAACTCTTTATCATTCTACCTAGAACTTGGTCAAGTCTCTTAGGGCCTATTTTAGATCCTCGTGGATGCCCGTTTCTTCGCCAGGGTGACAGAGTAAATGATTAATTTAAATTACTCTATCCACCTGTTGGAGGTACTGAGGTACCATTCGCCATATTTAGAAATTACTATCAAACAGAGGGTCATTTTTTAAAGCATTGTCAAGAATTCCCATCATGTCGTTTCCAGTCAATTCTTTTTATAGTTTGGCATAGGGCTCCACCACCATGACGGAGCTTTGCACCAAACTGTTTTTTTTCTCAAATGGAAAATCCTGAAGCCGGATTTTCTGTTTGAAAATACAAAAATAAAATACCCCCTTCAATGGAGAGGGGAGGCCTTTGTGTTTTACACTGTTCCCTACCACCACGGTTTGCCTTGCGGTGACAGACAGTAAACAATTGCTACATGTCTAGCTATCCTAATTGGGCAGGTGGACATGTAACCAATTATACGACGGCCCATACGCTGTTGGCCCGTCTGAGAGGTTTGGCCAAGACGGTGATGGAGTAGTCATCACTGTGGCCAAACTATGGTTCACCAGCATTTAAATCAGGCAGGTGGACCACTATGTTGATAGTTACCATTCATTTACAGATATTTAAATGTCATATGTTGGAACAAAATTGACATCCTACGTCCTTTCCTTTCATAGCCCCTGTAACCAACTCAGCATGTCTTTCACATAGTTCACTTTACAAAATTCTCTCACTTGCCTGTCAGAGAAAAATAGGGAAAGTAAACAACAGTCTCCATTCTGAAAGAATAAGGAACAGTTTGTCAGGAGACACAACCTGACATTTGGGCTCTGCCTTTGAATGCACAACAAATATGACAACATAAAAACAAAATGTACAGACCTCTTTATTTCTCATTCACCTTCTGAACTCCAGCAAGGTTATTTGAGGTGTGCTGCAGCACCCCTATGCACTCCCAATTCCTGTGTCTATTGGCTCCTCAGATTCAAAATACAGTCCTTTGTTTTATTCACTCAGTGAAATGCCAACATTGCCTGTTTCAAACTTTCACGCTGAAGTAGACATAGCTAATATTTACATCAAGACAAATATCCTCATTAGGTATTTACCTGACATTTGTGGTATATTTAGAAACATAGGTACGCTAATGGTGATAATTTTTTATGCAATTTGTATATAATTACGATTGATGCCACCAACAATCGGCATTATAATGCGTATCGGTATCACTAACTTCATACAGAAGGTCTTATTTAGGGACCTAATGACCAAATGTTCCCTATCAGAAAATTGTGTTTTTATATTTTCCTTCCTACTTGTGCTCTCTGTGTTGGTGAATATGACAGAGAGCTCACCTGACTATCACAACAGTCTCGTTTGCAGTCACCAGAAAGTTGCACTCCATTTCTATTCATTAGTTACCAATACAGTGTCAAGGTATCCCTTTCCTAGATGTCGCCTTTCACCTTGTGCTCAAGATACGATTGATATATCTGCTCCTGCTGCCATGTGCGAAAGTCCAGGATAGGCATAATTTCCTCTCTTTAGTGGCTTGATAGTCATCTGAGGATATGACTGGAAAAGGTCAAACATCAACAGTTTATTGGAAGCTTCTTCAACACTGAATTGATCACAGAGTTCACTGAGAAAGGGACCCACTTTCAAAGTAGTGAAAAACAAGAAAACGCTTTTCAAACACCACTTTTTACCTCTGTATACGTCTTATGACATCCACATCAATGTTACACTTCACTGTGGGAACATATGCTTCTATGTATGCCATTGGAGATATTGTATCTCAACAAGACAATCAATCAGGATTTATAAAGTGCGGCTAATCACCAGATAGGGTATCCAGGTCCCTGCATGCCCCAGAGGCTTATTTGAACAGCCAGATTTTGAGATCCATTTGGAATTCTGGAAGTAAGGTGATGGCCCAGAGGTGTGTGGGGAGGCTGTACCAGGATTTTGCTGCGATGTGAGAGAAGGAACGTCCTCCACTTCTGCGTCGGTGGATGCAGGGAGTATGGGCAAGTGAAAGGGAGGCAGAGCGTAGTTTTCTTGATGGTTGGTGGAAGTTCAGATGGTGGTTTTTGTATGTGGGCCCTTGGTTATGTAGATCCTTGTGTGCAGGGGTCAGCAACTTGAATTGGTATTTTTTCTTTACGGGAAACCAGTGGAGTTGCCTGAGGTGGGGTATGGTGTAGGTTCATCGGGGAAGGCCGAGGATGAGTCTGGCTGCAGCGTTCTGTATGGTCTGAAGTCTCTATAGGAGGTGTGTAGCAATGCCTACGTAGAGAGTTTTGCCGTAGTCCAGTCGGCTGGTGATGAGACACAGTGTGTGCATTCCTTTGCTTACTTCTCCAGAACCATGATCACTTGTGAATTTTTTTTTTTTCTATCTATGATTGGAAATTGTCCAGGCAGGGGTCATGGGAAAGACATACCAAAACCAACTCCATCAATCCTTGTGTAAACACCAGGCATGGATGAAGAGGATTTACTCCAGCAAAGTGGGGAACACTGAAGAAAGTAGACAGTGGGCAGAAGATACCAATGATCAAAAATGAACAAGACAATTGTTTTTCAAAAGAACAGTGTTTGTCGTTTATTGCAGAAAAAGGCCTTAGAGTGGTGTCATGGCACTCTGATGGAGTCTTGTGGAAAGAAATATTGTAGAAATGCTGGACAAGTTTGTTTAATAGCCTGGAATAAGCAAGTGTGTTAAAGAGTACATTCAGGAATGCTACATATGCACCCAGGCAAAAGGGCAGGTTCAGAGTGTCCCATGGGACTTCTATATCATCTCCCAAAAACAGCATGGACTTGTGATGTTATCTCTTTGGAGTTTGTCTTTGTACTCTATCAACCAGGAGAATATACAATGTTTCTAGTTGTGGTTGACAGATCTTGAGATTATGCAGGCAGAATATATTTTGGATTCCCATATTCCTAGTGACCTGCTTTAGTTTTCGTGCCATGGAAGGGCTTTGGTTATTGCTCGGGTGAACCTACATCTTTTGCCCATACTCCCTGGTATCCTGATGTCTTGTCAATTGCACTGCATCTTAGAATGATATGGAGATTGGCCCAAGGGCCTTATGAGTTTCTGTCAAGAACGCGGGTAACAAGAGAGAGGCAGTGCACACAAAAGTGAGGAGAACTACTAGTATAGCTATGATAGTGCAATTATTAACACAAGGAATACTTGGTTGCAGCATGATGAAACAGCCATGGGGGCAACATCAGCATTGAATCTGGAAAGCAGATTGGGGATATGAAAGGCAGAGATTTGACACCTGGTGGAGACTTGAGTATGGATAGAAATAAGCAATAACAGGGCACTACCCCTTTCAGCCATGAGGGTAGGATAGCAGATCTGACTCACAGTATGTAACCCTTGTATAACTAAGGTTGAACCACAATCAAGTGTATCTGGCAACATTGTGAATAAGTTGGCTCCCACTTGACAAGAGTTCTTTCAATGAGCTGTTGTATTCCTTTCAACTTTCTCATTTTTTGCCTGGGTTGCCTTACATTTGTAGTGGATTTCCCTACTTTCAAGGCCCATAATTTGACATTCAAATTGCCTAGTTTTCCTGTGGTCACCATTCAATTGCAGGTGGCCCCTGCATCACTTGGAGGCCAACAGGATTTTGCTAGTACTTGTTAGATTCATTACAGCAATCTCCTTAGTGCGTTCTGATAAGTGACATTCTATTAAGATTCATAAGTAGGAGGTCTATCAGTTCAGATCACCCAGTGTTAATCCATTGTGATTGCTCCTCTAAGGACCTTCCTAAAACCATTATTAATGGCTCAAAAAGCCAAGACAAATCTACTAGTGTGTCCATACCACATCAATTGTCAGAAAAGTGTGATTCCTCTCTTTCTTCTTTGCTTTCCTTGGGGTCCCCACTAAGAGCGCCTCCAGCACCTTTTGGGCCAGTTGAATGGGCTAGGCTTACAACAAGTTCAAAGATGAACTTCACTGTATCCTTTTCTAATGTGTGACACTAGCCACCACAATTTCAATCCGTTGGCCTCAATCTAATTTTTTGCTGTTGGCACTTGATCTTGTCTGCAGTATATTTTTAACAGCGTGTATCATGATGATACAAACTCATAGGACTCACTGAAGGGAACTGAGATTTTGCTTACCCTTCTGACCATTTTCCCCTACAAGAAGAGCCACTGCCACAAGTTGACTTCCTTACCTAAGAACCTGCTTACATATGCAAGCCTTGTCCACCAAATGCTTCCATTGAAGGTTAAATGATTTTTTAAAGATTTTCCTGACACTGAAGCCATTTTTGGTCTCATAAAAATTATTTCAAATTATTGAAGACTCTAAGCAGCTGTGGGCTATCAACCCTATTGTTTGATTTTGACCCGTGGAAGTTCCTAGAAAATAAATACTACTATGTTTTGCTTGCACATTACACCCTTCACTCATGAACTGTTTTGTGATGTGCTTGTGTGTTTCCTGTGTTCTTTAGCACCTTTCCATTGTCCAGATGTAGCCCAACCCACCACAAAGGGATACCTTAGAGAGACTTTGAAGTTTTCCCTGTATGAGTGAATAAAATGAGGTTCTTTAAAATGCTAGTATATGATCTAATAGTTAGGGTGAGAAATTGAGCTATGAGTTAAGAGGGGTGGAAGTAACCTCGAATAACAGACCCAATACTTGTCAGGGTAAACCACAAAAGTCACTGAACCAACATGTGGTTAGCCTTCTGGTAGCTTGGCACAGATGAGCCAGGCTTATCTCAGAGGCAATGTGTAAGTATTTACACAGCACTCAAAGAATAATACAGCGAAAGTGAAACAGAAAAACTGAGTATTTTGTTCTTAAATAAAATGACACCAAAACAACAAAAATCCAGTCAGTAGAACCAGATAAATTAATTTAAAAAGTTTTAGGTGAAAATAGCCCCAAGATGCATAAAGCGTCACTCAGGTTACACGGTTGCTAGACAAGGGAAAAGTCACACGTTCAGGCCAGTCGTGATGGAGCCTGGGTCAGATACAGGGACCAGGTTAGTTCCACTGAAGGGATACATTCTCACGCTTGGCATGAAGAGTGCTGTTCGCATTGGTAGGGACCGCTAGGAGGAGGCTGTCAGCCCAAGAAGTAGGTTGAGTGTTATGGATGGTCATTGCTGTAGCATGAACAGCCGATCATCATTGGACCTTCATGCTGGTTGATCTTCGTGGAAACGTCTGTTTCTTCACCTTTGCTTTAGGCCAAGTTCTGACAGATGGCAGCCAAGGTTACAGGACCTGGAGAGCACCTCTTAGGGATCAGGAGTCATAATGAAGTCACCTCAGAATTCCACAACCTTATAAAGGAAGTCAGTTCTCTGTCTTGTTCCTCCATATGGTCACGGAATTCCATGGTGGCTTGCAATATCCTTATAATGTATGGGAGGTAGGACTTCATCCCCTATATTGAGAAATGTATGCAATGGGTCTATTTAACTCTCAACCATTGGATAAGCGTTAGAGAGATTGGTTCTTTCTTTATCCATTGCTGCATAGAGTACGCAATCATCCTGTTTCTCTTTTAAAAGCAACTTGCATTCACCTGAGAAATTTGGGAAACAAGATGTTATCAAGGCTACATCAGGGGTGTGGAATTTATTAAAATATCTACTTGTCCACGGGACAGGTTGCTTCTCAAATCTACTTGTCCAGTAAAAAGATCTACTTGTCCCTTTGGTGCCATGTAGTGTGGCGCCAAATTGTAGCAGCAATCTCATTATGTAAGAGCTCTGATAATAGCCTCTCTGATTATGCCATGGCTACTACCATAGTAGGGCTTGAATACTTGTAGTTTCAATCCCTACTGTAGCAATTTCCTTATTTTTCCACCTTTCTGCAGATCTGCATACTGGGGCTGGAGGAAGCAGTAAGCAATAGTTCCAGGGCTGGAATGCCTTTGAGTCTGCAAACCTACTAACCTGCATGTTTTAAAGATTTAAACCAGCTTCTCTCTAATATTTTCCCATAATAAGAAAGGGTGGACATTTACTCCTGACAATGGCAGGATTAGAACTTCTTCCAGGGTTGGGAAGAAAGTGGCTGGAGGGAAAATGAACTTGCAAATGCTCAATAGATTTTCACATGAGCAAATCTACACATGCGTATTTACCCATGCTAAAATACAGTTCACAAATATTTTATAGGGGTACGACATATACCATGGGTGCACTTCTGTGACTTTCTTTAAGAATTTGGGGCCACATGTAGGTAGGTTCAGATTTTTGACCCGCAAATTGCGAGTCGCAAATCCGAATGTAGGATGGTGTCCCTGACACCATCTGTGATTCGCAAGGGCTTCGCAAATGCACACCTCATGAATAATCATGAGGTGGGTCGCAATTTCCGACCCCCTTGCGAATGGCGGCCTCACAGGGATGGTGGCCTGCTGGAGACAGCAGACCACCATGTCTGTGACTGCTTTTCAATAAAGCAGTTTTTTGTAATGCAGCCCGTTTTCCTTAAAGGAAAACGAGATGCATTACAAAAACGAAAAATGAAACGTTTTCGTTTCATTTTTTCAGAGCAGGCAGAGGTCCGCAGGACCACTGCCTGCTCTGAAAATTTTTTTACAGTGACATTCACAATGGGGAAGGGGTCCCATGGGGACCCCTTCCCTTTTGTGAAAGTGTTAGCACCCATTTGAAATGGGTGCAAACTGCGATTGGTTTGCGCCCGCATTCGCAAAACAATCCTACGTTGCACTGCGAGTCGCAATTAGGAAGGGAACACCCCTTCCTAATTGCGAGTCGCAAACCCGTTTTGCGATTCGGTAACCAGGTTACCGAATCGCAAAACTGGGTTTGTGCATCGCAATGTGCTTTTTGCACATCGCAAACAGCGAAAGTCGCTGTTTGCGACATGCAAAAAGCTACCTACATGTGGGTCTTGGTCCCTAATTAGGTCTGGTGTTAACAAAGACATTTTGTTTTTATTAAACTTCTATTTCTCTCTCTTTCGGCTGGCTTTACTGTGAGTGATCGCATTCTTCTCTTCCACAAGGAGCATATTGGCACACAAAGTAGTTTTGTTCAGTGTCAGGAACTTCAGTGACGTAACGAAACTGGAGGGTGCCCCTTTGCAAAGAACATGGAGGAGCCCCCTCTCCAGACTCACTCAGGGCAGGTGCTGTGCTGAAGGGGCCCCCTGGAGGGCGGCTGCGGGGCCTTTGTTATGCCACTGGTGGCAACATGTGCTTTTAGAGTTCAAAAACGTTTTTTTTTTTTTTTGCCAGTGTTTGTTACAATGTTGAGGGCCTGGTAGCTCCCACAACAATAAAGTGTTACAAAAGCCATGTCAAAACAAGACACGCATTGATGAAACTAAAAGACTTATAAAAATATGTCAGATCAGTTGGCTTTGTCAGTGTTTGTTTATTTTTATGCTTCCCATAATCGTGTTGAAAATGGTTACACTGATTTTCCATTAGAAATATTTTTGGGAAATACTAGCATGCATCAAAACATTTTACTAAATGACACTTCATTTGCATATAATCAGAGAGCATTCTGGGAGCATTATACTTAGCCTCATAGCCTAAACTTTTCAAACATGTGTATACACGTTTTTTTTTTTTTTATACTGGAACCAACGTCAGTAGTGAAGTGTGACCTTAAAACATTTATTTACAGCACTCACCCTAATAATGAAGGTTTTCAAATAATGAACCATAAATACAAGTTCGAACAGCATTATCTTTTGGAAACACATTACCTCTACTGCAGAGAGTTCCACTCTCTGTAAACAGGCAGCCAAAGGGTTTGTGCTGCAGAGGGTTGGGCCTACTTGTCCCAAGGACAAAGTAAACATAAAATCTTGTTGCCCTTGACCCCAAACAAGATGTCCCGGGCGTCGAAGAATAAAATTTGTCTGATGCAAGACATATCACCCGATATCCTGGTTCCCCAAAATAAAACTATAGGTGACATGAGATAGATGTGATACCATATGCACTGGTACATTTGTCCTAAACAGATCATCACCCAATGTCTGGTTAATGCACAGTGCTCTTTTGTCCCACCGCACTATATAGATATCAAAGATTACATACATTGTTTTATTTTTTTCAAGAAGCTTGGCTCACTGATCTTGCTGATCTCACCATCCTTCCCATGGACATCCACACTTGCCTTCTAACCCTGCTGATGCCAAGGATGCCAGCCATGGAATCAACAGGCTATCCTTACCTAAATGCACCAGGTAGTTAATAATTGCCTTTTTATTGTTCGCCAATGATTTCAATGATCATAATTATCTACACTTTCAGATGGATACTGTTGAATAAAAGTACTTTTATAAGTTGGGCAGGATAGGAAACTGCTAGAATGCTTAGAAAGGGGAGACCACCGGATGAATCAGATTGCAAAAAAACATTGACTGCTCCTAAAAATGGGAAACTTCATTCTTCCTTTCACTTCCAGTGCTTTGTTACAATGTGCTTGCAGCTCCACCACTCTCTCAATGTTACATGTATTAATTTATAAACATACATCTACTTGTTGCAATATTTGTGTCACATATAGAATTATAAAACAAACATATATAGACTAAATTGTCATATTCAGAATGGAAACCTGTATTTAGGCCCATATTTAAACTTTTTTAGCGCCTCATTTGCGCTGCTTTTTGACGCAAAAACGGCGCAATCTTACGAAATGCAGTTGTATTCTTCAAGTTTGCGCCAAAAAATGACACAAATGCGGCGCTAAAAAAGTTTAAATATGGGCCTTAATGTGTAAACCTGTGGTGGATCTGTGGATATTGGTGCACACATAGACTGGTTCATAGGCCAAAGTTTAAAAATGCACCATGAAATATGTGTCCACAAATATTGATATCATATGGTATAACAATGTGTCTTTGGTGGCGGTCTCACTTAATCTCAGAGGGGAGAATCTTCGTTGATTATCTAAGGCACTCCTTAGAGTAGGCCCATTTGTTACTGTAAGAAGGGGCATTACAGTCCATCCTTACAAGTGAAAGATTATGTACCAATGAATCAGATCTAAAGTATATATGCCCTGCTGCACAATTTAAATCAACATTCATGGAACACATTAGCAATTTTGTCAAATGCAAATTGTTATCTCTTTGTGGTTGAAACAGTGGCAGTGCAGCAATAACAGGTGGAACTCTCAGAATTTCATCTACCTATCATCCAACATTGACTACTGCTCTGCTCCTGTCAGGGTGGGGCATCCTTTGACCATGCAGTAGCAAACCTCACACCCACATACTGCCTTTCCATTACCAGCAGTGCTTAATTTTGAGCCAGTAGGGTCGGACTGGAACATAAAATAGGCATAGGCATCCAAATAAAAGTGGCCTTCATTTCTAAATCGCCTACAAAATTTACCTATGTTCCACAAATCGGGACAGCTTTGCACTTTCAAAGGTACATTTAATAGGTGTTTTGCAAGGTATTTGTACTTCCTGCATGCTATGTCTGTGGTAACATTAGGAAACTAAACAATAAAAACCTGCCAAGCAGACCATAAACCAGGTCCACAGTCATAAAAAGACCCAACTACTGACCTGTCAGACCAGCCCTTCTGCTATTGCCAGATTGCCTTGTAGTCCCATCCAACCCTGCAAGATGGTGAGTGCAGGTGAGGCCAGTCAGTACTAATTTTTGGGGACTGGCACTTATTTTTCTTCAACAAATGTTGATCCAAAGCAAGTTAAGTTGGTGGTAAAATATGAATATTTTGTGACCGGATTACAGTTCCAAAACATTAATACATATCTTGAGAAATCGTATTTGGAAGGAGCGTCTTTAGCGCACCCCTTCAAAATATTGATTCCTAATGGTTTCTTGAACTCATTTAATGATTCAGAAAACCTTTTCTAGGGCTAGATGTACAAAGGGGTTTTGCATTTGTAAATCCCACAAATCCATAAATCAGAGGGTTTGTTAATGCTAAAAATGTTCTCCTAATTAGTAAAAATGTGTCTGAATCACTAAATGTGCTTAGAAATGGATACCGATTTGGAAGGGCCGTGTTGTAGGTGTCCCTTCCAAATAGTGAATCAGTATGCTGTGAATCAACATATTGCAACCGAAATCTGGTTGCAAAACATTGATATTTTACCAACACCTCAAAGGAGATGGTATCCCATTTGCAAATGGGAAAGGGGTGTTGCAAATCGCTACTGGCCTGTTTTTTGCAACCCAACCTATTACTGCATAGGTAGGTTCAGAAGATACCACACTGGTAAAAAAACTGTAGGTCCCAAATTACAACCAGCATTTTTTCGAATAGCGTATATTATATTTGGCCCTTTAAAAAGGGCTTTGTAATTTGCAAACTCTCAGGGCCATATTTATATTTTTTGACGCAAAACTGCGCTAACGCAGTTTTGCGTCAAAAAATTAGCGCCGGCTAACGCCATTCTGAAGCACCATGCGGGTGCCGTATTTATTCAATGACGTTAGCCGGCGTTACCCGCCGGCGCAGCCTGGTGTGCGTGAAAAAAAATGACGTACACCAGGCAGCGCCGGCGTAGGGGAATATGGAGCTTGGGCGCCAAAAAATGGGGCAAGTCAGGCTGAGGCAAATTTTTCGCCTCAACCCGATTTGCGCCATTTTTTTCGACTCCCAACCCCCATTGAAATGACTCCTGTCTTAGCAAAGACAGGAGTCATGCCCCCTTGCCCAATGGCCATGCCCAGGGGACTTCTGTCCCCTGGGCATGGTCATTGGGCATAGTGGCATGTAGGGGGGCACAAATCAGGCTCCCCTATGCCACAAAAAAAAAAAATTATTACTTACCTGAACTTACCTTATGTTCCCTGGGATGGGTCCCTCCATCCTTAGGCGTCCTCCTGGGGTGGGCAAGGGTGACAGGGGGGGTCCCTGGGGGCATGGGAGGGCACCTCTGGGCTCCTTCCGAGCCCACAGGTCCCTTAATGCCTGCCCTGACCAGGCGCTAAAAAACAACGCAAAAGCGGCTGGACGTCATTTTTTTTGACCCGCCCACTCCCGGGCGTGAGTTTTGCCCAGGAGTGTAAATACGGCGCACATGCCGCGGAGTCAATTTTTTAGACGGGAACGCCTACCTTGCATATCATTAACGCAAAGTAGGTGTCCACGCTAAAAAATGATGCAAACTCCATGGACTTTAGCGATAGACGCGTCTAACGCCAAAGTATAAATATGGAGTTAGTTTTGCGTCGGAATTGCGTAAAAAAAAACGACGCAATTCCGGCGCAAACAGAGTATAAATATGCCCCTCAGATTTATGGAATCAGAGGGTTTACAAATGCTAAAACCTTTTGTACATGAAGCCCACAGTTTTCAAAATGATTTTAATGACTGTAGTACAGTGAAGCAAGTGCTCATATAACAATATTTAATTTAACTCTTAACACTGCACTTCTGTCATTTCTAAGTCCTGTAGGTAACAGTTGTTAGAGCCCCATTTACCAGCCTCAGAAGAGAGTTAGTTGGTCTCTCTAGGATTCGCCCTGGTAATTTATAGGCAAGCGCCTGAATCCGCGGTAGGAATTTAACTCTGTGTTTAGGTCAAGAAACACCAAATGACAAGTCACCACAACAATTAATTTCAAGAAATCCTCAACCTATGCAAGGAGGTAAAGAGCGCTCCTGTAATGTCAACATGCTTGCAAAACAAGATCACAACGAGGTTTAATCAGGCAGCGTCGAAGGACAAGGTAACCTCTATGTATCAATTCAAGCCTTTTCTTTTCCAGTCACGTAACCTTAGTTATTTTTCCAAGCTTCGCAGTACACGGAACCTTGTTAATATTTAACAATATGGAACAATAAAATGTAATTTGTGAAACAACAACTCCAAGCATATTAAAGGCAAATGTCAATGTTCCATCCTGAAGCCTGAAAAGGCAACACCAGCAAATTGGGTAAAAAAAACTAACCACAGAGCAAACACAATTATAACATCTGCTAATCTTTTGTGCATGATGTAATTGATGCTGCGGAGGAGTTTCCGTCGCAAGCTGTGTGCCCTTTAACATCTGTTATGAGGAGAGGCGGCCGGTGAATGACGTACTCCATTAAATGCAGTAGGGCCAACGCGCGCTCACACCAGCACAAAAAAGTCGCATATGAACACAGAGGAGATCAAAGCTACCGACTTAAAAGGGGTACAGGACAACTTTTCTTACACTGTTTACAAAAGTACAATTGTTCGCCATATCGTTGTAAAAAGCACTTGTTTAATGTACTCCTCAATTATATTCATTTACATTTCATCAAACGGATCCTCCTGAACTGTGGAATGTTTGTCATGAAAACGTAACCAGTCTGGTAGGCCGTCTGCTGGTATCTTCAATGTTAATACACTGCCAAGTTTGTTCCTTGCGACCGTTTTATTTTTATATCTTTTACCGTTTAAACACATATGAAAAATTGACTGGATTTCATCTAAAAGAGCTGCTATATTCGACCCATGGAACATAAAAATCTAGTGACGTTTCCACGTGATACACAATTGAAATACTTAGGGCCATATTTATACTTTTTGACGCACAACTGCGCCAACGCAGTTGTGCGTCAAAAATGTTAACGCCGGCAAACGCCATTCCAAAGCGCCATGCGGGCGCCTTATTTATGGAATGACGTTAGCCGGCGCAGCTGACTGGTGTGCGTAAAAAAAAATGACTTACACCAGGCAGCGCCGGAGTAGGGGAAAATGGAGCTTGGGCGTCAAAAAATGGGGCAAGTCAGGTCTGAGGCAAAATATTAGCCTCAACCCGATTTGCGCCATTTTTTTTTACTCCCAACCCCCATTGAAATGACTCCTGTCTTAGCACAGACAGGAGTCATGCCCCCTTGCCCAATGGCTATGCCCAGGGGACTTATGTCCCCTGGGCATGGTCATTGGGCATAGTGGCATGTAGGGGGGCACAAATCAGGCCCCCCTATGCCACAAAAAAATAAATAAAAAAATACTTACCTGAACTTACCTTAAGTTCCCTGGGATGGGTCCCTCCAGCCTTGGGTGTCCTCCTGGGGTGGGCAAGGGTGGCAGGGGGTGTCCCTGGGGGCATGGGAGGGCACCTCTGGGCTCCTTCCGAGCCCACAGGTCCCTTAACGCCTGCCCTGACCAGGCGTTAAAAAATGACGCTAAAGCGGCTGGACGTCATTTTTTTTTACCCGCCCACTCCCGGGCGTCATTTTTGCCCAGGAGTGTAAATACGGCACACATGCCTCGGAGTAATTTTTTAGACGGGAACGCCTACCTTGCATATCATTAACGCAAGGAAGGTGTCCACGCTAAAAAATGATGCAAACTCCAAGATCTTTGGCGCTAGACGGGACTGACGCCAAAGTATAAATATGGAGTTAATTTTGCGTCGGATTTGCGTAAAACAAATGACACAAATCCGGCGCAAACAGAGTATAAATATGCCCCATAGTGTGGCCCTTTGTGCTTTAGAAATTATTTCTGGCAACTGTGATTTAGAGAGGGCTGTAACATTCCCTCTGCCCTACACATTTGTTAATTTTAAAATATTCTAAGCTCAATCTAAAAAGGACATTGAAGGCACTGAAATGTTAGCAAATAATTATTTATTTTCTATTCTGTTATATGATGTTCTGTCAATTAAACACAAGCAATTTTAGCAAAGAGTACATAAGGTAGCTAATTAAGGGGACCATTTAGAGCTCATCAGAACAGAACTCCCTCACCCCATAAATTGAAGAGGCTTCAGTAATGTCAAAGCCACAGATTCCCCACAGAAGATAGAGCTGGGTAAAGTGTTTGATTTGCACAGTGACTTCAAATCATGGTGATGGGTTGCCACCTGTTTCGGGAGCTCGTTTTTCCTATCCAAAACTGCCTGATGAGACAGGGTGGTCCAGAGTAGGGAAAATGCATAAAGGCCCCCACAAAGAGGCCAAGCTAAACTTCAGTGACTTCCATGAAGCTACTGCACCAGTGACTTCACTGAAGGCCATGAAATCCCAGTCTGTGTGCCAGAAATCTAGAAATATGGCATACCTGTCAGGAGTGCATGGGTGAAAGCCTCCACTGACCTAGTGGTTCGGACGTCCAACCGCCAGGTTCCAATGAGGCCTTAATGTGTAATGCTGCACTAGGAGGGGCTGGAAAAGGATTTGTCCTTAACAGTGAAAAAGAAAAATTGAAACTGTCATATTTTTTATAGCAATCCCCTGCTACATTGATGAGTTATGCCTGAACCTGTACACTGTACATGCCAACACAACAATCATTGGCAAAGCAAATAGGTGTCACCCGGTTTTAGCCATCGGGTGGGGGTGGTGAACAGGTGGTGAACAGCAGTGCGATTATTTAATAAGTGTGCACATGCTTAAAAGAACATCCCCGATAACATGGTTATTGGAAAAAAAAGGCTGCACGCCAATTTGCAAGGGTGCTCATAGGCAGGATTTGCCGAGCTTGTTGTTGTAGGGAAACAAAGCCTGCTCCACATTCCAGGCATTCCCCCACTACTTATAGGAGCTGGTGAGCGAGCCGCCATTGCTGCAAGGAAGTTGCCAACAATCAGGCAATTCTACACAGAAAGTACAAAATGAAATGTCCTTTTTGGTTATGTAGGAAAAAATGCAAGTGGCGATGTAATGAAAAAAAAACAAGATCAGACATGAAAAAAGAATATAATTAAATAAGTATACAATGGTTTGCGTTTTCACGATTCATGCTAACATAAATATAAGGCCTATTTTTTTTATAAAGTGAAACATGTTGCCTATGGCACTTCAGATTGTTGGGCTAAACTATAACTCTGAGATTAGAATGTACAACATTTTCATTGCACCATTTGACCTGTTCAAGCTAAATGACGCAGCTCAAAAAAGCTGCACACTTTGCAGCTGGGAAAGGCCAGAGGGACCTCTGCACTGCCCATGCCATCAGCATGGGCAGTCAAGGGGCCCATCTTTGGCTCCCGGCACTAGCTTTCCGTCAGCCTTTCCATGGTGGGGTGACCAAGGCTGGCAGAAAGCTGAGTTGTAATCAGCACGGTACAACTCAGGCTGCCATCAGCCCATTGGGAACAATGTTCCTGGTGGTGACAGTGGTCTTAAGGCGTTCCCGCCCCCAAGGTCATAATGTGGTGGTGGGAGCACTTGGAGTGCGGCTGTCCCATGCCACTGGGATTGTGGCAGTCTGAAGACCACCACACTTGTTATGAGGCCCTTAATCTCCCTGTCCTATACAAAATGAATGTGTCTTTGTGTGAAGTGCTCCAATACCTTTGGGTCAATCTCCCGTTATTTAAAATGGCAAAAGAACAAATGTCAGAGGCTTTCATGAAGCAGAAAGGGACAAAGGCTTCTGGCCTCTGAGAGTCATTCATTGTGCTGGATGGGAGACCAACACGGCAATGGGAGAGAAGATTAACACAGAGAGAGGAAGCAAACTCAGATGGTTGGAGAAGCAGACAGCAGAGCCAGCTACTTGGGCCGTGCTCTAAGAGTTACATGCAAGTAGAGGAAAGTGCTAACCGTGTAGCTTAGCGGTAGGAAGCAAGCAACTGAGAGTGACTTTGAAACCAACCAATGGTAATCAATCGGTGGCTCTCAAGCCCACTAACAGTAAACATGGCTTGAAAAGACAGGGCATGTGCTGTCTAAGCAAGACCTAAAAACAAAAAAAGAGCAACCTCTGGCTTTAGAGTAACATATATGGTTGCTTTTTTGCTATTGTACCACATATACTTAGAGGGTGGCAAGCTAATTAACAGGGAGGGTCGAGCCAGAGCTAAGCCAAGGATGTAGCTCAGATCTTAGAGCCTGTGCAAGAGCCGAGACCTGAAACTAGTTGCTATGTAAATCATACAACAAACATTGAGGAATAAAGGATAAAGTAGTTTTGAAATTTTAAAAAGTCTATTTTGTAAACATGTGTAGGCTATGAAATTGGGGCACATTATAGCACTGCACTGAGAAGTACTTATTAAAAGTGATAGTTGTATACAACTGGTATCCTGAACCCACATATTGGAATGTGCTTTCATGTGCGATAATGAAGAAAAAGGAGGTTTAGTGAAATAAAAGATTTGCCTAAGATCAACCTATTTATTCAGGCAAGCTGCGATTTATCCAGGCTTTCTGGTTTAACTTTGTACAAGTGAACCAGGAATGTATATCTACTTGTCTTTCCATATGTTAAGGCTTCATTTTTATATCTTGGTTCATTTTTCTGCAGTTTTTTAATACACTTCAAAAATCGACCTGATGGCTGAGCGTTTTACAAGTGCACCATTTACATTACACAAGGTCACATGCATTGTTTATCCGCTTAGGGAGATTCATTTTTGTGCCCAGAATCACAGGTTGTTGTGCCAGTGCCGTCATTTTGACCTGAGTACCAGTTTCACAGTCGGCAGTTGTGACCGTAGTGCCGGATCCTGGGTGGAGAGAAGGAGTGAAGCAGGCAGAAGAGACATGTAAGCTCGGCTCGTTATAGGCTCAAGGTTCCAACAGGGCCTCAAGCTGAGCCAGAACCAAGCTTTAGGCTCGACCCTGGCTCAATCTTTCAGTGGCTCACCTACCTCTACAACACACTAACACTAGAGTGGTCCTGTTATAGGTGGTTAGCAAGTCTAACTAAGTTGTAACTCAATCATAAATAAAACTGTTTATTGGGAAGGAGGTGGCAGTATAGTGCACTCAGTCAGTACACATAAATGTGCCTGTACGCAGTATGTCTTTCACTATCTTACACAGAAACACATACCCAGCAGATGCCCAATGGAACACATTTGTTTGCCTGTACTCATTAGATAGAGATTTATAGACACTGGCGTCAATGTACCAAAATGCCAGGCGGCAAAAGTGACAATACACGCCCTTTGACCCTTATGAAATCAAGAAAGTGACATCATAAGACCTTTGGCCCTAAATCATCATAGGAAGTGATGTCACTTGACCTTAACCTGTATGATATCAAAGTAATTGACATTGATGAAGTTATATAATAAATTTAAATTAATGAAAAAAACCACAAAACAGAAGTATCTTTCTATACACCAGTATTAAGGTGCTGACATGATCTTTAAAAGTGGTGGGGTTTAATTCAGTTCTTACCCTATACTGTAGTAAGCTAGGTGAACGACCCGACGTCTTTTGGGAGGGATTGAGGAGGTTCTCCCCACAAGAACATTTTGAAAAATTGGGGCACATAGTGCACTTTAAAGGAACCTTTTCACATAGATTTGCCAAAATGTATGGGCTTGAGAGCACTTCTTAAAAATGTAAGTCCTTTCATGGTGTGTCCGGAAGCCAAAGGAGGAGATTACCTTTTTTTTTTTTTAATGTGCTGAGTGTCCTTATATGCCAACAATACCCTCCATTGTGCCAGCGCCAGTATTTTGTCCTGGGTGCGCACCAAATAGCATTGATGTCCCTTTATGTCAGCAATTTCAACAATTTCATACAAAATGTAAATCCCAGAAATTTGACATTTTTCATAGCCATGTACAATAGGTGACACTTATGTCAAAATTTACCTCTGGCATGTAGGGGGTCATAATTGTGTCCATATTTGTCCTTCTCCTATATGCCTCAGCAGTCGTGCTTTATGCAAAGAATCCCATTGAATATGCTAGAGCCAGCATTTTGCCAAGGGTGCTCCTTGTGGCAAGAATTATCTCTAGTGTACCAATACCAGTATTTTACTACAGGTGCCCATTATGCCAAGAACTACCTCCTATATGGTAGCACAAGCTTATTTTTGTGGGTGCCCATACCAAGAATAACCCCCAGCATGCCAGTGCCAAACTTTTACCATGGATGTCCCAAATGTCAAGTATTACCTTTAGACTGCAGGTGCTAGTATTTTGTCACAAGTCCCTGTCATGTTAAGAATTGGCTTCAGTATGTTAGCACCAGTATTTTGCAATCGGTTCCTCTATAAGCCAAGAATTACCTTTGGTATGCCAGTGCCAAAGGTAGAGTCACAAGCACACTCTCACTCACTTACATTCAGTCACTCACTCTTATTTACACCTACTCACTCACACTTAGGTCCTCATTACAAGTCTGGCGGTCTTAGGACCGCCAGCCTCACAGTGGCGGTCGGACCGCCACCAATGCAGCAGTCCGCCCTCCACATTATGACCGTGGGGAACGTGCCGGCACCACCACTTTTTCACCAGCCAACAGCCTGGCGGTGCCTATCGGTCTTAATCTGCTAGGGCTGCACTACAAGCAGCGCTGCCCTGGGGATTACGAGTCCCCTCTCTGCCGGCATTTACATGGCAGTTGCACTGCCATGTAAAAGCTGGTGGAGACGAGGTGCCAGGGGCCACATGGGGGCCCCTGAACTGCCCATGCACTTGGCATGAGCAGTGCAGGGGCCCCATGGACAGCCCCATTGCACTTTTCACTGTCTGCTTTCTTTAATTCACTCATACTTACTCACTCACACTGACTTGTATTCTGTCTTACTCTCACTCTATCTCCCTATTTCTCAATCACTCTGACTCACTCATCCTCACCTACTGACATTCAATTTAATTGATTCTCACTCACTACCTGTCACTGACTCTGGGGGTCATTATGAACATGGCGGTCCAGACAGCCATGCCGGTGGTGGCGGAAATTACCACCACCGGCATGGCGGCCTGGACCGCCATATTAAGAACACTGGGGACTGCCACAGGAGGCCCCTCCACCGCCAGGCTACTGCCACCAGGCAGCCTGACGATGGCGGAGGTCCCTATCGGACAGGGCAGCGCTGCAAGAAGTGCTGCCCTCCTGATAAAGAACCTGTGTTCCTCCTGTCTTTCCCTGGTGGTTTCCCCCGTCAGGGACGGGCTGGTGGCAGGGGCGCTCTGGGTGCCCCCATGCACAGCCCCGTCGGGCAGGTCCTATATGCGCGACGAGTGCTGCTGCACCCGCCGCACTGCGGCATTTACGACGGCTCCATGTGGAGCCGTCAGCAATGTCCAGGCCCAGCATTCCACTGGGCTGGCTGGCAGAAACACTGTTTCCACCCGCTGGCCCAGCAGAATGTTCTTTATTGGGCCGGTGGGGTCCTCAACGGGCTGGCGGTCTGTGTTTAGACCGCCAGCATGAACACGGCGGGAAATCCCGCCGTGTTCATAATGAAGGCCTCTGTCTCACTCCCAGATACATGCTCAACTACATACACGCTTATACATAAACACTCCCTCAGTCCAACACTCTCTCATCCGCCAGCATAAACATAATCTACCTTTAAAAACATGTTTTACCTACCTCAGCTGCCAGCGAAGATCCCATTCCAGCTTCTGGTGCTCCATTTTTTGTTACACTAGCTGTGAATATTGTGAAATTATTCACTGTTAGTGTAATAAAAATTGGGACAAAAATAAGTAGTGTTATTGGCACTGATTTTGTCAACTCCAAGACTAGGGTTCATAGAAACCAGAGGTCGCAAGGGGCAAGCCAGAGGCCACAGTTGGTGTTCCCTAAATGACGTCCATGATTATAGTCATCCAAACTTTTTTTAGCCTGAGCAGAGCCAGCAATGGCGTTATATGAATTTGCGTTGTTATTTCTTCTTCCCAGTGTATGAGGATTTTCCCAGCAGGAATTTTTCCAGGGATCGAGCCAACTGGCTTCTTGTAGCGTCATTAATGTCATCTGCTATTGTTACTCAGTATTCATGCAGTACCAGATAGTTCAGTACCATCTAAATGTAATTGGAGTCCACGTATGGCATCTGGGACAGCGCACCCAAATTATTGCTGAAGATTTTACAGAGTTGGGCTGGTGTACGTTACATGTGGTGTAGAATTTCAATTGGATTTGTTTAAATCTTCTATTCCTAGAGATTTGTAGTGCATAGAACAGTATTTTGTCCCAGTTATCATCGCTTATTTTGGACCTTCGTGTCCCTACAGTAAGAGGTTCTCCCATAGTTTTCATTAGAGTCCTGTGCAAGAATTATGTTAATTTCCTCTCTATCATCAGCACAGTGTTCAGCACTATGTTAGACTGTTCCATTGATCCAGGTCTGTCAAGGTGCGGAGGTCAACTTACCACAGCTCAAGAATTGACCCAAGGAGATCTCGTTCTCAACCATTGCCCAATTAAATCAATGGAAGTTTCCTGAATTGCACAGTCCTCTTAATTTAACAAAAGAGCAGCTCTCTCACAGTGTCATATAATAATTTTAATATGTATCTTGCCTTATGCAGGTGTTTCAAGGGAAGTTCTGGAGAGCAGTATATTGCTGCCCACCTCAGATATTGGTTCCAGTAGTATCAGGCTATTTTTAGTAACTTAGGTATTGCCTGTCTGCCATGTTTATCACAGAGCAGTATTCCACATAATGTGCCTGGGTGTACCGCTGCATGCAGCAACTCGGTTTCCGGTATTTAGGAAGATGGGACCCATTTTGTACCATATTGCAATAGTAGTGTTAGGTAGTATGGTTCATAATATGGGATACTCAGGGGCATATTTATACTCTGTTTGCGCCGGAATTGCGTTGGTTTTTTTGACGCAATTCCGACGCAAAACTAACTCCATATTTATACTTTGGCGTTAGACGCGTCTAGCGCCAAAGTCCATGGAGTTTGCGTCATTTTTTTGCGTGGACACCTACTTTGCGTTAATGATATGCAAGGTAGGCGTTCCCGTCTAAAAAATTCACTCCGAGGCATGTGCGCCGCATTTACACTCCCGGGCAAAATTCACGCCCGGGAGTGGGCGGGTCAAAAAAAATGACGTCCAGCCGCTTTTGCGCCGTTTTTTAGTGCCTGGTCAGGGCAGGCGTTAAGGGACCTGTGGGCTCGGAAGGAGCCCAGAGGTGCCCTCCCATGCCCCCAGGGACACCCCCTGCAACCCTTGCCCACCCCAGGAGGACACCCAAGGCTGGAGGGACCCATCCCAGGGACATTAAGGTAAGTTCAGGTAAGTATTTTTTATTTTATTTTTTGGTGGCATAGGGGGGCCTTATTTGTGCCCCCCTACATGCCACTATGCCCAATGACCATGCCCAGGGGACAGAAGTCCCCTGGGCATGGCCATTGGGCAAGGGGGCATGACTCCTGTCTTTGCTAAGACAGGAGTCATTTCAATGGGGGTTGGGAGTCGAAAAAAATGGTGCAAATCGGGTTGAGGCGAAAAATTTGCCTCAGCCTGACTTGCCCCATTTTTTGGCGCCCAAGCTCCATATTCCCCTACGCCGGCGCTGCCTGGTGTACGTCATTTTTTTTCACGCACACCAGGCAGCGCAGGCGGCTAACGCCGGCTAACGTCGTTGAATAAATACGGCACCCGCATGGTGCTTCAGAGTGGCGTTAGCCGGCGCTAATTTTTTTGACGCAAAACTGCGTTAGCGCAGTTTTGCATCAAAAAGTATAAATATGGCCCTCAGTCTGCCTTTTGTCATGGGGAGGAGAATCTTGCAGTGCAATACATTGTGCTGGAGTCCCTTCTATATCAAAGCCATCAGTATTATGTCTTGTTCCCTAACTATAGTTTGGGGTAGGCTAACTGGCTTACTTGCCAAAAACTACAACAGTCTAGGAAGCAGCCCCATCTTGGATACTGTCACATTCTCCATCACTTCACTAGGCAGGCTTTTCAAGAATTATACTGAATTTCAGATTATGGCTATTACTTTTCTGCCATTTTCCTTTATCAAATTGGCATCAATGTGATGTATTTGGATTCCCAGGTATTTGAATGGGAATGTTGCCCATGACAGCGGGAAGGGTTCTACAAGCAATAAGTCAGTGGCTTGCTGGAAAAAGGCAAGATTTGCCCCTTTTGGTTTTGAGGCCAAAAACTCTCTCAAACTTGTCCAGCATGGCTACTATGACTTTCAACTGAGCAGTTGGGTACCAGAGATATAGTAAAGTTTCATCTGCATAAACCAAGAGGATGTGTTTAATGAGCGAAGTTACACAACCTTCATTTAAATGATATAATCTAAAGTAACTGACCAACAGTTCCATAGCCTGTGAGATGAAGGTCAGAGGGAGAAGGGAGCCTTGTATTGTCTCCCTCTCAACTCTCCATTGTAGGGCAAACATCCTGCCTGTCCATGCTCCGACACTATGCTAAGTAGACGAAATAGATTCATGGCAATATCTGTATGACAAACACAATGTATTTCTTAACCATGCACATAAATGCCCATCCTAATGAAACAAAAGCTTTTTCAATGTTGAATGCAACATTGGGAGGTTCCAAGTTGTGTAGGGGACATGACATGAAATAAATGTCTCAGCAACGAAAACAATGCACTGGTTGCAGGCAGCTAGGGTAAATGGTCTATAGAGTTCATAATGGAGCAATGGAGGAGGAGCCCACCAGAGTGCATTGGTTACAAGCAGCCAGGGTGTATGCATTATGAAGCCCACCGAGGCAATAGAGAAGCAACCTAAATAATGGCCTGGTTACAAGTAGCTAGGATATGTGCACTAGAGGGTACACCTACAAGTGACAGAGATGGTAACACAGGAAGAATGCTTAGATTACAGAAACCTAAGGCTTACCTTGTATGGAAGCCACAGCAGTGACAGATGAACGCCCCACTGAAATGCACTGCTTTCAGGCAGCCTGTGTATGCGTTATATAGAGACCAACCATGGGCAAAAGAAGCAACACAACAGCTTGTATTAGTTGCAGCCAGTTAGGTTGTTGTACTGTAGAATTAGATTGCTCCATAGCCCTGACAAGACTGTGGATGCCCTGATTTGCATCAAGTTCTTGGCACCCTTTCTGAGTATATAGGGGCATATTTATACTCCGTTTGCGCCGAATTTGTGTCGTTTTTTTCGACGCAAATTCGACGCAAAACTAACTCCATATTTATACTTTGGCGTTAGACGCGTCTAGCGCCAAAGTTCATGGAGTTAGCGTCATTTTTTTGCGTGAACACCTTCCTTGCGTTAATGATATGCAAGGTAGGCGTTCCCGTCTTAAAAAATGACTCCGATGCATATGCGTCGGATTTATACTCCCGGGCAAAAATGACGCCCGGGAGTGGGCGGGTCTAAAAAACCCGCATTAGCGCCGGATTTTAGCGCCTGGGTCAGGGCAGGCGTTAAGGGACCTGTGGGCTCAGAATGAGCCCAGAGGTGCCCTCCCCTGCCCCAGGGACACCCCCTGCCACCCTTGCCCACCCCAGGAGGACACCCAAGGATGGAGGGACCCACCCCAGGGACATTAAGGTAAGTCCAGGTAAGTATTTTTTTTTGTGGCATAGGGGGGCCTGATTTGTGCCCCCCTACATGCCACTATGCCCAATGACCATGCCCAGGGGACAGAAGTCCCCTGGGCATGGCCATTGGGCAAGGGGGCATGACTCCTGTCTTTGCTAAGACAGGAGTCATTTCAATGGGGGATGGGCGTCATAAAAAAATGGCGCAAATCGGGTTGTGGCGATTTTTTTGCGTCAGCCTGACTTGCACCATTTGTGGACGCCCATACGCCATTTTCCCCCTACGCCGGCGCTGCCTGGTGTACGTCGTTTTTTTTAACGCACACCAGACAGCGCCGGCGGCTAACGCCGGCTAACGTCATTCAATAAATACGGCGCCCGCATGGCGCTTCAGAATGGCGTTAGCCGGCGCTAATTTTTTTGACGCAAAACTGCGTTGGCGCAGTTTTGCGTCAAAAAGTATAAATATGGGCCATGGTTTCTAGACATTGGTTGTAACACAGGCTGTCGGAGGTGTTGGTTGAAGTGTGCATGGTTCAGAAATGTGGTCCAAACAAGGCCTCATGCGTAGATACTTAAGATCAATGTTGAAGTGTCTGTGCCATACTGAAAGCAGTGTTGTTCAATTAGTCCACTTTGAAAGGACCCAGAGAAAGCTTCACCTGGCAATCTGGAAGTGACAGGAACCCAGCCCCATGGATGCACAGTTATGCAGCCAAGATGTATGTCAAACAAGGAGCACATTTATCGTAAATCACAGAAATGTAGCTGCAAATAGAGGCGCACCCCTGCTTTCACAGTGTGAGGGAAAATATTCCATTGGGTCTTCAGTCTAGACTAGTACAGGGAAGAAGGATGGTCAGAGAGATCCTCTCTTTTCACTCTGCTGCAAGAAGATGGCATACATTGAGAAGGGATGGCAAATCTATGTCAAGGAATGGCATTTAAGAAGATAATTCTTATGCAAGGAGCACCCTTTCTCCAAATGAAATGTAAGGTCCTGGAAAAGCAATGAAGGTAAGCCAGGAAGGTGAAAGGTACTACATACTTTTAAAAATGTTGAACTTTCAACAGTAAAAAATAAAGGTAACTACAGCAATACTTTATGCAATTCTAAAACTCTAGTTTAATAAATTAAATAACAAGGGAGTCACTAACACACCTGAGGTGATATGGCACAGAGCCAATTGTCAAATTCAAAGTTATTTTTATTGGCTCAGCTGAACTGGCCATACAACTAAATACATAAACAGATTACATTTTAAAACCTTGTATCAAACACATTAGTTTAATAGAAAAATCTCAAAATTTTAAAGAAATTAATATAAACAATCAGCAATAAAAATATGCTATTAGATGAATCAAATTTACAAAATGTATCTTAACATAAAACTCAAAACAAGCCAGATCAACATCTAAAATATGAAAATGTTGATAATGTACAACAATTAAACTGTAAGCAACCTAAGGTTTACAATACTCTGGCCTAAAGTGCAGGAATATTGGCAATAAGCCAAAAAATAGGAATGCAGCTTTGAGATATTCCCGAGAACTAGAGGACCTGAATGTAACCCCACATTTGAGCAAGGACATATGAAGTCATGACTCATTCACCATACTGCCTACTATAACTGGTCTCTTTGTAATACTACTGGCATTTTAGTGGGGACCTACTGCTAATGTAGAAAGAAAATATAACTGGAGTTTAAAGGTTCAAACAGTAGGAAGATCAGATTTCCATAAAAGACTCTGGGGGTCATTCCAACCCTGGCGGTCAGTGTTAAAGCGGCGGCCAACCCGCCAACAGGCAGGCGGTAAAAAAAATGGAATTCTGACCCTGCCGGGAACCGCCAACAGAGACCGCCACTTTAACATCCGATCGCCACGGCGGGACAAACAAACAGCGCGGCGGTCACCGCCAACAGACAGGCGGGAGCCAATGTACCGCCCACCCTATCACAACCCACCAATCCGCCACCTTTTCTGGGGCGGTAGCCCCGCCGATAAAAACACGGCGGAAACAGACATTACGAACGGAAAACGCTCACCTCTACACACTCCACGAGGAATCTGGACAGCATGGAACCCGAACTACACATCCTACCAGCTATTGTCTTCCTGCTCCTCTACCAGGAGCACGAACGCCGGCGCAGAAGACACCGGTGAGTACTGCACCTACGACACAGGGGAGGGGGGAGGCAAAAAATTACGGGCACACACATACGCGACACACCCACCCTCACCCTCACCCACAACTATACACATCAATGCAGAGCAACAACTCAGAGTGACATCCCCCAAACCCCCCGGAAGAATGCAAAGACAAAATAAAATGTTCATGAATTCTGAAGTATATTGAACGGCTAAGTATAAAAATCTATCCAACATCTATAACTATATATACAAATGTAAATTGTCCTGTGCAAATTGGGTATCAGCCATTGTTCGTGGGCCAATGGGCCTAAACACATGGGCAAAGCCCACACACGATACCCGATTCCATTGGAGAGAACACTGCAGGGGCATCAGATAGCAAAACAACAGGCACCTCAGGGGGAAGGGAAGGGGTGCATCTCAGCCAGATGAGTCCACGATGCCAGATCCACGAGGGGCCTCCATGCCCACTGTTCAATCCTGGGGAGTGCAAAGCCACAGTCTCACAAGTCCAGACAGTGGGTGGATTGCCCACTGTGCCATCCTGGAGAGTGCAAAGCCACAGTCTCACAAGTCCAGACAGTGGGTGGATTGCCCACTGTGCCATCCTGGGGAGTGCAAAGCCACAGTCTCACAAGTCTCTACAGTGGGTGGATTGCCCACTGTGCCATCCTGGGGAGTGCAAAGCCACAGTCTCACAAGTCTCTATAGTGGGTGGATTGCCCACTGTGCCATCCTGGGGAGTGCAAAGCCACAGTCAATGCTTGACTTGAAGGGCCCAGCGGAGCGGTGCAGAGACAGCGGGGCCCAGCAGAGCGGTGCTTGACTTGAAGGGCCCAGCGGAGCGGTGCTTGACTTGAAAGGCCCAGCGGAGCGGTGCAGAGACGGCGGTGCCCAGCAGAGCGGTGCTTGACTTGAAGGGCCCAGCAGAGCGGTGCTTGACTTGAAGGGCCCAGCGGAGCGGTGCAGAGACAGCGGGGCCCAGCAGAGCGGTGCTTGACTTGAAGGGCCCAGCGGAGCGGTGCTTGACTTGAAAGGCCCAGCGGAGCGGTGCAGAGACGGCGGTGCCCAGCGGAGCGGTGCTTAACTTGAAGGGCCCAGCGGAGCGGTGCTTGACTTGAAGGGCCCAGCGGATCGGTGCAGAGACGGCGGGGCCCAGCGGAGTGGTGCTTGACTTAAAGGGCCCAGCGGAGCGGTGCAGAGACGGCGGTGCCCAGCGGAGCGGTGCTTGACTTGAAGGGCCCTGTTCAGCGGTTCTTGACACGGCGGTGCCCTGTTCAGCGGTGCTTGTCTTGAAGGGCCCTGTTCAGCGGTGCTTGACATGTGTCTCCAGGGCACCAGATCCGGCCATGACATGGATCTCACTCGCCACCCGACATGTGGCTGCCGTGCCCTTCGTGCACATCTGTCTTCTCGCTTGCGGGGCCCTCCTGTGCTGCCTTCCCGGGTCCGTGGGTGTCCTCCTTCACCCCGGGAATGGGGCTGGTGGGGCCCTCCTGGGCAGCTCACCTGCTGCCGGACTTGTCGGGCGTGCTGCCCTTGCCACCCTTCGCTGCTCCTCTGTGGCCCTTTCCTCCCTTTGTTGGTGTGCCAGGTGGCACCCCACTTCCTGACGGTGCCAGGGTAGTGCCCTTGGAGCCTGCTGTCTCTGCCCTCTCGCGCCGGGCACTGGCTTTTTTGGCTTTCTTTCCAGGGGGTGGGCTGGCTGTATCTTTACTGCTAGCCGAAGTAGCTGGCCTTGAAGGTGTTGGACTCCAAAATCCTTGGACTTTTGTCCTTGTAGGTCCAGGTTTTGTGGTGGCTGAGGTGCTGGTTGGAGTCTTATGAGATGGAGGGGGTGGGTCAGGTGATGGAAAGAGGTTAATTTTGGACAGGAAAAATGTTTTGGGAGCAGTGGGAAGGGTAGGTGTAGTGGGTATGGGAGTGGAGGAAGAGGATGTGGTTGTAGGTGAGTCAAGTCTGGTGTCTTTGGGTGCAGGTGCTTGTGCTGGAGGCTGTCATGAGGTGGATGGCTGTTGGGTGGGTGGCTGCCTGCGTTTGTGTGGTTTGGAAGAGGGGGTAACAGACACAGTGGGAGAGGACACAGGGGACGTGTAAATGGTAGTGGGGGTGGTGACTGCACGTGTGCGGAGTGTTCTGGTGGGTGTGCTGGTGATGGACGTAGTGGCTGATGATGTTGTGCATGCAAGTGTGAGTGGAGACGTCACAAGGAGGGAGGAGGGAGACGAG